>NC_140967.1:96881638-97376638 GCF_056783735.1 Eptatretus burgeri
CGTGTTCACAGCCAGACAGGATGAAAACATAACCTCCGTCCACCATAACATCTGGCGGAGGTAATAAGATAAAGAATGTAAACGTTCTAGAAAAAACAAATTTCTGGAAGTTTATCGCCATTGATGCAGTGGCTTTTACACCACCTTATCGAACACGTTACATTCGTTATTCATGCCTCTTCTTTGTGTCCTTTATGACATCCTTAAAAACAGTATGTTTCCTGTTTGGAATGATTTTCAACTTTGTTTGACTGCCATAGAGACAGAGTAAAAAAAAAAACTTATCTCACTCCTCTACACATATGCAATCGGGACAATTTCAGAGCTAATTGATTACCTACTGGTTCGTTTTCTGATCCGTGTTCAAAATATAACAATCAATTGAAATTAAGTTGTTCCTCGATCATAAACTAAAATTTGTGGACATACAGACAGACAGACAAACTCAACCAACTGCTTAATCGCACTTTTCACTTCACATGCACGGGGTAATAATAAATATACCAAGAACATACCAACATCTCAAGTTACAAAGTTACAAGAACATACCAAGTTACAAAAGATGACTACTGGTGCACCTCTTGCAAAAAGGCTTCCGAAAGAGCAAAGCTGCCCATTGCTATGTCAGTTGGTAAAAGTGAAGGATTTTGGTTCTCAAACCAATCAGCAAAGCTAATGCTGAAACTATGTAAAAAGGCTGCAAAATGCCGAGCCTCTGGTCTGCATAGACATGTGGAAAGCCTTAATAGCCAGTCACGGTCAAAGTCAATTTGAGAAGTATTTAACTAACACTGCACGTGAAAAGGCTGAAATGGCTGAACTTTGTGTTTGCTTCTAAATCTTGTGTTCCAACCCCATATCTTCCTGGACCCACCTGACACAGTTATGCCCACTCTGTGTCCCTGGACTCTGTGTCATTTTCTCCTGACAAGGTGGAGAACTTGCTGTCAAACCTCGACTGAGATTCTGCAACCGGTCCAGACGGCATCAGCCCACGTGTCCTAAAAACCTGCTGTTCTGCTCTTGCTCACACTCTCTTTGTTCTATTCACCCTCTCATATGCTCAAGGTCATCTGCCATCTGCTTGGAAATCAGCAAACATTACCGCTCTGCATAAAAAAGGTGCAAAAACAGATCCCTACAACTACAGACCAATCATCCTTCTACCAATCATCAGCCAAGCTATGGAATCCATCATTGTTTCAGACATGGATTTCTGATCATCAATTTGGATTCAGACCAGGTCACTCGAACCTGGATATGCTGTTTCTGCTCTACCAACAATGGATGGAGATCCTCAATGTCAGACATGCAATCAGAGCCATCTCCCTCGAAATCGCGTGTCTTCGATATGGTCTCGCACCCTGCCCTGCTCACCAAACTCTCTTCCTATGGTATCCAAGGACATCTCCAATCATGGCTCACAGACTTCCTCTCCTGCCGCAGCTAACACAGCCTCAATGGAGTTCTCTCAACCCCCCTTCCTGTCCAGGCTGGACTTCCTCAAGGCAGTGTTCTGGGCCCTGTTCTTTTTCTGCTTTTCATCAATGATCTCTTTGACTCTCTGGAAAATCCTCTTTATCGCTTTGCTGATGACTCCACCCTCTGCCGTACCATCTGTCATCCCTCAGACCGGCAAGCAGCAGCTTTTTCGCTCACTGCAGATCTGGGTAAAATCACAAACTGGTCGAACACGTTTCAAACTGGTTTCAACCCAAACAAATCTCACTGTATCTCCAAAAGGACCGTCTGGGACCCCCCCCCCCCATCTACTTTCTCAACAATCATCTTGCAGAAGTCTTTTCATTCAAGCTTCTGGGTCTCACTATCTGCCATGATCTTTCGTAGGAAAGCCACATTTCAAACCTCGCCTCCAAAGCCAGTCGTCGACTGGAAATCCTCCATCGTGCAAAGTCCTTCCTCGGCCCTCTTGAGCTCCTGACCACTTACAAAGCTTTTTTCCATAGCCTGGTGGAGTACTGCTCTCCCTCTGGGTTGATGCTCCTGCCTCTCACCTTTCTCAGCTTCACGCTGTGGAAACCAAGGCATTTAGGATCATTGGTGTCCCCCGCGATGAGGCTGAGTCTTTGGGTCTCTCACTCTCTCAACGCAGGCAGGTCGGTGGTCTATCTGTCTTCGACTATGTCCCCTCTGGCCTCGCCCCCCCTTGCTCTGTCTGAGATATGCCCCCCACATATTGCCACAGGGCATGCCGAAGGTCCGCCAGTAACCCCTTTTGGTAAAACTACCAAAATCAAGAATCACTGCTCACCTTCACCCTTTAATTTCTTTTTTTCCCCGCCTTTGGAACAAACTCCCGCACTCTCTTCACTCCCACTCCTCCCTCCAGGACTTCAAAACAGCTGTTCACCACCATCTCTTATCTTCCCTCTTCCAAAGTCATGATATTTTCTACCCCCGCTAATCCACTCCAAACCCACCTCCTTCAAATGCCCTGCTTTCCTTCCTGAAAGTCCATGTCGTGCAACAACCCTGTAATGTCCATCTTGTTTATCCTGTTTACCCCGCACCATCCCTCTCCCTTTCACAGATCTCTTCATGTCTCTGTTCCACACAGTTTTTTTTTTTTACCTCCCCTCCCCCTTGTCTCCAACAACCCTTGTTATATGTTCTGTGTGCTAGCTCTCATATGAGCCTCGACAGTGTATACAAAACAAATATTAAAACCACATACTACAAACTGGAGGCTAATGGTAAGTAGATTGTCACTCATTAACCCTGAAAATGGACACTGGTTTCAAACAAAACCTTGAAATGCTCACGATCATTCTGCAAGAAACTCAACTGATTGGTTCGAAGCATGCGGTGTAACAGTGAAAGACTCGACAGTTGTAAAAGTGAAGAACTCTCTCACCACATTGAAGAAATTTGCTTACATGGCTGATGGATGCAACGATGCAAATGAGCCTGAAGTAGCGAGTCATCGCGTACGCTATCTTTATATCAGTGGTAGGCCAGTAAATGTACTTCTATATGTTCAGATTATTTTAAACACATCGGCAGCATCTGTGGACATCCCACATCTTAGAAGAGTTAAGTGCGAGTAAATTAGACCCGAACCAGATGGCTGCTGGTGCATTTGATGGAGCTACAAACTTCTCTGGAAGACATGTTGGAGTACAAGCTTTGCTCAGACAAAAGTGTTATCCTAATCTCTCTGATACACACTGCAGAGGCCATCTTCTCCAACTTGCACCCGTGCGAGCTGCAGAATCTTCAGAGGACATTAAAAGTGATAAATTTAATGTCTTCATCATATAAATTTTTTAACACGAGTCTAAAATTGAACGAACGTCTGGGATAAAATAGAAGATGCTTTGGAACTGAAGTTCAAATTAGTCCAACCTGGTAAAACCCGCTGGCTTTCTCACGAGCGATCTTTGACTGTTGCTTTGAAATAACTGAAACCGTTAATACCGTCTTTGGAAAGTATCCACCAAGATGGGATGGATCGGAGTAGTGAGGCTGTTTGACTGCTTTTGCTCCTTCGATCAGAGAAGACAATCATCATTCTCTCTTTAGTAAACCTGCTGTTAAAACCACTTGGGTTTTAAACATGCCTGGTGTTGGTTTTAATGGTTTGGGTGGTTTGCTTGGGATCCTAGGATCCTGAGTTCAAATCCCACTTGGCTGTTGAATTAATACCAGGTGAGGTTGATTCTGCTTGTCATCCTTCTGAGGTTGGCAAAACGAGTACCAGCTTGCTGGTATCCTGTGTCGGAGTGGCGACCGGTCCAGTATTGTGCCCAATAGCCAGGGAGACTGCTTAGGCAGCACCAACACTCTGCACAGAGTATGGTCCCAATGGATGTCAGGTCAGGTATGGGAGCATGTGCCAGAACAGCACGTCGCTGCGTCCACTTTCCGCCGGTACTCCAGGGGCCTCCGTCTGGCCATCCCCCAGGCAGATGCCAGGCCCATCCCCATCTCCTTGAGATGATGGTCAACCTGTTGCAACCATGAGGCACGTGGTCGACCCACTGGCCTCCTCCACTCATGAGACTCCCTCGCTGAGAGAATCTGGTGAGCAGGATCAGAGTCAGGAAAACGAGCCACATGTCCATACAGCCGCAACTGACGCTCACGGACTATGCAGGTAACAAATCTCATCCGAGTCTCTCTCAGCAACCGCTCGTTGGACACAAAATCCGACCAGCGATAGCCAAGGATTCTCCGAAGAGACCTGGTACCAAAGGAATTAAGTCTCCGTCTCAGATCCTTGGTCAGAGTCCAAGTCTCGCACCCATAGAGCAAGACTGGAAGTACCAAAGACCTGAAGACTCGGACTTTCGTCCTCCCGCACAGGTACCGGCAGCGCCACACCCCATGATCCAGTGAATCCATGACTCCCCAGGCCCGACCCAGACGTCTATTGACCTCTGACTCGCAGCCAGCAGAGACATGAATATCACTGCCAAGGTAAGTGAATCTCTCCACGACCTCAACATCCTCACCACAAACAGACACAGACAGGACAGCAGCATCCAAGATGTCACTGAAAGCCTGGATCTTAGTTTTGACCCAAGAAACCCGAAATCCCAACGGCTCCGACTCCTCATTCAGCACCTCGAGGGCCCCCAAGAGGATGTCTAAAGTCTCCGCAAAGATGACTGCATCATCTGCAAAGTCAAGGTCCGAGATCTTGACATTCACAAATGACGCACCGCAACTTGATCTCTCCGACATCCTCCCTAGAATCCAGTCCATAAAAGTGCTGAAAAGTGTGGGGGCAAGTACACATCCCTGACGAACTCCAGTAACAACTGGAAATAAGTCAGAGATGGTACCACCACACTTCACAGCACTCTCAGTACCAGAGTAGAGTTCAGACATCAGATCGATCAGATTTGGTGGCACCCCTCGAAGACCAAGAATCCTCCAGAGGACATCCCGATTCACTGAATCGAACGCTTTACAGAGATCAACATAGGCTGCAAGCAGCCCCTGCCGAAACTCTCGTCTGCGTTCGGTGAGGACACGAAGTGCAAGGATACGGTCAATCGTTGACCTCTTTGGTGTAAAGCCTGACTGTTCTGGACGCTGGTGCTCAAGCAGATGGTGGCGAACCCTATCGAGAATTATCCGAGCAAAGACCTTGCCCGGCACTGAGAGCAGCGTCACCCCTCGGTAGTTGTTGCAGTCTTGGCGATCACCCTTCCCTTTCCAGAGAGAGACAACAAGGCCCCTCTTCCAGTCAGTTGGGATGATGCCTGTGTTCCAGGCAGAGCACAAAACTGCATGCAACGACACGAGTGCAGCATTTCCACCAGCCTTGAGAAGTTCGGCATGGATGCCACAGATCCCTGGAGCTTTGCCCCGTTTCAACTGGTTCACCGCAGCCCGTGTTTCCACAAGCGTAGGTGGACCACAGTTGATTCGAGGGTCAGCAACAGGGATTGTAACACCCTTGACGTCCAACTCGACAGTTGGGGGATCAGCCTGGTACAACCGCTCAAAGTAACCGGCCCAGCGGGCCTTCACTTCAGACTCCTCTGTCAAGAGCCTACCACTCTCTGCTCGAACTGTAGTGCTCCGAGGGATGGGCTTGGATGAACGTAATGCGCGAATTCCCCTGTAAGCGGGACGAGAATCACCTGTCCACAGGTGATGCTCTACCCCCTCACAGATTCCTCGCACATAGGCCTCCTTGTCCACCCTCAGTGCACGTACAGTTTTACGCCTCAGCTCCCTGAACAGCTGAGCTCTGCCATTCAGCCTGGCCCTGCGACTCTGGTCAATGGTATCCAGTGTCCCTTGAGAGACAAAATTCTTCTTTGCCCTGCGGTGAGCTCCAAGGCATCCACCGGCAACATCAAGGACGGTGGTCTTGAAGGCGCTCCACAACTCTTCAGGATCCCCCAAAGCACCCAGACCCCCCAAGTGTCCACTCAGCCTGTTTGCAAACTCCTCAGCTACTCTCTCATCCCTGAGCTTGGCAACATCCAGCCTCGGCTGGGATGGTACCATTCTCCAGGATTTAAGGTGCAGCTTTAGAGTTGCTACAACAAGCCTGTGGTCAGTATTGAGGAACTGAGCACTCCGGTAGACCCTGCAGTTCTGGATCATCCTCCAACGACCGTCAATGAGGACATGGTCAATCTCCTTTGCCACACCGCCAGCGTTGGAATACCAAGTCCAGCGATGAGCTTGTGGGCGCTGAAACCATGAACCAGCCACCCTAAGTCCATGACTTCTTGCAAAGTCAAGGAACTTAGTGCCATTCTGGTTCATAGTTCCTGACCCATGGGGACCAACACACACCTCATAACCGTCCCTATCAGTTCCAGTCGATGCATTGAAATCCCCCAAGACTAGAAGTGTATCTCGTCTGGGGCACTGATCAACCACAGACTCGAGCGTGGCATAGAATGCATCCTTCACGGTGAGATCACTCGCCTCAGTCGGAGCATAAACAGAGACCAGGGAAATGACACCTAAGGAGTGACGAATCCTTAATCTCATAATACGCTCGTTGACCGGTGTTACCTCAATTATCATTGGGGTCAGCTTATTGGACACAGCTACAGCAACTCCTTGGGTATGGTAACCATCAGAGCGACCAGACCAATAGTAGGTGTAACCACCCACCATTATCTCGCTGCAATCCGGTCTCCGAACCTCAGAGAGAGCTGCAATCCTGATGTCCAAACGCTTGAGGTCAGATGATAACAGAGACAGGTGATCATCCTTTCTTAGGGATAGGACATTCCAGGCACCCACCCGAAGGGACCGCCTCAGGTTAACCCAAGGAGACCGCCGTCTGGTGGACGACACCTCAGCACCACTCCGACACACTCTCCCGCAATCTGACCCAGGGATGTTACCCCATGGTTTCCCTCCTATCAAAGATTGGGGGTCCCGAAGGCTTTGCCCCAATCCCGTCATCCGGTGAGCTGCCCTGCGAAGGGAAGCTGCACAGGAGGTACTCCCACGGAGTGGGAGTACTCCCAATGGATGGTCATTAAACAATGACATCCAGGCATCTGCTACACCAGCAGCAGATCTTTGTCCAGCAATAGAAGGTACACTTGGATCAATCAGAGATATCAATTGAAAATGTAGTGGAAGAAGTTAAACCTTTGGCCAGAAGTTGATGAGTGAAGGCCTTTATATTGACTTCCTAACTGATGAGCACAAGAAGTGTTTGTATTGTGAAGCCAACTCAAAAAGGATACAGACTTGATTTTTACCAATCTACAACAGCGACTTCTGGATCCTACTCAACCGCTTTGTAGTTTTAAGTTCCACATCTCATAAAACACCGACAGTTGACGGGAGTGAGGCACTACCAGCAATGGGGCTACCGCGTTATCAGGACAGAATAGAGAATTTGAACACAGAGTGGAATGTCATACGGCGAATGAATGAGGATTTGACTTCATCTTGTGTTTTTTTTTGTCATCTCAACCTAATCTCTGTGCTACGTTTCCTGGAATGAGAGAAGTGGGGATTCATCTTTTGCTACTTCCATTCACAAGAGCTCCGGTTGAGCATTCTTTTTCTTCATTTAATAGAATTCTGTGTTCTGAAAGAAGTCGCCTTCTGCCTGATCATGTAAATAAACTAATGAGCATATCAATTGAAGAACCAGACGTACCGGACACATGGGAAGCCACAAAGGATAATCGCACTTCATTCGAGATGTTCATCAACAAAGTCATGCAAAATTACAACAAGAAACCAAGAAGGAAGTGCAGTAGATGTAGTTCATTGTAGCCCTTCATCTAAGGCCTGAGTAGCCAACATTCTTCTTCTTCAGTGGTTTCTCAGGCCAAACTCAAATTTATTCGTTATCAACAATTGTTCATTATCAAGATGACATGAGTTCATTATCAATCAATTCAGCCAACATTAATTTACTGGATGATTGATAAATATTCATCGAGTTATCTCGTTCCATCAAGTCGTGTCTGACTTCCGGTGACATTCATGATCAGATTTCTCCAAACATCCCTATCCTGCACCGCTTCCCAAAGCCCTGGCAGAGTCAGCTCGGTTGCAGCCTTTACCCAACCCATCCAGCACATACAAAGTCTGCCTCTTCCTCTTCTTCCCTCAACCATACCGAGCGTGATCGATTTGAAACTTTTGTTTTCTGCATCGATGATCTGTGGTGGAGTATTGTGGTCAAGATGGGGCAGAAACTTTGTGCCATTGGACCTCACCCCTTATGAAGGGAAGAGGAGGAGGAGGAGAAGAAGATCTGTCCAAAGTATGACAGTTTCTGTTTTACCATCAGCCCTTCTTATATACATGGTGGTCCAATTTCTACAAACACTGATTTGTTTGTTCTTCTTGCAGTCTTTGGGATTATTAACACTCATCTACATTCTACAACACACCGGGCGTAGTGACGTGCACCTGTAATCCAGCTATTCAGAGGCTTGGGTTGGAGGATCGCTTGAGGACGGGAGCTCTGTGCTGGGCCGTGCTATAAGAGGGTGTGGGGCAGCCCCAAATCATGGCGAAACCCAATCCTTATCCCTGTGTCGTAAGAGGCGACCAGGGTTGCGTCAGGAAGGGCATCCGGCGTAAAACCTGTGCCAAATCAGGATCATAACGGATGATCTGCTGTGGCGACCCCTCACGGGAGCAGCTGAAAGACGAACAACAACATCTACATTCTACAACACCACATTTCAAAACGGTTTTCAAAATATTCTCCCTTTTTCATCAAATAAAATTGTCAAACTTTGTTTCATTCTTTTTTTCACTGTATGGTGCTAGTACACAGCATTGGCCTACCCGAACCCTCATGGTCTCACCCCTCTTGCAATATAACCAATCCTAAGTCCTCACCACCTGGAAATTCAAGCACCCACCCTCACTTAAACTTTGGGGTAAACACTGCCAAAGTGCCGGGTCACCTAATTTCAGCGTCGGGTCCCCAAATGTTATAAGTGGTTGGGTTTTGGATGCCCGGTCGAGCACCCTCAGAATCACCTAACGAACATCAATTTTGACCCCAAATTTAGGATCGTCATGATCAGAGCGACGAGGTTTTTGAAATCCACTTCGTACGATGAAATAATCGCCAAACTTAGAGGTATTATTAATAATTCTCACTTGCACTGCACTCGCACATGGTCGACAGGAAGATGCATCGAACTTTCAAATACATGAACCAAGATGTGAAAACGATTGGTTGATTACGATTCACAATTTGATGATCACCTCTGAGCTCTATCCAGAACGTACATTCTCATGATAAACGTTGGTGGCGTTAAATTGAGAATACGTTATGGCCAGTATGGTACATGAGGAGGCCTAACATCAGTCCGGGATAATAATGCCTATACAGCATACAGACTCGTCTGGACAATGAGTAATATAATGTGTTGGTCTGGAAATGGGTGAGACGCATCTCCGAGATATGTTCAGTCAGGGTTTATTCTAAGGAAAATTTACAACTGCACAAACTCTGATGCGAGGCAGGGGCGGGAAAAAAATGGAGGCTGCGAAGCAGCCGAGCACGAGGTACATGATGGAGGTACTGGTGCCCTTCTTGAAGCTACAACATGCTGACATCAAAGCTGTTCATCAGCTGATATGTCCAGATTTGGTCCTTGAGGAACTCGGTATGGAATACCAAGATCTTGTGTCTTCTGGACAAGGAAAAGACAACTCTCAACAAGCTGGTCAAGTATCTGGTGTCTAAAGAACTGTTTCCAAATCTGGTGAAGGCATTAAAAGCAGAGTTGTGTCTGCCAAGCCTCATTCAGCAGATGTTGAGCGTCTTGTAAGTAGCAGCAATGCTCTGAAAACATGTGAAAGATCAAGAATGTCAGTGGAGACGGAAAATCTGTATTTGTACATACATTACAACATGCCACCATTAGAAGCATTTGATCAAAGGGAGGCGGTTATGATTTGGCTGTCATCAAAGGCACGCAGAAACAAAAGCCATGACAAAGCAAAGTTTCATGTCCACTTCAAGGGAGTTTTCACAGAAGCAGAACACAAAGTAGAGGATGACGAACCTGACGAGGTGGAGGTACCACCTAAGAAGAAGGTCAAGAAATTATAACTTCTTACAGTTTTGCTTACTTGGACAGGTTCAAATTTTCGTTAAGTTCTACAGATTTTGTTTAATCTTACTCATGCCAAAGACAGCTCGCGAGTTGGACTTACCTGAAACTTGGTTCTAATGTTAGTCATAGTCAACCTCAGGCTCAGGTTTATGATTTTGTTCTTTGTGTGACTATGAGCAATCACTTGTGGTTTCACATCTACTGTAAATACGTTTGATAATCCTCACTGTTTAAGATATAATTTGTAATGTGAAATGTGGTAGTCTGTGTCATATATTATGATTTTTGTAACATGTATGATTGCATTATATTGTAAGGTTAATAAAAAAAAAAGTTTTGGTCAGCTATCAGACTATCAGTGACGTCTATTGTGGTTACTTCCTAGTTTATGACACCCAAGCCATGCAAATTCAAACAAAGAACAAATTGACAACTGCACAAATCTGGATTTACAACTGCACATTTTGAATTTACAACTACACAAAAGGGGTACAACTGCACGTTAGAATAAACCCTGTGTTCAGTCATGTAAACACAATCGTGGGCTCACATAGTTCTCTCATTTTGGTCTTGTGCAGTTTCCTCGTCGTTTATTTATTCAAAATATGCAAATGAGGTTTTGGGGTTACTCCGTGCAGACAAGTGACGAAAAAAATTAGATCCAACAAAGGAGAACATGCGAGCAACGAGGAAGAAGAGGAGGTTTAGGAGCGTCCGGAACGAAAAAAAGAGCAGCTTGCGAGTGTCTTGTCTGGAGCGGATGCTCACAGTGCTCACAGAGGAGTAAGATGCATACATGCCTGGTGTTGACTTAATGGTTGGGGTGGTGGGCTTGGGATCCTAAGGTCCTGAGTTCAAAGCCCACTTGGTTGTTGAATTAATACCAGGTGGGGTTGACTGTATGTCATCCTTCTGAGGTTGGCAAAATGAGTGCCAACTTGCTGGTATCCTGTGGCGGAGTGGTGACCTGTCCAGGATTGTGCCCAATAGCCAAGGACACTGCTTAGGCAGCAACAACGCTCTGCACAGAGTATGGTCCCGATGGATGGAAGGAGGATGCATACAAAGCTGAGAGGTGTTTCGGAAAGCAGACGAGCATGCTTGAAGTCAACTTTTTTTTTCTATGGACCAAACCATTTCTGCTGAAACTCATTGGCGAACCAATTTTTTTTTTTTTTTTTTAAGACTTGTGTGAACCCTTGCTCATACACCACCCTATTTAACATGTCCAAGTACCACTAAACTGCCAGTTCTTGGAAGTGCAAATAAGGTGATTTGTGTTCTCCAGCGTTTAGGTGTTTAATTCAATATAAATAAGATAAAGATGGTAAAAGTATACATTAATTAATTCTGGGATATACCGCCATTTTGCCACCATTGACGCATCGTACCCATTATATCCCCGTATCCAACACGTTACATGAGTTATTTGTGCCTGTTGTTTGTGTCCTTTATTACGTCCTTAAAAAGTGTAAGTTTCCTGTTTGGAATGATTTTCTATTTTGTTTGAGTGCCAGACAGGCAGAGAGAGAGGGAGAGTAAAACAACATCTCTTAATAATAATCTCACTCCTCTCTGCGCATGTGTGATCCAGACAAATTCAGAGCCAAAGTACTGCGAAACAGCAGATTTGTTTTCCGATTTGTGATCAAGATATAAAATTCAATCTGAATAAGTTGTTCCTCGATCAGAAACTGTCGTTTGTAGACAGACAGAGAGACAGACAAATTGGCGGACAGACGGGCGGACGGACATGAACCAATTGCTTAACCCCGCTTTTCACTTTGCGTGCGCGGGGTAAAAGCGAAGCATACTAGCACAAGGCATCTGCAAATATTTAGCAGGCAATTTGTCCGTGGTAAATTATGAAACTTAATTTAAATCATAACAACAGTGAAATTAAATTTTTCTTAAAGTCAACTTACAGCGTAATTATACAGTATAATTACATAAATGAATAGACGACACTCCCATAAGGGTAGAGTGCGCCCAATTCAGGTCAGGATCGATCGATTGAGATGAATCGGAGGAATGATTCAGAAAAGACTCTCAATTGGGCTTCATACCTGTGAATAGACAAAATGTGGAGATTGGGGAAGAAAGTCGAGAGGAGAGTGTTCCTGATGCAGCAGGAGGATGACAAGTTGAGAGGGATCGAGAGGAGTGTGTGCCTTCGTGTTCGGCCGACACATCAGCGGTCTTGGGAGGTACCTCTGCCAGTGACATTACAGGTATGGGGTCTGATACAAGGTTTATATTAATTGTGTTATCAGTGTAAAAACTGTGTACTTCTAACATAGTGACGATGAAGTTCAATCTAAATAACTTTTTTGCTGTTCTTTATGAAATGAACATTTTCTGTCTCACTTTAACAAAGACTGGTTGATGTGTTTTGGACTTTTCAGTGATCAGCGTTTGCATAAATATCCATTTTCTCAAACTTCATTATAGTTGAAAATACATTTTCCAGGTTTCTTTTTATTTATTTTTTTCCAGCCCAAAATTTGACTTCGGCACCCAAAAAAAGAAAAGAAAAAAAAATGGTTGCCCATAACGGCACCCCCCCCCCCAAAAAAAGTTTATTTGAGCCCCTGTACAAGGGATATATGGGAAGAAAGGGAAAAGGGGGTGTTTTCAGTTGCCATTCTTTTCAATCGATAATTGTTGGCCTTTGTGTTTTAAAAGTGTAACCCACATCATGCCCTTCCAATCCTGACGGGATGGTGCAGAGGTGGTACCATCTAGTTATCTAGAATGAACAACTCGTCTTGCTGGTGAAGGTTCGTGTCGATCTGACAGGTAGAACAACGAATGGAACCAACATGAGGACGTTGATCGAGGTCTGATAACCACCGTGGGAAGCGAGGAGAAGCTGACGTTTCAGGCGTTAACCCTCCGTCGTAGCATAGACGCAAGTTTGCATGAGCAAGAGGAGTTCTTGATGGAATCAAGAACCTTTCTGCATTGGAATCATTACCTGCACACAAAATGTTCAAAACGTGTTCAGGAGACACTATGGTGTCAAAAACGCTTTTATTTGATTATTTCTCCCTCTTTTGCTCCAACGAAGCATTGATGCCCAAAACATCGGCTTCTTCTTTTAGCTGTCGTCTGGGTTTGATTCCCTACCAGACTATAAACTGTCCGATTGGTCTTTGACAGGCAGGGCCGTTGCATCACAAAGTGTGCCATCTGAGTTCATCTGAATGTCCTGTCAGCCAGCAGGAGCTGACCTTCAGGCCTGTCCAATTGGTTTGTGAAAGACTTTTGGCAAAAACCTCTCTCCTCGGCAGCTCCCACAAGAATGTAGCCATACATGCGGTCATTAAAGAATGACTAGTAGTTTATCAAGTTCTTCCAGTTCTGCTGAGAATGCTGGATAACGAGATTTTTTTAAGTTTTTTTTTTTAATGTGGACCAGTCTGTCCCATGTACATCAGGTTGGACTATCCTTTTGTTTGGTGGAAAGGCGTTACACCATCCGTCACACGTCACAGAGAAGATCCCTCATTGTGAATCTGCATTCGGTACCAAACGATTTATTGCCTTAAATCTCCCCCTGCTGGTAGGTGGACGTAAAAAACAGGTAGACATAAGAACCAAGTCCAGGTGCACGAACAAGAACCGGTGTACGTAAGAACCAGATCTAGATGTACATACAATAACCAGGTGTATCATGTATGCAAGGTCATCATCCTGATCACATCCATCATCCTGATCACAGTCGTCCCCATCATCCTGGTCACTCCCATCAACCTGAACAATGTCATCCCACATCATATTGTCATCCCTATCATATTGGTCACTGTCATCCCCATAGTCATGGTCATAGTCATCCCCATCACAGGTACTTTTATTCCCCAGAAGTATTAAAAATATCGCTATGATCTGACCACGTGATTTAATGATGTTTGAGGATCTCAGGTTCCAATCCCACCATTTACTCCACTAATTTGTCCAGTATCAACAAATGTCCTAGCAATTCATGTGATAAAGGCAGGGTTCATGTCTCTACATTTTCTTGTCCTGCATGTGAAAGGTGTACAAGCTCCTCCATGAGTCTTCTTAACTCACTATAGGAAATAAAAAGAACAAATCAAAAGCTCCCCCCACACCTTTCTCCCTTTTCACTCAAATCTCCTCCCTCCCCTTCTAATTTCCCCCCCCCACTTCTCAAAGATGCCCCCTTCCCACCGCCTCAAATCTCATCACACCTCCCCCTCTACCCACCCCCTCAATTGTTTTCCCCCTTTCCCATCTCTCCCTTTTCCCTCCTCCCCCATGGCTGTGACTGCTCTCATCATCTCCCCTCTCCATCAAAGCTTCCCTTTTACCCCTCCCTCTCAAATCAGCCACCTCTTCCCTCTTCAAAGCAAGCTTCTCTCTCTCTTCCCTCTTACCCTTCTCAAAAACTCCCCCATGACCCTTCTCCCTCAATTCTCCCTCCTCTCATATCCACAAAGCTGCCTCCCTCCCCCACCCTCTCTCTTCCAACTCACCCCCCACCTCCTCCAATCTTCTACCTTGCTTTTTCCCATCTCTTATTACTCCCCACTGTGACTCATCCCTTCACCACCAAGTCCTTTCTCCTCCTCCCCATTTGATCCTCTGCCCTAGCTCTTCTGCAATCTCCTACACTGTCAACAACTCTCCCTGCCTCCACCTCTCAACCCTCATCCTACCCTCCCCCTCCACACCCCTGCACCCAAAGCCTCTTCCCCTCCCTCTTCCTTAACAGTGTGGACCTCAAGCATCTGGGGCCTTCACTCCAACATGACTGATCTCTCCATACAGGTTGTCACGAACAAACCAGACATAATCTGTTTAACAGAAACTTTCCTCCTTCAAGACATCTCTGACTCAGTTTCTCTCCCCGGTTACTCCCTCCTCTGGTATGATAGAACTGAGCCTCGCCCTGGTGGAGGAGTTGCTCCCTTCATCAAAGACTCTATTCCTCACTCTCCATGCACTGCCCTCACTCCACCACACTCCCAGGAATACCTCGAGCTACACCTTCCCATCTCCTCCACCTCATGCTTATACGTGTGTTGTAGCGTCCACCAAACTATGATGACTCCATTTACATCTTGCTCTCCAAAAAAATGGAGCAACTTCTATCCTCTCATCCAAACGGTCTCTTCCTCATATGTGGCGATTTCAACTGTCAACATGCCAGTTGGCAAGGTGTGGGTACCTCTCTCACCTGTCATGGCACTTCAGCAAAGAACTTCTGTGACTCATTGGGACTGACACAATCTGTCAATTTCTCGACCCAGATCTCAATCAATGGTACTCCATCTCTTCTGGATCTGATTTTGACAAATTTCCCTGAAAATATCTGCTGCTCTTCCACCGCACCAATCGGTTCTTCTGACCACGTCCTTGTCAAAGTGACCATCTCTCTGGCTGTTATCAGAAAACCACCTCACCGCCGTCGAGTCTGGCATTTCACTCAAGCCGACTGGCAGGATCTCCAAGCAGCCATCAAACTTCTAAACTGGTCTCCCATCGCTACTTTCTCCAACATCAACTCATCCTGGGAATTCTTTCAAAGAAACTTGCTCTCCCTCATGCACAGATTTATCCCCTCTCGTCTTCAGTTGTCCTACCCTTCCTCCCACCTTTGGTTCACTGAAGCTTGTGTCGAGGCAGTTGTACTGAAACAACATGCCTTTGCCTCATGGAAAGCAAACCCAACTGAGGGGAATCTCAGTTCCTTCCATAAAGCTCGGAACAAGTGTGTGGCTACCTTCAGGAGAGCCAGAAAGCATCTTTCCAATCTCAAGTCAGAACTCTCAAAAATATCTCCCTCCTCCAAATCCTGGTGGCGTCTAATCAAATCTGTTTCTGGTGTATGTTCCCTCTCCATCCCATCCCTTACCTCAAATGGCCGCACTGCTTAAACCGCACGTGAAATGGATGAATGCCTAAACTCGGTGTTTGCATCGAAATCTTGTGTCCGAAACCCATCACTTTCTCTACCCACCTTACCCCGTCGCACCCAACTGTCCCTGGACTCTGTGTCCTTTTCCACTGACAAGGTGGAGAGCTTTCTGTCAAACCTCGCCTCAGATTCTGCAACCGGTCCAGACGGCATCAGCCCATGTGTCCAAAAAACCTGCTCCTCTGCTCTTGCTCCCCCTATCTCTGTTCCATTCACCCTCTCATTTGCTCAAGGTCATCTACTATCTGCTTGGAAATCAGCAAACATTACCGCTCTGCATAAAAAAGGTGCAAAAACAGATCCCTGCAAATACAGCCCAATCAGCCTTCTCCCAATCATCAGCAAGGTTATGGAATCCATCATCGCTTCAGACATTAAATCCTTCCTCTTCTCCAATGGCCTGATTTCCGATCATCAATTTTGTTTCAGACCAGGTCACTCTACCCTGGATATGCTGCTTCTGCTCTCCCAACAATGGATGGAGGCCAGACATGAAATCAGAGCCATATCCCGAGACATATCGCGTGCTTTTGACACGGTCTGGCACCCTGCCCTGCTCACCAAACTCTCTTCCGATGATATCCAACGCCATCTCCACTCATGGCTCGCAGACTTCCTCTCCTGTCGCAGCAAACGTGTGGCCCTAAATGGAGTTCTTTCATCCCCTCTTCCGGTCCAGGCTGGAGTTCCTCAAGGCAGCGTTCTGGGCCCTGTTGTTTTTCTGGTTTTCATCAATGATCTCTCCGACTTTCTGGAAAATCCTCTTTATCTCTTTGCAGATGACTCCACCCTCTCCCGTACCATCTGTCATCCTTCAGACCGGCAAGCAACAGCTTCCTCGCTCACTGCAGATCTGGGTAAAATCACAAACTGGTCCAACACGTGGAATATGTCTTTCAATCTGGACAAATCTCACACTCTCACTATGCCTCTCCGAAAGGACTGTTTGGAACCCCCCCCCCCCCATCCACTTTCTCAACAATCCTCTGGCAGAAGTCCTTTCTTTGAAGCTTCTGGGTCTCACTATCTGCCATGATCTTTCCTGGGAAAGTCACAATTCCAACCTGGCCTCCAAAGCCAGTCGCCGACTGGGAATCCTCCGTCGTGCAAAGTCCTTCCTCGGCCCACCTGAGCTCCTGACCACATACAAAGCTTTCGTCCGCAGCCTGATGGAGTACTGCTCTCCCCTCTGGGCTGGTGCTTCTGCCTCTCACCTTTCTCGGCTTCACACTGTGGGAACCAAGGCATTTCGGGTCATTGGTATCTCCCGTGATGAGACTGAGTCTTTGGGCCTCTCGCTCTCCACCACAGGCAGGTCGGTGGTCTTTCTGTCTTCCACTGTCTCCTCTCCAGTCTCGCCCCCCACCCTCCCCCCCTACTCTGTCTGCGAGTTATCCCCACTGTATTTCTGCAGGGCGCACAAGGTCTGCCAATAACCCCCTTCTGGTGAAACTACCAAAATCACGAATCACTGCTCACCTTCACTCTTTTATTCCTCTTTTTTCCTGCCTTTGCAATAAACCCCCACACTCTATTCAATCCCATTCTGCCCCAAATTTAATAAAATGCCCCAAACCCACCTTCAAATTCCCTGCTTTCCTTCCTGAAAGTCCTTGTAATGTCCATCTTGTATTCCCCTTGTTCCCCACCCCATCCCTCTCCCTTCCACAGATCTCCTGATGTCTCTGTTCCCCACTGTTTTGTCCTTCCCACTCCCACCCCTCTTGTCTCATGTCCCCCCTGTTGTGCGTTGTGTGTTAGCTCTCATACGAGCCTCGACAAGGTATACAAAAAAAAAGTGTCCTCCTTCACCTCTTGATCTCATTCTTCATCCAAGTGTCCCTCAACCCTGCTGTTGGGTGTGTTTCCCCTCCCTCCACTACATTTCTTCTTCTGTTCATTATGTTGCGGCCGTTCTGTGTTCTCGGTCTTCCATGAACCTCGACTTTGAGTGCAAAACAAAACTGGATGCTATTCATAGAATACTTACCCCGCACAGTCTTGAGAGGGACTTGGTGCAAGCCAACTCTTCTGGCAGGAAATGTGTAATTAAAAAAAATTAAATTCATATCAAATGGAATACCAAATAGTTCTACATTGCAGTAAATCAGAAGGAACCCAAACAAGCAAAAAGCAAAGATGAAGTCATCAGGAGGAACCTGGATCGGACTTGGGTTTCAACTGCTACTCCTCTCCCATCAAACCCATCCAGGAACAGCCAAGTGAGCCTTATTCAAATAAATAAAAGAACCCAGATTCAAAAAATGAAATAATTATGGCTACCAGACCATGTGTCCGATCAAATTTATGATCCAGTTGTGATGGGAAATATGTTTTAAACTTTCAACCTGAAGTTTTAATAAATCGATGAAGCGGTTCAAGAGTTTTCTTTTTTAATATTTTCCTTCAATCCAATATGGCTGCCAAACCATGTGACCTATCAATTATTTAATATGGAATAGGTTATGCCGAGAAGCGAACGTAGAATTCTTCTTACATTCGCTTCTTAAATATATCAAATGAAAGTCTTTTTGCTCTGAAAAAATAAATATTACCTTAACATTACCTTCACAACTACACCGCCTAGAACAGGATCTCATCTGGAAAAAAAAAAATTCCTCAACATTACCTTCACGACAACTACACTGCCGAGAACAGGATCTCATCCAAAAAAATAAAAACACAAGGGAACGTAGAATTATTCTTACTTTACCTATAACGAGTTCACAACTGTATACGCAATTTCTGGTTACTTCGGCCTGGATTCGGGATCAGCGATCAAATAATGTAAATCACGATTAAAAATTATTTTTTGATGATGTGGGAGATATCTTTATTAAAATCAGTGGAGGAAATATACACCATGTCTGATATTTTGGTCTTTCATGGCTCCGACGATGCCTTTATCTCCCGGCATGCATCATTCCCCATGCAAAAAAAACAGAAGCAAAAAAAAAAAAAACGGAAGCAAAAGGGTCATAGCCAACGACACAGATTCCAAATTGCCAAGGTATTGTGTTGTTGTTGTTGTTTCCTATTCTCTCATGTGCACGCATTAAGTATGAAGCTCACTACGTTCGCTATAATATAACTTAGAATCTCATAATTTATGAACTTAATTTTGTACATTTAAATTTTGAAATCACTGTAAATCAATTGTCAGAATTATCACTGAAGAATCCTACCGACACGAGCTGAAGAATCCCCTCTTCTTCTTCTTCGCTCGCATATTCTCTTCAGATATATCTTTTTTTTTTGATCTTATAAGTTACAAGTTATAATATAACTTGTAATCTCATAATTTATAAACTTAATTTTGTCCATTTAAATTTTGAAATCACAGTATCTCAGAATTATCACTAAAGACTCTCACCGGCACAAACTGAGAAACCCCTCCCTCTTCCTCTTCTTCGCTCGAGTATTCTCCTCAGATTTTTTTTTTTTAATCTTATAAGTTACAAGTTATAATATAACTTAGAATATCATAATTTATAAACTTAATTTTGTCCATTTAAATTTTGAAATCACAGTATCTCAGAATTATCACTGAAGAATCTCATCGGCACAAACTGAGAAACCTCCTCCTCCTTCTTCTTCGCTCGAGTGTTCTCCTCAGATCTATCTTTTTTTAATCTTATAAGTTACAAGTTATAATATAACTTAGAATCTCATAATCTATAAACTTAATTTTGTCCATTAAGATTTTGAAATCACAGTATCTCAGAATTATCACTGAAGAATCTTGTTGTAGTAATCAACAATAAACCTTTTCGATCGGCTTTATTCTCACAAAACCCATACGCATATCTACAACAACATAAATATACATAGGGTAAGAATAACAAAATACAATAACTTGTACACATAATACTGAAGGCAAACTCCATACTCTAATCCCAATTACATTCCTCAGAGTACACCATTCCTAACACAGTATACTACATACCATTACTGTTCCAGCACGACCCTCCACGGAGCACGCGGCATACGAGTCATCACCAGCCACCGAGTCATCACTAGCCACCGACCCCCATATACAGTGCTGCCACATCCGCCCAATCTCCGTTGCCGCCAATCACAGTACGGCACTTCATTATCACAACATTCACCCCTTTCCGAGAAATATATCTCTATAAATCTAGTCTAATAGGAGGACCAATGGTGCGACCGGATCTTCTTGGCACTGGAGGGTTATCCACAGCATCTGATTGCTGTGGAGTTGCAGGAACCATATCAGGAACGAGATCACCCCCCTCTGAGCAGGGTGCGTCTTGGGGACTACCCTGGGGAATTACATTTTCTTCAGAAGCCTGAGGTAGAATTTGGGGTTCACTTTTGGATGGGGTTCCAATTGGGGCTAAGTGTCTAACAGAGACCGTAGTTTCCCTGCCATCCGGGTAGCGAATATGGGCATAGTGGGGTCCTGCTTGGAGGAGGTCGACTTCATCCACAAGGGGATCAGTTTTATTCGTGCGTACGTGACGCTTCAGCAGGACTGGCCCAGGATTGCAGAGCCAAGTAGGCACCGAGGCTCGCGAGGAAGAACGACGAGAATAGTTCAGAAGTCTTTCATGAGGGGTAGCATTGGTTGCTGTGGACAACAGTGAACGAATTGAGTGGAGAGCATCAGGCAGAACAGTCTGCCAGCATTTGATGGGTAGATTACGGGATTTTAGAGCCGTTGTGATTGCCTTCCAAATGGTACCATTGAACCTCTCCACTTGGCCATTCCCTTGAGGATTATAGCTAGTAGTTCTGCTACCAGCGATCCCCCTACTGGCAAGGAAGTCTTGTAATTCCTTGCTCATGAAGGAGGGTCCCCGGTCCGAATGAATGTAAGCCGGCATTCCGAAAATAGCGAACAGCTGACAGAGGCACTTGATAACCGTGGAAGTGGTCATGTCAGCACAAGGAAATACAAAAGGAAACCGTGAATATTCGTCCA
Organism: Eptatretus burgeri; assembly: GCF_056783735.1. Classification (NCBI taxonomy): domain Eukaryota; kingdom Metazoa; phylum Chordata; class Myxini; order Myxiniformes; family Myxinidae; genus Eptatretus; species Eptatretus burgeri. Next base: position 96,902,580 of record NC_140967.1, read on the forward strand.
CAATGTTAAGAAAATACTGGTTCTTATCTGTACTCGGAAGAGGCCCCTTGAAATCTATATTGAGACGCTCAAATGGCTGAGTAGCTTTTATGAGTCGAGTCTTATCTGGTTGGTGAAACTTGGGCTTGAATTCTGCGCATATTCTACAAGATCCAACAACCTGCCGGACATCCTCCACAGAATATGGCATATTCTTAGATTTCACAAAATGGTATAAGCGGGTAACCCCTGGGTGGCACAAGGCTTCGTGGAGGTTAAACAGTGAATGTCGATCGTGGCATGCCATCCCACAATAAGACCTGGAGAATGTATCAGAGGGAATGTTTTCTCGACCAGGACGATACACAATGTAAAAATCATAGCAAGATAATTCCATCCTCCAACGCATGAACTTATCATTCTTTATCTTATTTTTATGCTGCTTATCAAACATATAGCTCACTGATCGTTGATCTGTCTTTATAGTAAAATGTCTGCCTGTCAAATACTGTCTCCAGTGGCGAACTGTTTCAATAATAGCCTGGGCCTCCTTCTCAATAGAAGCATGACGACATTCGGGTCCCTGAAGGGTTCGGGAAAAGAAGGCTACCGGATGTCCTGCTTGGGTGAGGACTGCAGCAATTGCTACATCCGAAGCATCGGTCTCAACTTCGAAGGGTATGGATTCGTCAATCGCCCTCACCACTGAACCTTCAATGTCTTGCTTAAGAAGATGGAAAGCCGCTTCTGCTTCCCTTGTCATGGGAAATGTAGTAGTGGCACACAGTGGGCGGATCTTGCTTGAGTAGTCATATATCCACTGTGAATAATAGGCAAAGAAGCCAAGGATGCGTCGGAGCGATTTCATGTCCCGAGGCACAGGCAAATCCTGTAAGGGTCGGAGTCGTTCCGGATCCGGGCGCATTTCCCCTCCTTCCACCACATATCCGAGAATACTGAGCCTGTTAGTTGAAAAGATGCATTTGTCTTCATTGTAAGTTATATTCTTTCTCTTCGCAGCCTCAAGAAATTTCGTGAGATTAGCATCATGCTCTTCCTGAGTCATGCCGCAAATAGTAATGTTGTCTAAGTAAGCAAATGTTACAACCAGTTCTTCTTCTTGGATGAATGAATCCACGATACGTTGGAAGCAAGCCACTCCGTTGGTGACGCCAAAGGGAACCCGAGCAAACTGATAAAGGCGTCCACAGGCCTCAAACGCGGTGTATGGCTTATCTTCATTTCTGATGGGGATTTGATGATACGCACTACGGAGGTCAATCGTACTAAAAACACGGTATTGAGCAATCTTGTTAACAGTGTCATCTATACGAGGCAGAGGATACCCGTCAAGAAGTGTAAATTTGGTGATAGTTTCTGAATAGTCCACGGCTAAGCGTTTCTTGTGAGTTTCGTTCTTAACGACAACAACCTGTGCACGCCAAGAGGAGTTACTGGGCTCTATAATACCTTCCTTCAACATCCTTTGAATTTCCTTTTCAATGAATTTACGATCATCGGGAGAGTACCGGCGTGATCGAGCAGCAACAGGATAACAATCAGCTGTCAAGTTGGCAAACAGTTCTGGAGGGTCAACACATAGTGTACTGAGTCCACAGATAACAAGAGGAGGCAAACTACCTCCATATGTCAGTGTAACACTATCATGCAGTCCCTGAAAATCCTGGCCCAAAACTATATCTGAACACAGCTGAGGGAGTATGGACAGACGCACATCTTGGTAGCACCGACCGTTTACTTTGATATTGACTCGACAGAACCCTGATGTCTGAGCGGTGAAGGAAGTAGATGCCATGGAAACATTGCCTTGGGTGTGATGTACACTTAAGGAATGGCACTTAACGAGGTCGGGATGGATAAAACTTTCTGAACTACCACTATCAATTAGGCCATCCAATTCCACTCCATTGAGCGTGACCCTCACAACCGCCTTGGATAACACCCCTGGGGCAGTGGCAGAAGACACAGCCGCTAGCGTTGCCTGATCAGAGGAAGTTGCACAAGCACCAGTAGCTACTGATGAAGTACTACGGCACACCTTAGCAAAATGACCCTTTTTCTGGCACTTATGACACACAGCCTCTCGTGCCGGACATTTTACACGTGGGTGTTTTAAAAAACCACAAAAGAAACATTTAACACCCGTAGCAGCCATTACAGTTGTGGGTTCCACTTCACCGGTATTCTGATTGGATGAGGCAGCACCCAATGAACGGGAGGGTTGAATAACACAATAAGATTCTGAATTTCTTTGGGCTGAATCTAGAGATCTCGCCTGATCAAACATGGTAGCTAAATCTAAAGTCTTATTCTCTAATAGACGTTGTCTGATCAGTGGTGACTGCAGGTCGCTAATGAAGGCATCCCTGATGGATTCTTCGCAATGTTGAGTTGCTGTTACAGCCCCAAAGTTACACTCTTTACTTAACGTTTTCAGAGTCAGAAGGTATTCATCTAAGGACTCTCCGACCTGCTGGCGGCGAGTTGCAAGACGATGGCGGGCAAACACTTCATTAGTGGGCTTTACGTACTGTGACTGTAAAGTACGGATAGCCTCATCATAAATGGTACACTCTGATATAGTTTCGTATAGTCTTGGTGAGACAAAATTTGTAAGCAGACTCATCTTATCCATTATCCTGTGGTAGAGCTCCCAGGAAGTTTTCGAACGTCTTCAACCAGTGTTTCCATTCTTGTGCCGCCGTGGGTGAACTGGGATCCGAATCCAGCCTCTCTGGTCTCGGCAAACGCTCCATTCCAGTGTAGGCCTCAGCGCTCTTCTGGTCCAATCCAACCAGGTAAGTTTTGTGAGAATAAATTATTGTTGTAGTAATCAACAATAGACCTTTTCGATCGGCTTTATTCTCACAAAACCCATACGCATATCTACAACAACATAAATATACATAGGGTAAGAATAACAAAATACAATAACTTGTACACATAATACTGAAGGCAAACTCCATACTCTAATCCCAATTACATTCCTCAGAGTACACCATTCCTAACACAGTATACTACATACCATTACTGTTCCAGCACGACCCTCCACGGAGCACGCGGCATACGAGTCATCACCAGCCACCGACCCCCATACACAGTGCTGCCACATCCGCCCAATCTCCGTTGCCGCCAATCACAGTACGGCACTTCATTATCACAACAAATCTCACCGGCACAAACTGAGAAACCTCCTCCTCCTCCTTCTTATTCTTCTTCTTCTTCGCTCAAGTGTTCTCCTCAGATCTATCTTTTTTTAATCTTATAAGTTACAAGTTGTAATATAACTTTGAATCTCATAATTTATAAACTTCATTTTTGTACATTTCGATTTTGAAATCACAGTATCTCAGAATTATCACTGAAGAATCTCACCGGCACAAACTGAGAAACTTCTTCTTCGCTCGAGTGTTCTCCTCAGATCTATCTTTTTTTTAATCTTATAAGTTACAAGTTAATATGGAATAGGCAAAGCCCAGAAGCGAACATAGAATTCCTCTTACATTCGCTTCTGACTTTACATCAAACTTGTTCACAACTGTATACTAGTCAACTATACCATGGTACGTGTAAGCGCCGCACAGCTGATGATTTTGACGCAATTTCCGGTTACTTCGGCCTGGATTCGGGATCAGCGATCAAATAATGTAAATCACGATTAAAAATTTTTGATGATGCGGGAGGTATCTTTATTAAAATTAACTTTGGAAAAAAAAAATTGAATAAATAAACGATCACTTCTGGTCAAGAATAAAAGAAATCAAAGTTCTGGAAAGAGTTTCAAAATCACTCCCGGTAATGTTAAATACAAAATAAACACTTCCTGTCATGAAAAAAATCACTTCCAGAAGTATAAAATTAACTTTGGGAAAAAAATAATTGAATAAATAAATAAACACTTCCGGTAATGATCTCCCGGCATGCATCGTTCCCCATGACAAAAACCGGAAACAAAAAAAAAACGGAAGCAAAATGGTCATCGCCAATGACACGGATTCACAATTGCCAGGGTATTGTGTTGTTTTTGTTGTTTCCTATTCTCTCATGTGCATGCGTTAAGTAATATTCACAAGATAGAAATAAAACCCAATCGTGTTTATACACCGCACAGCGTTTAACAACAACCGGAAGCAAAAGGTGATAGCGAACGACACGGATTCCAAATAGCCAAGGGTATTGTGTTGTTGTTGTTTCCTATTCTCTCACGTGCACACGTTAAGTATGAAGCTCACTGCGTTTGCTATGAACACCCTGGTATTCTCAAGGCATGGGGAACCTGTGTGTCAAGTTTCCCCTCGATCTGTTCAGCCATTCTGGAGAATATTTTTAAGGGTTTTAAGGTAAATCCAATATGGCTGCTAAAACACATGACCTATGACATCATAGGTGGGGAACTTTTTGTTCCTCATGGATAGGCAATAATACCTGTCAAGCGTCTCCTCAATCCGTTCAGCCGTTTCGGAGAAGAATTTTTTTTTTTTTTTTTTTTTTTTTTTTTTTTTTTGTATACCTTGGTCGAGGCTCGTATGAGAGCTAACACACAACTCACAGCAAGGAGGCATGAGACAAGAGGGGCGGGAGTGGAAGGGACAAAACATTGGGGAACAGACACAGGTGAACTGTGGAAGGGAGAGGGATGGGGATGGGACGGGGAACATGGCGAGGGGAAGATGGACATTAAAGGGACTTTCAGGAAGGAAAGCAGGAGAATTGAAGGAAGTGGGCTTGGGTGGATTATCGGTGGTAGAAAAGATCGATGATTTGGATGGGGTAATATAAGAGGTGGTGGTGAACAGCTGTTTTGAAAGCCTGGAGGGAAGAATGGGAAAGAATAGAGTGAGGAAGTTTATTCCAAAGGCGGGAAAAAGAGGAATGAAAGAGTGAAGATGAGCAGTGATTCGTGATTTTGGTAGTTTTACCAGAAGGGGGTTGTTGGCGGACCTTGAGCGCCCTGTGGAAATGTGGTTGGGACAAATCACAGAGAGAGCAGGGGGAGCAAGGCTGGAGAGGAGTCGGTAGAAGACAGAAAGACCACCGACCAACCTGCGGTGATTGAGTGAGAGGCCCAAAGACTCAGCTTCATTGCGGGAGATGCCAATGATCTTAAAAGCCCTGGTTTCGACAGCGTGAAGTCGAGAAAGGTGGGAGGCAGGAGCACCAGCCCAGAGGGGAGAGCAGTACTCCATCAGGCTACGGACAAAAGCTTTGTAAGTGGTCAGGAGCTCAAGAGGGCCAAGGAAGGACTTTGCACGACGGAGGATTCCCAGTCGGCGACTGGCTTTTGAGGCAAGGTTGGAAATGTGACTTTCCCAGGAAAGGTCATGGCAGATAGTGAGACCCAGAAGCTTGAAAGAAAAGACTTCTTCCAGAGGATTGTTGAGAAAGTGGATGGGGGGTTTTGTAAACGGTCCTTTCGAAGAGACATAGTGAGAGTGTGAGATTTGTCTGGATTGAAAGACATGTTCCACGTGTTGGACCAGTTTGTGATTTTATCCAGATCTGCAGTGAGCGAAGAAGCTGCTGCTTGCCGGTCTGAGGGATGACAGATGGTACGGCAGAGGGTGGAGTCATCGGCAAAGAGAAATAGAGGATTTTCCAGAGAGTCCGAGAGATCATTGATGAAAACCAGAAAGAGAACAGGGCCCAGAACGCTACCTTGAGGAACTCCAGCCTGCACAGGAAGAGGGGATGAAAGAACTCCATTTAGGGCCACACGTTGACTGCGACAGGAGAGGAAGTCTGCGAGCCATGAGTGGAGATGGCCTTGAATACCATGGGAAGAGAGTTTGGTGAGTAGGGCAGGGTGCCAGACTGTGTCAAAAGCACGTGATATGTCCAGGGATACGGCTCGGATTTCCTGTCTGGCATTGAGGACCTCCATCCATTGATGGGAGAGCAGTAGCAGCATATCTAGGGTAGAGTGACCTGGTCTGAAACCAAATTGATGATTGGAAATCAAGCCATTGGAGAAGAGGAAGGATTTCATGTCTGAAGCGATGATGGATTCCATAACCTTGCTGATGATTGGGAGAAGGCTGATTGGTCTATAGTTACAGGGATCTGTTTTTGCACCTTTTTATGCAGGGCAGTGATGTTAGCAGATTTCCAAGCAGATGGCAGATGACCTTGGGAAAATGAGAGGGTGAATAGAACAGAGAGAGGGTGAGCAAGAGCAGAAGAGCAGGCTTTGAGGACACGTGGGCTGATGCCGTCTGGACCGGTTGCAGAATCTGACTCGAGGTTTGAAAGCAAGCTCTCCACCTTGTCAGGAGAAAAGGATACAGAGTCCAGGGACAGTTGGGTGCGACTGGGTAAAGTGGGTAGAGATAGTGATGGGTTTGGGACACAAGATTTAGCTGCAAACACCGAGTTTAGACATTCAGCTTTATCATGTGTGGAATCAGCAGTGCGGCCATTTGAGGTAAGGGAGGGGATGGAGGGGGAACATACACCAGAAACAGATTTGATTAAACGCCACCAGGATTTTGAGGAGGGAGAGAGGTTTGAGAGTTCAGACTTGAGATGAGAAAGATGTTGTTTTCTGGCTCTCCTGAGGGCAGCTACACACTTGTTCCGAGCTTTGTGGAAAGAACTGAGATTGCCCTCAGTTGGGTTTGCTTTCCATGAGGCAAAGGCAAGTTGTTTCAGGACAACTGCCTCGCCACAAGCTTCAGTAAACCAAGGGCGGGAGGAAGGGTAAGACAACTGAACACGAGAGGGGATAAATCTGTGCATGAGGGAGAGCAAGTTTCTTTGAAAGAATTCCCAGGATGAGTTGATGTTTGAGAAAGTAGTGATAGGAGACCAGTCTGTAAGTTTGATGGCTGCTCGGAGACCCTGCCAGTCGGCTTGAGTGAAATGCCAGACTCGACGGCGGTGAGGTGGTTCTCTGATAACAGCCAGAGAGATGTCCACTTTAACAAGGACGTGGTCAGAAGAACCAATTGGAGCGAAGGAAGAGCAGCAGATATTGTCAGGGAAATTTGTCAAAATCAGATCCAGAAGAGATGGAGTACCATTGGTTGAGATCCGGGTCGGGAAGTTGACCGATTGAGTCAGTCCCAATGAGTCACAGAAAGCTTTTGCTGATGTCCCATGGCAGGTGAGAGAGGTACCCACACCTAGCCAACTGGCGTGATGACAATTGAAGTCGCCACATAAGAGGAAGAGAGAGTTTGGATGAGAAGATAGAAGATGGTCCATGTTTTCGGAGAGTGAGGTGTAGATGGAGTCATCACTGTTCGGTGGACGGTACAGTACACATATAAACATGAGGTGGGAGTGGAGGGGAAGCCGAAGCCAGAGGTATTCCTGGGGGTGTGAAGGAGTGAGAGCAGTGCAGGGAGAGTGAGGAATAGAGTCTTTGATGAAGAGAGCAACACCTCCACCAGGACGAGGCTCAGGTCTGTCATACCGTAAGAGGGAGTAACCAGGGAGAGATACTTGGGAGTCAGACACGTCTTGGGAGAGGAAAGTTTCTGTTAGGCAGATAATGTCTGGTTTGTCAGTGGCAACCTGCATGGAAAGATCTGAAAGGTTTGAGCGAAGGCCCCGGATATTTGAGGTCCACACTTTTAATGAAGAGGTAGGGGAGGAGGCTTTGGGTGCAGGAGGTGGAGGGGGCGGGGGAGGGTAGGACGAGGGACGAGGGGGAGGTAAGGAGGGTTGCTGAAGGAGTGTGGGGAATTGCAGAATAGCGAGGGGAGGGGGCCGAATGAGGAGGAGAAAAGGCTCTGTGGTGCTGGGAGAGAGGGGGACAAGAGACAAGGAAGATGGCAGTTGAGTATTTGAGGAGGTGGAGTGAAGAGATGGAGGTGAGAGGGCAGTGGAGGGAGGCAGGTTGGTGGATGAGAGGGGGGCAACTTAGAGAAGGAAGAGTGAGGGGGATGAAAGGTGGGAGAAAGGTGAGGGGGAATTTTTGAAAGAGGTGAGAGGGAGGCTTGGAGGGAGAAGAGTGGGATGGTTGCTTTGAGAGTGAGAGTGAGGGGTGAGGGGGTGAGTTGGCACTGAAGTTGGAAAAAAGAATGGTTGATGGAAAGCGAGCATTCATGGCAAACTGTGGTTTTTAAAAGTTTTAGGTCAGAGATGCGATTTAACACAATTCTTGATGGATGCAATGAAGGCGAATTCAGAGCATGGAGAGAAGAAGCGCTGTAATAGTTGGATTTTTTAGGCAAGGAATGAAGGAGAGGTCGAAATGAAAGCAGTCTGTTGAAATAGCAGAAGAGTAGTGCATTGTGAAACAGTAAAGAGTACCACATGTGTGAGAGAGGAAGATGAAGCATCATAAGATCGTTTTTGTTGTTAATATTAATGTATGAGAGAGTTCAACAGATTAGGTCATGGAAATGTAAAAAAAAAAAAAAAAGAAATCGAGGAAGACGAGGAGGAAGTTAAGAGGAAGAAGAAGTAGCAGAATCGGGAGAAGGTGAGCGTGTTGTTGTTGTTGTTGTTGTTGTTGGGTATATTTTTTTTTTTTTTTTTTTTTTTTTTTTTTTTTTGAGATAAGAAAGAGATTAGTTGGGAGAATGGGGGATGTTTGGAAAGTGGGGAGGATGAAAATTGAAGGTAATGGGGAGGATAGAAATTGAAGGTAATGGGGAGAAAAAACAAACAAACAAAAAAAAAAAAACGATCGAACACCAAGTGGAACCGGTAGGCCTCAAGCCTAGGACTAGGCCTCAAACACCAGGTAAGAACGTCGACATAAATACTCACAAAATAGCACGATTTTTGAAACAAAACCGAACTAGGAACACACATTAACATGTAGCTGAGAAAATTAAACAGTTAAAACGGGACAAATAACAACCGGAACTTAACTTTGAGAATGTCAGCAGGGAGCCCCGAAGGAGACCTCTTGCCGCTCAAAACCGGAACCGGAAGTCAACCGGAACCGGAATATTGAAGGTTTTTCTTATTTTATTAAATATGGCTGCCAAACCATGTGACCGATCTACCTCATAACTTTTTTCTGTTGACCAATTTATCCTGAGATGTCCCTCAAAAGTGTTCATACTGATGGGACGTAACGTTCTGCGTGTTCAATTACGACAATATATATATATATATATATATATATATATATATATATATATATATATATATATATATATATATATATATATATATATATATATATATATATATATATATATATATATATATATATATATATTAGCGATACCCATGCAAATGCACGGGATAGCAGTACAACATAGCTGGTAGCAGACGACAGACCGTACACGGGGAATGACAAAAATATGCATTGTGCAAAATGCAAGTGGTACTATGGAACTCCAAGACTTCCCAAACATTGTCGACATGTCCGCTAAGTGCCACAGCAATTTCATAGGGATCGTGTGACGGCGAGCCGAGTTTTTAGTGTGCAAGCTTGGTATTATAATAGAGATATATATCAAACTTATTTCCCAATAGGGAGTACTTGCCATGTGCCAAGTTTCAATTTTATTTCCATGGAGCAGTTCCAGAGATAGAGGTCCACCGGTCCCCTCCCTTCCCTCCCCCCCCCCCCCCGAGTAGTCACACCGAGCCACACCACGTGACCTATGATATCACAATTATCATTAAATCATCTTACATGAGTAGTCATACCAACTGGTGAAATGTCATGTCGCTCAGATAATAAGCGGTTCCAGAGAAAAGGGAATAACAAAATGCAGACACGCACGTATGCACGAACGGGAACAATCACTTAACCCCGTTTTTCACTTTGCGTGTGTGGGCTATAAAAAAAAAGACACCTACAACTGGAAACAGTCTGGGGTTCAGTGACAATCCTTAAGAGAGCCCCTGGGAGCTACGATATGGAACACCTGAAAAATCTACAAAATATCACAACTTGTTTTTTGAAATTAGACGAGACAAAATTTGAGAAAATATGGATATTTAAAGTGCTGAAGGCAAATGGTGTTAATTTATGGCAAACAAGCTATTTAGGGGTGCTGAACTCAAATCTGATGTATACCAAGCTCAAAAATGGCCAATTATGCCTTAAATTTGAGAAATCCAAGATGGCCGCCAACGACGGGCTGAAATGTATTTATGTTAATATTTTTTTGACTAAACAAGGTAGAAAATTGAATGAAATGTTCCTTTGGAAGTTTTTCATATATGGGGAATCCAATGCCATATTCAGTTTTGATATACAATGTGAAGAAACTGATTCAAGATGAATAATTTGTCGACCAGATAAGATCTACAAGCAGATTGACATATGCCAATACATATGCCTCTTTGTACGAAGTCGTGCAACTTTCCAAGGGCAAGCAAAACACTGTCAAAGTGGACAGGAACATTCTACAAAGGCTCATAACAGCTTATAGAGCAGGGCGTGAGGTAAACCTAGAAAACATCTTCAAGCATGAACTCATGACCGTCCCACTATCTTTGGCCACAACTAGTGGTAGTCTACATTCCACCAACAAGTCTGCGTTAGCAAACATACTGACGCAACAAGTCCAAACTCTTGCAAATGTTACACTCAATGAACCCAGCTGCCTGCTCACTGATGGCCAAGCACTCGTGATGGCACTTGGAAAGCCGCCTGACATTGGAACGTTTGGTGACTATGCCAACACATTTGCTAACAATGTGTTGAAGATGGGAGGAAAATACCAGAGGATCGACGTAGTCTTCGACAGGTATCAAGGCAAATCAATTAAAGCAGGTACCAGGATCAAACGCAAGCAGCGCCACCGACCGGTACGTCGTCAAATAGACAACAAGCCATCAGTTCCTCTCCCATCAGACTGCTCTAGCTTTATGGCACTCGAGGAAAATAAAGCAGATCTCGCTTTACTACGTTCAAACCATCTGATTGAACACAGCCTGAGAGATGGACCAGTGGTTGTAGTAGCAGGGGGGTTCGCCGAAGCGTCCACTGTCAAGTCATCTGATCCAGATCACGAAGTCTCCTCTTTGAGGGCTGCCCACGAAGAAGCTGATACCCGGCTGATTTTGCACTGCATCCATGCTGATATGGAAACGATAGTTGTGTCAGTACGTGATACAGACGTGCTTCTTCTACTTCTAGCACACTATGACAGAATGAAATGTACACGTCTCTATATGAAAGCTGGGACGTCGAAGGCTCCAAAGTATTTCCCAATACATGAAATTCGCATGTTGCAATGTGCTGGTCAACTGAACACACTACTTGCCTTCCATGCCGTAACCGGCTGTGATAGTGTGTCTCAGTTCAGTTGCCATGGAAAGAAAACAGCCTGGCAGGTGTTCCAGCAACATCATACTGATCTGATTGGCCTAGGCAAGGGCCCTCTCACCGAAAGCATAGCTATATCAACAGAGAAATTAATCTGTAAGATATATGGCGTGCCCGAGGTCGATACATGCAACAAAGCACGAGTCAAGTTGTTTTGTATCGGTCGTGCACAAGAGACTCTGCCACCAACCTCAGATGCAGCAAAGTTTCACATCATGCGTTCACACTATCAAGCAAGTGTCTGGAACCAAGCACACTCACCATATCCTGCTCTTCCCCCAGTGACCGAAATCGGATGGATGCACCTGGACGGTCAGTTAGTGCCACGGCTACTCTCTCTGCCACCTATCCCGAAAGCATGCAGCGAGATCACCTCATGTGGTTGTACTAAGGGGTGCCTCAGCCAATGCTGCAGGAAAATTCGCATGAAATGCATCGAGGCATGCAACTGCAGGAAACTTGGCGACAACTGCCGGAACAGTCATGACGACCAGGAATAAGTTCATGTGTGCACATCTACCTGTACACACAATGAAGGACTGTATATAACACTCTGACAGCAAATATGATAAACTCATGCAATTCATGCACAATTAAATCCAAAATTCTTGTCATTGTTCTCGTGTTAAAAATAAACAAATTGCTTGTCAAATGTTGGTTTACGTCGAAGCGCGTCAGTGTTATTTGGGGGTACCTTACTTTGCTAAGCCAAAATGGGTATCGCATCCCTAATATGTTTTCTGCTAACATTTAAATCATACATAGTGCCCTCTGGGCTTTAAAAAATGGGCGGTCTGTGTTCCTGGTGGGGAGGGAGAGGGATGGGGCTTGTGGATCTTATCTGGTGGACGAATTATTCATCTTCAAAAAAGACAATTTTTGCAATAAATATGACTTTCAATCAGTTTCTTCACATTTTATATCAAAACTGAATATGGCATTGGATTCCCCATATATGAAAAACTTCCAAAGGAACATTTCATTCAAGTTTCGACCTTGTTTAGTCAAAAAGATATGAACATAAATACATTTCAGCCCGTCGTTGGCGGCCATCTTGGATTTCTCAATTTTAAGGCATGATCGGTCATTTTTGAGCTGGGCATACATCAGATTTGAGTTCAGCACCCCTCAATACCCCTAAATAGCTTGTTTGCCATAAATTAACACCATTTGCCTTCGGGATTAAAATTTTTGGAAAATTGACCTAGTCTAAATGTAAATAAAATCGAGATGGGTACTTTGGGCTTGGGGGGGGGGGGGGTTGTTCCTTCCGCCTTGCGATACCCACTTGGGATTACAACCTTGCTATGGATACGGCTACCAAGGATACGATAACGCCCATAACTAAATTGTCTGTTGTGCACAATTTTATTTTCTATCAGGGTTTGAAACAAAGTTTTATAAAGATACACAATTTCAATAAGGGGCCTCTTTACAATTCCTAAACCCAAATGTTGGCTTAAGATCTTGGGGTCCTGAATTTGAGCCCATGTTGTGAGGTTAACATAACACCAGGTGCATCGACTCTGCCTGTTCTATTGGCTAATTGCTTACATGTGTGAATAAACTCACTAAAGAAATCGGCAATGTTTAAAATCCTGCACAGTAGTTTTTTGCAATGCAGGAATCTCTGTTTCAGTTTCAAAACTTCGTTTCAGAGGATGAATGGTAGGCGAATAAAATTAAATTTGTGATCCAACTGCAGGGAAGGATTAACCCCTCGGCTGGTGTCAGAAGTGGGAATCAATTAGCCTTGAGATTCAAACCAAAGTGATATTTCAATTTTTTAATTTAAAATTGTCACTTTCAAAACAAATCGATTGCAATTTTAAACCTATTACTCGCACAGTAGAGCTCGAGGAAATGAATGACGAGGTGTTGGCGTCAGAGTCAACACAGGTCGAGGGGGAAGAAACTTCACAAAGTAGGTGGTACTAAGGGAGTTGGAGATACATCTCATAATCTGGATGAAAAGGAATAAGGGAGTCTATCCAAAATTTGTCATCTGAAAAGAAAGCGAGTGTCCAAAAATTGTATACCATGAGCAGGGTGTGTCTAATTCACAGTAAATGACCTGGTTACTGGGTTTACTAGGTTTACCAGGAAACACTGTCGTGGTCAAGTCTGCGATTGGTTTTATATCAAACTGGAAATTTGAAAGTGATTCCAAGTCCTTGAGATAATCCCGAGAGCAAAGACTGTGGGAGAAAAAAACAAATAAAAAAGACCGAGGATCATGGAAGAGTGAGGATGCAGGGGGAAAAAAAGGCAACACACTGACAATGGGGGCACAGCAGCAATGGAATAGACAAGAGAGCCGAGGGGAGGAAACAGTAACCATAAAGATACGAGTTTAGAGTAGTTAAAGGGGGGATGATAAGGATTGAGTAAAGGAATAAGAATGAGAGGTAAGAGTTGAGGGTGGTTTGTAATGGGGAGGGAGGGAGGGGGGAGAGGTGTCCGAAAAAGAATCAGAGTTTTATGAAAGCAGAAATATTTGAATGGATACGTTATGGCATGTGTTGTACATATAGGCTGAGTGAAGCCTGGTGTTGCCTTAACGGTCGAGGTGGTTGGCTTAAGATTTTGGGGTCTTGAGTTTGAGCCCCTGTCAGCCATTGAATTAACACCAGGTGAAGTTGACTCAGCCTGTCATCCTTCCGAGGTCGGTAAAATGAGTACCAGTGTACTGGCAATAGAGGGCGGCATAGCCATGCCCCCAGAAAATTATGCAACCTGCAGTGACAGGCTGCACACGACAATAAAAATTCAGAGAAACGGGAACTCCATGAAGACAAAGTTCCAAACATATTTTTGAAATTAAATGAACATTAGTATGTCAACAATGATAACCCAAGCAAGGCATAAAACAATTGCTGCCAGCCATAAGAGCTGTCGATTTATGACATACACAGCACTATGGAGGGGTTAAAGTGAGCAAAACAGAGAAAAGGAACAAAGGGAAGATAGCAAGAGAGGAAGAAGGAAGGTAGGGGAGAGTGGGGAGAGAAGAGAAAAAGTTTGACAGGAGATTGGAATGAATGGAAGGAAGAGGTAGGGTAGGAGGGAAGTGCAATGATGGAGCACTCCAGGGGCAGATCTCACTCGTATGCGACAATCCTCCACCATGGAGCACCACAGGGGCAGATCTCACTTGTATGTGACGATCCTCCAGCACAGATATTCACCAGAATGATGAATGTTCGTGACCTCGTGTCGCTCGACATCAATAGTGTCATAACTTCCACACTCAGTTCCACTAAAACCACTGAGCAGGTGTAGTTTTTACCCCGTGGGGTCTTCCACCCCAAGGGATCTAAGCGCCGCTCGCGTTCTCTCTTTTCTTGTGTACAGTTCATTTGAAAGTCTATTTCTCCATTATTTGTGAACAGAATTCGATGAAAATTGACAGGCATATACTTGACACATATGTGCAGGCACTAACTGAGCACAAAGTGCGATTCCGGCCCTTCGGGCCGAGAAACGGCCCTTTCGGCCAATTTTCTTAAAATTGTTATTTCTCGGTGACTCGTGAAAGAAACCGGACCAAAATTGACAGGTATATTCTTGAGGTCACTCTGCAGGCACTAACTGAGCTCAAAGTGAGATTATGGCCCTTTCGACTGACAAACGGCCCTCGCAGCCCATTTTTTAAAAATTGCTATTTCTCGGTTGTTCGTAAACAGAACCAAACCAAACTTGACAGGTATATTCTAGAGACCATTCCCCAGGCATTAACTGAGCCCAAAGTGGAATTCTGAGCGTTTGGGGAGAGAAACGGCGCTTTCGGGCCATTCTGTCCAAAAAATTTTTTTTAACATAAAATGCGTTGGGTGATGCATTTCAAAACTATCTGTCGTCCGTGCTATCGCTCACCTGAGAGTTGCACGAATGAACTCCCACGGGGTATGTTCGCTATTCGAATTTGTTTTTTTTTTGTCTTTGTCAAAGTGAATCAGAACTGAGAACTGAACTGCATTGTACAACCGAGCTCTTGGCCAAAGTGCAAAAATGTTTTGCTTTCCGCCCACGTACCAACACAAAATGGACCGTCGTCTCACTTCAAACAGCACACACACTTCAACTTTGCACGACAGTAGCGAGGAAGTAGATTTTAATATCTTGGGGGGGGGGGGGGGTAGTAAGTCAGAGGCATAGGTGCAGAAAAGGATTCAGGTGGGTGTGAATGCTTGGAGGAAGGTGGAGGGAGTAATGGCAAATAGACATATATCAAGGGAATTGAAAGGGAAAGTGTTAGTGACTTGTGAGACACCAACCTCCCCTTACACTTTTGAAACGGTGGCACTGAAAGAGACACAACAGAGGTTACAGGTCTGTGAGAACTGGGTCAGGAGGATTGTGTGAATGAAGAGGGTGGACAGCAGGAGGATGGAAGAACTGAGGGAGGAGATTGGTGCGAACATCAGCTTGACAGGGAGATTGGTAAAAAGCCAGCTGAAGTGGGCTGGACAGGTGGTGTGGCTGGGAGAGAGTATGGTAAAGAGAGTGGATTAGTTGAGGGAGCAAGGTAGGAAGAAAAAGAGGAAGATCGTGGTTGAGATGGGAAGATTTGTGAGGATGGATATCAATAAGGTGGGGGTGGTTGGAGAGTGGAGAGAGTTGGCTGAAGACAGGGGGGAGTGGAGGAGTTTTGTGGTCAAGGCAAGGTAGAAGCTTGGTACCGTTGGACTTCACCCCTTATAACAGGAAGGGAAGAGATGGAGAATAAGTCGTCCATCGAGCGGATATCTTACGTGGCAAAGTTGGGGAACACCAAAACCTATCTGGCAAAAAAGGTGCAACTTTCATGATTATCACCCCCATTACATTTTGAAAGAACAACCATTTCTTAAATTAGATATATTTTTAAAAACAAATTTATTGCAGTATTAAACAGCCACCTCAACACATCCATGCAAGTGACTTAAAATAACCCGACAATATGCAGCAATGAAACCATTTTTTTTTTTAAAAGTCAGCGAGTCACCCGTGACGTACGCGCACCAAGACCGAGTGCACAGTTTGCTAAACGTATCGGTGTGGAGCAAATTAGCAGCATGAGGATCACTCTTCATTACTCAGCCACTAACGACATTGTGGCACAGAAAACAGGAAGTGCAAAGCTTCAAAAAAAACAAAACACACCTCTCTTTCCTTGCAAGTTCTCCACACGATGTGAACATTCCACGGTAAACAAAAATTATTTTACATTCTCAGAGCTTTTACAAAGCATGCGGCACCGAGTGTGCACATTGAAACGTGTTAACCCTCAGTCATTACCCTCTCATCAACTCCTGTATTTAAAACTTAGTGGTTTGGCAATATGTGCTTTTTGCTTTAGAAACCACCGTACTAATCCAGCACAATTAAGACGGTGTTAGCGATCTCGAACCACTTTTGCCGTCGATACAATTCGAACACAGACCCAAAGATATCCTCAACCATCACCAGTGTTAAATAACTGGTTACATTTGTAACTGTCAGGTCAAGCAACTATAAAATTAACCCAATCACCAGCCGAGGTAAATATCATCGATCAAAGCAAAAATAAAATTACAAAAAATAAAAATAAACAATTTTGTCGTTGAATGAAGCCAAATGTCAAGTGCTTCCTTTCAGCAGGTTATGGCACTGCTCAAATGGTGGCAACAATACAAATATGGCATGCACAAACTCTGCGGATTAAGGCCATGCGATGACGGACGGGCCGAATGAAAGCAGCAGAGGGCCGACATCCGTGGCACAGTCCAAGAATATGGCCTTTAAAAAAAAAAGAGAAACCTTCCATTTATTCCCTCCCTGGTGCGTGTGATTGGCTCATCTTCGAGTGACGCTTCTTGTGGTGATGGTTCCAGGCTAGAAGAGGCGAATCATCGATTCCCGATCCTTACCGACTCCCACCCACTTGACTGAAAGAAAGATAACTGGCGGTTATTTATTGGAAAAAGACAGACAGACAATTTGATAAAAAAAAAACAATGCGTGGGTTGAAATAATTATGGGCTGAAAAAGACAGACAATTATGGGCTGCAACACTGATGAACTGAAGGAAAGAACACAATTAGACATATGGAGGCAACTTCACAGATGAGAGAAGAGGAACAATGGGTACAGGTGAACACAACAGTTTAGAGAGTTAAGGGTTCTCAGTAAACACATTTGGCCTGGTAGAACTGCAGGGAGACCGAGAGGGCAAGGGGTATCTGAGAGTTCATACCTAGTCTTTTGTGCACTTTCCACCTTTGCACTCCAGGCAATGTCGTACTGGATAGTTATTTCCGAACGGATATTAAAGCCGACAGCACTTCCAAGGACAGATAGTGGTGAATAACCGATTCCACAAAGCGAACCTTTTAGCTTGCCCAACAGGTGGAAATCTATCGTAAGCATATCTGGTGAGCAGCAACAATGTCGATACATTTTGAGGCAATTTTCCCACCTAGAGTATCAACGCAACACAGTGCACTACCATACTGCGTGTCCTGATGAATACAATCGTCATTGAGGAGGTGCGGGCAAGACTTTGCCAACAGCCAACAGGAGTGATGTGTCGGATGTCCTGAGGGTACTGACCGATAAAATTTTGCCGTTTGGAACAGGGTGAGAAAATTAAACCTCATTTATCCGAGAAAAAAAAAAGATTGCACAAAGAACTGTCTTTAGAATAAATTTGGAACAACATACTCACTGCTTTGACTGACCCCAGGACCCCTGGGAGGGTTGGGTATGGGGTGGGGTGGAGGGGGGGGGGGGATTCGAACATCTATCCAGGAGTCATCCATCATGGTGATGGCAAATATCAACATATTTTTCTCCTGTGCCCCAATAAATTACACCACAGCTCTTTGTTCCACGATTATTAAATTTGTGCACCCCATCCCTCCCTCCCCGGCCCCCCATGATTATTAAATTAAATTTGTGCCCCAACCACTACAAAATCTCTCTGCAGCCTCTCCGTCAAAGGAGAAAAGTGTTGACGATTAGATTAAATAAATAAAACCTAAAACTTCGTCCCGTTATGCTCACATAGAACAAAGTTTATGATGTGCATCTCATGTACTCAAAGTAAGCATTTTCCTAAAATGCCAAAAATTATCCAACATTTAAATATGAAAAGAAGCAAAAAAACAAAACAAAACTGGTGTGGGGGGAGGGGGGTGCTTAATTAAAATACTTGCATGAAGATGTTAAACGCAAGGTGTGCATAATGTAAGAGTGTGTACGCATGTGCTCAAAATGGTATGCAGACAAAGAAAAAAAAAACTTTTTAAAATACTCAACATGTCATAAAAATGACGCGACTCACTAGGAATACGCAGATGTTTTTCAATGAACAAAATGTAGTTCTGAGCATTGACAGGAAGTTCATCAAAAGAACGCAATTTGTCAATGTTTGTCTTCCAACCGGGAAGGGTAACGTAATCCACTTGTACTTTGTTGAGAATGTCCATGTTCGCTGGGTATCGGAAGAAAAGGGCAAAGGAGAGAGAATAAAATAAATAACTAAACAAACAAATTTAGCAAACATAAAGATGATAATAATAATAATAATATAATGCAACAAGACACAAGCAACATGTTCCAAACCAGGAAGGAGGGTTTGCTAAGCAAATGCATCTGTACCCGACCACAGCATGAACAAGGTTGCACAACTTGCTCCTTTGAGAATTAAACTTCATTTGAAGACAACGCACAACTCTTGTTCTTCCAACATCCCCAATCTTTGCCCTTGCGTATGGTACATATCCAAACGTAGTTAATTTTCTGGATGCGATAAGACGAGACTTATTTATTTTTTATAAGAGCAAGGGTTACGCGTGAGCAAACGCCAACGGCCATCCATATCTGGTGCACAACTGTGCCTGCGAACATCCTCCTTCAGTTGGGTTACTTTATTCTAGGATGGTGGTGGCAGGATTTGCACTTCAGCAACCGTAAAACATGTCATTCCACAAAAGACATAATAACACAAAGACAACAGAAACCCCACGGAGTGGGAGTACCTCCTGTGCAGCTGCCATTCGCAGGACACCTCACCTGATGACGGGATTGCGGCAAAGCCTTTGGGACCCTCATTCTTTGATGAAAGGAGGAAAAGCATGGGGTAACCTTCCTGGGTCAGGTTGCAGAGGTGTGTGTTGGGGTGGTGCTAAGGTGTCGTCCACTAGACGGCGGTCTCCTCAGGTTAACCTGAGGGTTCCTTTGGGTGTGTGTGCCTGAATATCCTATCCCAAAAAAGAGAGGGTGATCACCTGCATCTTAGCTGAGCTCCAGTTTCAACATTGGTATTGTAGCACTCTGAGGTTCAGAAACTGGATATTGGTGAGATCATGGTGGGTGAGTACACAGACTACTGGTCTGGTTGCTCTGATGGTTACCATGCCCAATAAGTTGTTGTAGCTGTGTCCAATAAGTCGACTCCCATGATGGTAACACCTGTCAACAAGCGTACGAGACTGACGATTCGTCACTCCTTTGGTGTCATTTCCCTGGTCTCTGTATATGCTCCAACTGAGGCGAGTGAACTCACCGTGAAGGACGCATTCTACGCCGCGCTCGAGTCTGTGGTTGATCAGTGCCCCAGGTGAGATACACTTCTAGTCTTGGGGAATTTCAATGCATCGACTGGCACTGATAGGGATGGCCATGAGACATGTGTTGGTCCCCATGGGTCTGGAACTGTGAACCAGAATATAATAGCACGAAGTTTCTTGACTTTGCAAGACGTCATGCTCTTAGAGCAGCTGATTCATGGTTTCAGCACCCACAGCCTCATCGCAAGACTTGGCATTCCAACGCTTGTGGTGTAGCAAAGGTGATTGACCATGTGCTCATTAATGGTCGCTGGAGGATTATCCAGAATTGCAGGGTCTACCAGAGTGCTCAGTTCCTCAATACCGACCACAGGCTTGTTGTGGTAACTCTGAAGTTGCATCTTAAATCCAGGAGAATGGTACCATCCCAGCCGAGGCTGGATGTTGGCAAGCTCAAGGACGAGAGCGTAGCTGAGGAGTTTGTGAACAGGCCGAGTGGGAATTTGGGTGGTCTGGGTGTTTTGTGGAATCCTGAAGAGTTATGGAGTGCCTTCAAGACAACCATCCTTGATGTTGCCAGTGGATATCTTGGAACCCACCATCAGGCGAAGAACTTTGTCTCAAGAAACATGAGATAACATTGACCAGAATTTCAGGGCCAGGCTTAATGGCAGAGCTGAGATGTTGAGGGAGTTGAGGTGTAAAACTGTACGTGTGCTGAGGGTGGACAAGGAGGCCTATGTGTGAGGAATCTGTGAAGGGATTGAGCATCACCTGTGGCCAGTTACTTTGAGCAGCTGTACCAGGCTGACCCACCAGCTGTTGAGTTGGACGTCAGGGGTGTTAGTACGTCTATTGCTGACCCTCCAATCAACTGTGAATCACCTTCATTTGTGGAAACGGGCTGCGGTGAACCAGTTGAAAGGAAGTAAAGTTCCAGGGATCTGTGACATCCATGCTGAACTTCTTAAGGCTGGTGGAAATGCTGTATTCGCATCATCGCATGGAGTTCTGTGCTCTGATTGAAGCATAGGCATCATCCCAAGTGACTGTAAGAGGGGCCTTGTTGTCCCTCTCTGGAAAGGGAAGGGTGATCACCAGGAGCACCAGCGCCCAGAGCAGTCGGGTTTTACACCAAAGAGGTCAACAATTGACCGTATCCTTGCTCTTCAGGTTCTCACCGATAGCAGACGAGAGTTTCCGCAGGGGCTGCTTGCAGCCTATGTTAATTTCCGCAAAGTGTTTGATTCAGTGAATCGGGATGCACTCTGGAGGATTCTTGGTCTTTGTGGGATGCCACCAAAACTGATCAATCTGATGTCCGAACTATACTCTGGTACTGGGAGTGCTGTGAGGTATGGTGGTACCATCTCTGACTTATTACCCTATTGAGGAGAGCCTGGTGTTGGCTCAGTGGTTAGGGTGGCGGCTTGGGATCCTAGGGTCCTGAGTTCAAGCCCTGTCGGCTGCTGAATTAATAGACCAGGGGGTTGACTCAGCCCATCATCCTTCTGAGGTCGGTAAAATGAGTACCAGTTCCAGTCTGTGTACTGGTAGAGGGGCACTGCATCAGCGACACAGTCGTGCCCCAAGAAATGATAGCTACCCCGGCAGCTAAACTGCCATACGACCACCACCACCACCCTATTGAGGAAAGGCTATTGCATTTGTGTCCATTTGTTTGTTTGTCCACACAGAACATGAGTGTGTTTTTCTCTGCAACTGCTTGTCGGATTGACATTAAATTTTCACCATCGGTGACGACTCATGTAGAATGTCGTAATGATAATTATGATGCCATAGGTCACATGGTGTATCAGCCATGTTGGAAAAACAGAAAAACTTTGGACATCTATCTCCGAAACCGCACCATGGAAAAATTTGAAACTTGGCACATGGCAAGTACTCTGCATGGGGAAAAAGTGTAAATTTTTTCCTGATGGCATAGGTGCCTTCGTTATGATGTCATAATTGCATACGTAGAACGCTACATCGGATCAGTATGAAAATATTTGAGGGTCATCTCGGGATAAATTGGTCGACAGCAAAAAATAAAATTAAAATATTTGATGATGTCATCGGTCATGTGGTTTGGCAACCACATGTGTGTGTGTGTATATATATATATATATATATATATATATATTTTAAAACCTTCAAAAATCTTCTCCGAAACAGCGGAATAGGTCGAGGCGAAACTTTACAGGTACCTATCCATGAGGAACAAAACGTTCCCACCCTTTGACGTCACAGGTCACATCGTTTGGCAGCCATATTGGATTGTCCCAAAAAACCTTTAAAAATCCTCCTCTCCAAAAAAGCGAGACAGATCGAGGGGAAACTTCACACACACACATTCCCCAAGCCTTAGGGATACCAGGGTGTTCACGAATAATCAATAGGTCACATGGCCTGGAAGACATATTGGATTGAACGAAAATCCTAAAAAATAAAAAATAATTTCTCTTAAACTGCTTCATCGATCGACATGAAACCTCACAATTATGACATACTCGTGATGGGCAATATACGTTTTCAAATTCAACCGATTCGGACAAATGGCCTGGCAGCCAGAATTATTTAATATTTTGAATGTGGGTTCTTTGTTGGTTTTTTTTGTACAAGGCTCACTTTGCTGCACCTGGATGGGTTTGAGGGTAGAGGAACAGCAGCTGAAACCAAAATCCTATCCAGGTTCCTCCTGATGACTTAATCTTTGCTTTTTACTTGTTCAGGTTCCTTCTGATTACTCCAATGCAGGACTGCACCTATTTGGTCTTTCATTTGATTTGAATTGAATTAATTTTAATCCCATTCTAAATTAAATTGAATAGTAATAAACGTCATGGGTCAAGGTCAGGTATCCGATCAAAGCGGGGTTGCATCAAAGTGGGACATCTTGGTACCCGGTCATCACTACCAGCAGTTATAAAGTGGCAGTTCTAGTTATGTCTATTATTATCCCCGGTTGGACTTAGTCCAAAACGGGGGCTTATGGATTTCGTCTCGATTTTCATGTCCGTGTGTGCGTCCCCAACCATATCTCTGACATGTATGGACCGATTTTATTCAAACTTGGCAAGACAACACATGATGGTATTATATACATATGCAAATCATTTTATTTCGCGATACGATCAAAGATAGCCGATTGGCGGCCATTTTAGTTGTCAAAAAAATGCAATGTTGAACAAGTCCTCAACCGTTTCTCGGACATGCATTTACGGATCCTGTTAAAAGTTGGCACACCGATAATGAATGATGGCTTACACATGCACGTCATGTTTTTTTTTTTCTGGATCAGATCCAAGATGGCTGACTGGCGGCCATTTTCTTACATAAAGGTGTCCCCAACCATTTGTCAGACATGCATGGTCCAATTTTCTTCAAACTTGGCACAAGCACAGTACATGATGGCATACACATACACCTCACTTTATTTTGTGATCTGATCAAAGATAGCCGACTGGTAGACTGGCGGCCATTTTAGTTGTACATAAATATGGGCTAGCCCTTTAACTCCGTACAGCACAATTGCTAAAACATTTTATGTCTATTTTACTCGTTAATTAAATAACACCAGTACACAAACACCACACAAAACAAGTCCTGGTGAGAGTCTGCAATCTCTGATTGCTCTTTCTTGTTTCCAGTTGTTACCAGAATTCTTCAGGGGTGTGTACTGGCCCCCACACTTTTCATTGCTTGTATGGACTGGATTCTAGGGAGGATGTCGGACACATCAAGCTGCGGTGCATCGTTTGGGAATGTCAAGATCTCTGACCTTGATTTCGCAGATGATGCAGTCAACTTTGCGGAGACACTGGATATCCTTATGGGGGCCGTCGACGTGCTGGTATTATGGGTTTCCTGTATCAAAACTAAGATCCAGGGCTTCAATGACATCTTGGATGCTGCTACCTTGTCTGTATCTGTTTGTGGTGAGGATGTTGAGGTCACAGAGAGATTCACTTACCTTGGCAGTGATATCCGTGTCTCCGCATGTTATGAGCCAGAGGCCAACAGATATCTGGGTCGGGCCTGGAGAATCATGGAGTCACTGGATCATGGGGTGTGGCACGGCACCGACACAGGAGGATGAAAGTCCGAGTCCAAGTCCTTGGTGCTTCCAATCTTGTCGACGGATGTGAGACTTGGACTCTGACCAAGGATATTAGATGGAAACTCAACTCCTTCTGTACCAGGTCTCTTCAGAGAATCAGACTTATCCTTGGCTATCGCTGTTCAGACTTTGTGTCCAATGAATGGATGCTGAGAGACTCGGATGAAATGTGTTGCCTGTATAGTCTGTGAGCGTCAGCCGTGGCTGTATGGACATGTAGCTTGTTTTCCTGACACTGATCCTGCTCACGAGATTCTCTCAGCGAGGGTGGCCAACGGGACGACCATATGCCTCGTAGTTCCAGCAGGTTGATCGGCATCTCGAGGAGATGGGGACGGGCCAGGCATCTGCCTGGGGGGTGGCCAGACAGAGGCCCCTAGAGTACCGGTGGAAAGTGGATGCAGCGACGCGCTGCTCCTGCACATGCTCCCATACCTGACCTGACACGCATGCAGGAGAGAAAGTCCGGGATGGCAGGATAGCTGAGAGGTGTGCACACGCCCATCTGAGCCAGTGATAAACGGCCAGACGGGTATCTTGCAGACTCGGTGATTCATCAAAGTGTGTGCCGTCCCTCGGATGGACGTCAAAGTGGGCGTCCCGTTTGCCAACATTCACTGATGGACGTTAAAGATCACACAGTGTCCTTCACAAAGAGTAGGCGAGTTGTCACAGTCACCGTGAACAAATTACAAAACTTCAACCTTAACCTACAGAGGGTGTTTCTTCAGTGGCACAGCCATGCCCTCAGCCAATGATGCGACTCGCAGCCTTGTGTTGCATCCAAAAGAAAAAAAAAAGAAGAAGATGAAGTCCAAACACACGTGTGTTGACATTGATCAATTTACAAAGGACAAAAACTCACAGCAGACATTGGCTCAAAATAAAATCATCATTATTCACCAAACAAACACGTTGGACATGCATCAAACAATAATCATAATATAATTACTTTTACACCGTTTTCGACTCACGAGTTCAGTACCCCTCTGCATGGCAAAAGCAAAAAGCAAACACCGACATCCAGAAAACGGATTATGTACCAAACACACAAATATATAAGCAAGAGTGTCTTACCTGGGAAATAAGGCATAGGTTTGTCATCCATCTTGTAGGAGACGCCGACTTTGATTTCATCCAGGACATCGAGAATGTCCATCTTCGTCAACGCAAGCCTGTGTGGATGTGGAGGGGGGGGGGGGAATGTTATAAAGGACCCGTCAAAAATGTTACAACGTATTCTACACAAGATATTTCAATTCATCAGGAATGTGGGAAAGCTTACACTTTATATGCACACCTAGACAATCGGATTCTTAACAGTGGGCAACCAAGAGGCAAGCACACAATGAGGAGAGTTCAGTACTGTACTCAGTTACGAGCATACATTGACAAATTGATCCGATCAACTGCCCCAAATATTAAGGTTAACCGGTTCTCTTTATTTACTTTATGATCACAGACAAAAGGTCAAACTACAATCGGAAATAAGATTAGACATGAGAACTGACGGCTCAGTCCAAACGAAATCTAAATAGAACAGGACCATCTGAAGTACAAGAAGCATCAGGGAATCAAACATCTGCATCTCATTGTGTTACAAACACAGTTTGAACTCACATGGACATATCACAGCGACATTCATCTCGATGGAGAAATGTAACTGAGTGGAACCAGGATTTCAGCCAAGTTAGGCCATTGACGAAATATGTTGTCCTCAAACCTCCATCAGTGATTGCACAAAGAAAACGAGTAAAAAGCAAAACGAAAAACATTCAAAAGCCCCATAGAAACGAAGCAACGCACCGCACACGTTGTGGACGGATTATGACAAAACTAGGTGGATGATTTTGGTAGGTGACAAGAACAAACAGATTAGCTTTTGGTTCAGGTTCGGCCCGTCAGTGGGATACGAAATGTAAACTGTTCAGCCTGGCAGAGGTACGTGCTCCACCAAGTGCCATCCGTTCCAGCCTGATGGAGGTAAGGAGGCTTAAGTAGCCGAGCTCAACAACTACATGTGCTGGCTTAACAGTTCTGTTTATTCTGGGCCCTTTTCCTTCGTAACTTACACATACCACAACTACCTTGCAATCCACGGCAGACCTTACAGCAGAGATTGTTACCTCCGCCACTGAAACTGAAGGAGCTTGACAAGTATGTTGATCGCCTCCGTTCATTTGTGTGTGTGTGTGTGTGTGTTTGTTTGTCTGTCCGTTCGCCTCCAGTCCAAACCGCTCAACCGATCACTCTGAAATTTTCAAACACTAATGTCACCGACCCTGCGATGGTCCCACATTGAAGTTTCGGATTGGATTTTGGTTCGGATCCAGCCCATCAGTGGGATACAAAACGTGAACTGTTCCACCTGGCAGAAGTATGCGCTCTACCGAGTGCCGTTATACTTTGTGCTATTTTGCCAAGTTGTCACTCTAGGAGCGATTTTTCATTTGGATTTTGCAAGTATCATGCTAGGATGATTGACTTGGGTGTGCGACAAGGATGAACCAATTCGATTTTAGTGAAGATCCGGATCCGGATCCAACTACTACATTTTTGAAAGTGATTCTTCACCAGCGAGAGAAAGAACGAAAAATTATATACATCACGATATCTCAAAAAGTTGAAGACTAATTCAGAAGAAACTTGGTGGACACGTTGGGTGTGTGACAAGGAAGAATTGATTAAATTTTGGTGACAATCCGAATTCGGATCCAATAAGTTTTTTTCAGTGATTCTTCACTATTGAGACAGGGCTAAACTAATATACTTCACGATCTCTCAAAAAGTTGTGGACGGATTCGGAAGAAATTTGGTGGACACGATGGGTGTGTGACCACGACAAATTGATTCAATTTTGGTGAGAATTATCTAATTTTTAAAGGGATCCTTTACCATTGAGAGATAAGGCCAAAAATGATTATATAGCATGACATTTCAAAAATCTGTTGGGCCCGATATGTTCTTGTGGATCAGGCATTACGTGGACCAGGTATGCGCTCTTCCGAGCGCCCTTCTAGTTACCTCTGTTACTAAAGGTACACGAGGCGCACACACACACACACACACACACACACACACACACACACACACACACACACACACACACACACACACACACACACACACACACTTTCACTCCTGTTTGTCTGTGAGCAGCATATCTCAAAAAGTTGCGGACAGATTCGGACAAAATTTGGTGGACAGGTTGGGTGTGTGACAATTCATGAGATTTTGATCATGATCCGGATCCTGAGACGAGATTTTTTTGTAAAAAAAATCATTTGTTATAATGTTTCTTCACCATTGAGAGATCAATCAATACAAAGATATGACAAAAAGTCCAAAGACTTAAAGTTAAGTTTACAATGTAGAAAAAAGAAAACATATAATGATATGATATTAATATAAAATACACTTGACAAGTTTTTTTTTTATTTAAACACAATTGAAATCATTACATGCAAACTAAATTAATACTATTAAAAGGAGTACTGTCTAATTGCTAACACAGAAGCATAATCGGAACATCAAAAAAAAAGAACAATGGCAATTCAAACAAAGAAATGTTGACAGTACAGCACAGTCAATTAACATCCATCGGGACCATACTCTGTGCAGAGCGTTGGTGCTGCCTAAGCAGTCTCCTTGGCTGTTGGATACAATACTGGACGGGTCGCCACTCCGACACACATGCTGGCACTCATTTTGCCGACCTTGGAAGGATGACGGGCAGAGTCAACCCCACCTGGTATTAATTCAACAGCCGAGTGGGATTTGAACTCAGGATCCTTGGATCCCAAACCCACCACCCTAACCATTAGGCCAACACCATGCATAATTAACATGCATCAATAAAAAATAAAACTGTGCAAGGAGAAGAGAGAAAGGGAGAGAGAAAGACGGACAATTACTATGTAAAAACATACCACTTGTCTTTTCAAACAAGCTCGAATGAGCTAAGATCCTCGTCCTCTTAATGATGACGTCATAAAAACGAATATGACGTCATTGTGATGCATCAGGTTTGCGATAAATTATCTGTGCTAATGCCCGGCTTGATTGCCGCAAACAAAATTCAAACAGCTTGCCTAGTTTCGGAGATAATGGTATAGGCGATTTCCATTCGCGGCGATATTATGACGTCAACTTTTTTTCTGGGAAGAATTTCCAAAATCGGAGATGGTTACTGCCTGCGCGTGGGCTTTCTGCATATACATGGCAAGTTTCACGAAGATTCGATGAAAACTCTGAGTTGTGAAACAAAGAATGTCAAAAAATAGGAATGACATCATAAAAATTGATATGACGTCATAGTGATGTATAATATGTGCGGTAATTCATCTCTGCTAATGCCCCTGTGATTCCCGCAAACAGAATTCAAAAAGCTTGCCTAGTTTCGGAGATAATTTTTTGTGCGATTTCCATTAGCGGAGATATTTTGACGTCATAACTTTTTTTTCTGGGAGGATTTTTCAAAATCGGAGATGGTTACTGTCTGCGCAGGGAATCTTTACAAATATATGCCAAGTTTCAGGAAGTTTCGATGAAAACTGTAGGCTGTGAAACAAAAAAGTCCACAAGAACAACAACGTGAGTAAGACTTAGAGATCCTCCACGAGGATCTAAAAAAAAAAAAAAAAGAAGTAATCATGTTCACACAAATTATTAGGGATAAATCATTAATATTTACACAAACCAAGGCTTACGAACAGGCAAGGAGTACTACAATAATTTAGAGATCCCAAAAGACAGGCAAGTAGTGAGCACAGCAACAACTAGAAGGGCACTCGGTAGAGCGCATACCTCCGCCACGTAATGCCTGATCCACAAGAACATATCGGGCCCAATACATTTTTGAAAAACCATGCTATGCAGTACGATATCGTTTTGGCACTATCTCTCAATGGTGAAGAATCACTTTAAAGATAAAATAATTCTCATATTGAGATCTGGATTCGGATCTTCACCAAAATCGAACCACTTCTTCCTTGTCACACACCAAATGCGTCCACCAAGTTTCATCCGAATTCATCCACAACTTTTTGAGATATCCTGTTATGTATCATTTTTGGCCCAATCTCTCAATGGTGAAGAATTTACGTTAAAAATTCGAGTAATCGGATTCGGATCTTCACCGAAATGTAATCAGTTCGTCACCAAAATCAAATCTAAACCCAAGATGAAGACCGGTGATGTGTTGGCAATTGGATGAGAGTACGTCTTGATGACGACGAGACACCATGAGGGACTTTCCAAAGCGAGTTAGAATTGTGATTCTTCTTTCCGCGAACGAGGGGAGGTTATCGGCACAGAGAAGATCAGCAAAATGGGACGTCTCAGGAAAAGTGAAGGGCTCCTTGCTGTACCCGCTCGATGCTTTGTGACTGCTTCGCGGTCAGGCTCGAGCTCCATACAGAAGCGGAAAACTTCAACAGAGGTCGAATGCACAGCACATGGTGTATATCAGAATCAGGTCTTTGACGGCGACACCATTTCCCTTCAGCGAGCACAGGTAGAGACGACGCGAGGCTCGCAATATCATTCGTTGAACTTGCGAGTCCTATTTCTATCCCATTGAAGAGTATGAGGCCAAAAACGATATATCGTACGATATCGATATTATGCGGGCCTGGCTGAAGAATGACGAAGTACAATTTGGCGGTTTAGCGATCTATACTGGCATCTTTATCAGTCTTGATCGTGATGCAAGTGCTCCTGAAATAAAAGATATGGCTTTTACAGGCCAATGTAGTAGCTTTTCAGTGCATCGTTTTGTGTACAGTTAATGGAGCGGACATTTTCTCCCCATGCCATCCCTCCATGATATTGTTAAAGGGTAGCACACTGAGCAGTAAATAATAAATTCTTTATTAAAGCCCGACGTTTCAAGATCAAGCTGGTTCTCTTCCGCAGAAGCGTTAAAAGTGGTCTTCTTCTTCCGTATGCAGCACAGGGCTGTGGGGTAGCGTCGTTGGCTGAGGGCACGGCTGTGCTGCTGATGCAATGCCCCCTGTTACCAGCAAGCTGGTACTCATTTCGCCAATCTCAGAAGGATGACAGTCTCAATCATCCTGCCTGGTGTTAATTCAACGGTGAAAAGGGGCTTGCACTCAAGACCCAAAAATATTAAGCCAGCCACCTGAACCGTTAAGCCAACACTGGGCTTCAGGCATACTGTGATTGGCAAGGACTTGGACTAATCCACAACGCAGGACCGACCCCAGCAGAACTTAACACGGTGTCACCACAACACCCCTCTTGACGCCTCTGAGGAAGAAAACCAACTTGTTCTCGAAACGTTAGGCTTCAATAAGCAAATTATTCTTTACCGTTCAGTATGCACCCGATCACCAACATAAATCCTGAGCTGCAAACATTCCAACGTATGTATATATATATATATATATATATATATATATATATATATATATATATATATATATATATATATACACATATACACATATACACACACACACACACACACAAACACACACACACACACACACACACACACACACACACACACACACACACACACACACACACACACACACACACACACACACACACAATTTCTGGGAAGGCAATGGCAAACCACCCAGCATAACCCTTGTGGCTGTGCCAAGAAACTGCTTCGGGCAGCACCGACACTCTGTAACAGTCTGGTACATTAGAATCAGATTATATGATTTGATGAAAACTAGCGAATCGACTTTCCTATTAATTAACAAATATATGCAAGGTACTGCACCGTGCTGTTTTTGGACAAAAATAAAATAAACAATGAAAGGGCAAGATTAAATTACTCCTGCATGGTGATGCATCAATTAAATCAGAATCAGAGGTTGCCACTAGGTCAACTTTAATTCTGATGCAAGGAGTGGGGGGGGGGGGGGTTGTTACGGCTATAGGAGGTATCTTCACCCAAATAATACCATGTGTCATCAGCATGGAGTTACACACAAACTTACGCAGTAAAGCCATTGATCATGTGTGCGTAACGCAGCAGGACAAGGTCAAGCCAGCCACAGCGTCGCTTGCGTCCCGTCGTCACTCCAAACTCGTGGCCACGTGTCTGCAGCAGCTCTCCAGTTTCCTGTACGCGCAGATGTTTATCAAAACGAGAAACATTTCAGAATAGATTGCCAGGATCGTACAGAACCACTGCCAAAATTGCCAGGAATGATCAATGTCATTCGACAATAAACAAATACCAAAAGCTATGTAAAGAGTAACAGTGCACAAAGTAGTTGACATCTCATTTTGGATTTTTTATTTTCCCCCTACTGATCCTCATAAGGGAGGCCAACATTATTTAATCTCTCTTTTGGGCTGGCAGGATGGGCTGGAGGTATGCACACTCACCTTGAAGCTATCTCGCCGGAATTTTAACCACAACTCAGCTATTAACTGGCATTCCGGTGTTTCACAGCAGGGTGAGATTCATCAATGTGTGTACCATCCCTTGGATGGACGTTAAGCTGGGCATCCCGTATGCCACCATCAGTTTGTGGGTGTTAAAGATCCCACGGTGTCCTTCATAAAGAGTCGGCAAGCTATCGCTGGCACATTGAACAAGTTACATCTTCCTTTTCTAGCATCCAGGGCTCCCAGCAATGATGCAACCAGCAGCATTAGGCTGCATATGAAAATAAACGAACGAGCTGCTTTTTTGGTCATTCTTATGCAACTTCATTGTGATGAAAAGAGCAAAATAAACAAGTAAAAGCAATGATTATTTTGATGAGAATTAACCACACAAAGGTGTTTATGAGTATGGCAAGTATGGCAACACTCACATTTAACTGCTCCGTGGGGAATGCTCCGACCCCAACGCGCGTAGTGTAGGCTTTGACCACGCCATACACTTCGCCCACATTCTGGGCCGGAATGCCCAACCCCGTGAGCACACCTCCCACCGTGCAGTTGGAGGATGTCACAAAAGGATAAGTGCCTAGAGGGTCATCACGAGATAGTTAAAATAAACTCCAGCCTTCTGATGCCCAATCCAAAAGGACAAAGGGGGGGGGGGGGAATCACAAGCTGTTCATAAACTAACACAAAGAAAAACTAGAAAGGCACTCGGTAGAGCGCATACCTCCGCCACGTAATGCCTGATCCACGAGAACATATCGGGTCTAATACATTTTTGAAATATGCTATACAGGACAATATCGTTTTTGGCCCTATCTCTCAATGGTGAAGAATCACTTTAAAAATTCTAGTAGTCGAATCCGGATCCAGATCTTCACCTAAATCTAATCAGTTCGTCCTTGTCAAACTCCCAACGTGCCCACCAAGTTTCATCCGAATCTGTCCACAACTTTGAGTGATCGGGCCAAAAACTATACATAGAACGATATCTCAAAAAGTTGTGGACGGATTCAGATGAAACTTGGTAGGCACGTTGGTTGTGTGACGAAGAAGAATTGATTCAATTTTGGTGAAGATCCGGATCCGGATCTGCTAATTTTTAAGTGATTCTTCACCATTGAGAAATAGGGCAAAACCAATATGTAGCATGATATCTCAAAATGATGAAGAATCACTTAAAAAATTATGGTCGTCGGATCAGAATCTGGATCTGCACCAAAATCTAATCAGTACGTCCTTGTCACCCAACCTGTCCACAACTTTTTGAGATATCCTGTACACAGACAGACAAGCCGGTAGGCGACATGGGTGGTCGCTACATAATTGCATACTAGTCATACAGTTTTTGACGGATCGGGCTGAAAATTTTTGACAAAAAGGTTCATTATAGTGCGCATAAAAGTGCGGAAGCCGATTTTTGATTTTCGAAAAAACAATTTTTGGGGGATTTTTCAAAAATTTCAAAGTCCTGTTGCTAGGCAACGGTGGCGTCCATAGCAACGGTGCTCAAAAGCATACAACTAGATCCTGGTATGAACCTACCTGTCAAGTATCAGCAAAATCGGTTGACTCCTCTGGCATCCAGAGCTGTCCATTACAAACAAACAAACAAACAAACAAACATACAGACAGACGGAAAACCTATTTGTGTTAAAGAAACACATAAAACACAAACGAACTAGAACGGCACTCGGTAGAGCGCATAGCTCCGTCCGGTTGAACAGTTTACGTTTTGTATCCCACCTCCAGGCTGGACAGATATGGATCCGGACCAAACCAACATCGAATTGTCTTGTACTCCTCACCTAACCAACTCATCCACAACTTTTTGATTCCATCCAGATTTTATCATAATTCAGGTTACACCGTACTATACCGGATATCGTTTTTGGCCACATCTCTCAATGGTGAAGAATCACATTTAACATTTTTTTTTTAATTCTCCGATCCGCATTTGGATCTACACCAAAATCGAAACAATTCGTCCTCGTCACACACCCGACCTGCCCTCCAAATTTCGTCCGAATCCATCCACAACTTTTTGAGATATCCTGCTCACAGACAGACAATCAGACAGACAGGGGTGAAAACGTAACCTCCGCCCACCTTCAGTGGCGCAGGTCACCAAGCCAATCTGAGAATGAACAGGTGCCCATCATCGTGCATGCAGAAGGCCGTGCATCAATAAAACTGCACTTTTCCCACAAAACTGACCAAATTCCCGCAAGACGGGATAAATTCTGAGATTTGCAACCCAAATGAGAGAAATAGCACAATACTGACAAATAAAGCGTGTCGAAGTTCAAAAGGTAACTTTCTTGAATAAGTGTGGGATTACAGATCCCTGGTGGGTTCCTTGACAATCAAATAGCAAAGGAATGCCACTGTCGTGGGGACCGTTCAACCCTCTATGCATTGTTTGGCCTCCCTTAATTGTTGGATTGTAGTTTTGTAGTCTGAGGCTAGTCGATGACACGAGACAATGCCAGACTCAGCTTCAGATAAACAGAGCAGCTAACCTTGGGGGGAGGTGAGGCAGTTTCCTGGGGTACTCTCTCCGAAGTCAGTGAGGGAATTGAGAAATCTACCCCCTCCTCCACCACCCCCCCCTCACCCCCTTCCCCTAATGGTGTGCCAACCCAATGGGGTTGGCTATGCTCTATCCTCTAAATGCTGAGAGTCGAGAAAGGAAGGAGAAGGTACCATTTTAAAAATCTTTAAGACTTGACCGGCGTCAGAATCAAACCGCCGACCTCCCAAATTCGGAGCGGATGCTCTAACCATTATGCCAAAAGCCAGATGAATACACTGACAGTCTGATTTACAAGAAAGCCCTGGCTCCATCTTACTCACCAAACTGACAACTAATGTGCCACCCATCAAGTGTGACTTCCCCTCGAGAGAAACATTTAAAATCACATTTTCTGCATCAGAAGAAGCATAAAGGTAATGGCGCTGCTCTGAAGACATGGACAGAATACCTGCCTCTGTGACGGCTGGTGCCGCTCTTTGATTCTGTTTCACAAGATAAAAAAACGGGTGTTATCAAGGAGCACATCATATGTATGTATGTATGCTTCCTGCCATGGAAATTGAGGTGTGGCTGATGTTTCCAACAGCAGGCCATTGTCCGAGCAAAAGGAAGGCGGATACTCGAAAACATCAGCCGCACCTTTTTCCCACACCGGTCGGTGAAAACATCAATCAAACACTCTTTCTCAACGACCAGTTGATAAATATATTGTTTACTTGCCATCAACTTCATATAAACTACAAAACACACTTTAATCAGTCATCAACAACGTTTTTTAAAATTTTTTTTATTATTTTTGTTTCAATGCAGAAACAACCCTAAGTGCATATCTGGAAGTTTCAGAACAAGTCTGATCCATGAATTATTATCCTGAGGTGCTTGCCATGGTGTTAGATCAATCATAGAGCAGGCTGGTGTTGCTTAGCGGTTAGGGTGGTGCTTGGGATCCTTAGGTCCTGAGTTCGAGCCCCGTTGGCCACTGAATTAATACCAGGGGGTTGACTCAGCCTGTCATCCTTCTGAGGTTGGCGAAATGAGCACCAGTACACTGGTAATAGGGGCACTGCATCAGCAACAGAGCCACACCCTCAGCCAATGATGCTACCCCACAGCTTTGTGCTGCACATGAAGAAGAAGACCACAAAGGACTCAGTGTCATCATGGTGAGAGCATCTTCTCTGAATGTGGAAGGTCGGCGGTTAGATTCCCACACTGGTCAAGTCTGCCATACCAAAGATGGCAACGTTTTTCAAGGCCGAACACATTGAGAAGATTCAAAATAATTTCTTCCACTTTTCAATACGTCCCAGAACCAAGAGAAGAAGACACATTTTAAATGATTCAGGAAAAAATTAACAACCTCATGGTTGGGGAGCAAATATGACTCCACCTCACATGGTATATTTGAGAGGGTGAAGGCATATGGTGCAACCAGCTTAACAATTCTCTCCCAATGGTCGCCATGAGTATAAGCCTTCAAAATGCTCGTTACCTCCGCCACCTAGGGTGGACGGAGGTTATGTTTTCATCCACGTCTATTTGTCTGTCTCGCCTGTGAACAGGATATCTCAAAAAATTGTGGACGGTTTCCTCTGTATCTCATCAATGATCTCTCCGACTCTCTGGAAAATCCTCTTTATCTCTTTGCTGATGACTCCATCCTCTGCCGTACCATCTGTCATCCCTCAGACCGGCAAGCAACAGCCTCTTCACTCACTGCAGATCTGGATAAAATCACAAACTGGTCCAACACGTGGAACATGTCTTTCAATCCTGACAAATCTCACACTCTCACTATGTCTCTCCGAAAGGACCGTCTGGAATCCCCCCCCCCCCCAGCCACCGCCCAATCTACTTTCTCAACAATCCTCTCGAAGTCCTTTCATTCAAGCTTCAGGGTCTCACAATCTGCCATGATCTTTCCTGTGAAAGCCACATTTTCAAGCTGGCCTCCAAAGTCAGTCTTGGCATCCTCTGTCGTGCAAAGTCCTTCCTTGGAACACCTGAGCTCTCATCCGCAGCCTGATGGAGTACTGCTGTCCCCTGTGGGCTGGTGCCCCTCACCACAAGCAGGTCAGTGGTCTTTCTGTCTTCTCTCTGGCCTCACCCACCCCCCATGCTCTGTCTGAGATATGTTGCCCCCCCCTCTGTGCTCTGAGATATGTCCACCCCCTCCCTCTGCTCTGTCTGAGATAAGTCCCCCCCCACTTCCGTAGGGCACTCAAGGTCTGCCAGCAACCACTTGTGGTAAAACTACCAAAATTACGAATCACTGCTCACCTTCACTCTTTCATTCCTCTTTTTCCCACCTTCAGATTAAACTCCCACACACTCTTCAATCCCACTCTTCCCTCCAGGCGTTCAAAACAGCTGTTCACCACCACCTATCATCCAAATCCTCGATCTTTTCTACCCCCGATAATACACCCAAGCCCACCTCCTTCAAATTCCCTGCTTTCCTTCCTGAAAGTCCCTGCAATGTCCATCTTGTATACCCCATGTACCCTGTCCCATCCCTCTCCCTTCCACAGATCACCTCGTCTCTGTTCCATACAGTTTTGTCCTTCCCTCTCCCACCCCTCTTGTCTCCTGCTTCCCTTGTTGCACGTTCTGTGTGTTCATGCTCAAACGAGCCTCGACAGTGCAAACAAAAACAAAACAAGCAGTCATAGACTGGTACTTACGAAATTGTCAACTTAACCTTTGACCTTGTATAATAAAAGCTGTCTCTCGAGAAGGTAGCGACGCAAACCAGAAGTTTCTACGATGATTCTATACCAAACCATCAAAAATCGTAACGTCGACTGAAGCTAAAATCTCCATTTCTCCACGCAATTATTTTATATTATTTTATCAAAGTCACAAAACCGTAATATTCGGCCATCCACCAACAATCTTTACATAATCCGACGGCTTAGCGAGTCAGGCATGCGACGATAACCTTTATTGGGATAAAAAAAATGACTTTTAAACACCATCTTTATCGAAAACACTGTCAGCGCGCACACAGAAAACCTTTACGTGACTCAACGACGTGTCTGTTCGAGCGCACTGCATCACGTGACGACCTGTGACGCGTCGAGTGAATTTTTTTTTATACAATCTTAAAACGTCTCCAAAACATCCGATTTTACCAGAATTTCGACAACCGAGTTTTAAGCGTCCTAAGCGATCGCAAAAACCGAACACAAAATTAAAATCGAAGTTAAAACGAACTCGTAACGTCGAGCGAAGCAAAAATACTCCATTTCTCCACATGAATTTACAGAATTATGTTTGACCTCACTGTGACCTTGACCTTTGACCGATTTTGACCAAAATCTAATCAGCGCTAGCCATCACCCTCCTGAATCACGTGGTGTAATTTGACATTGGTAGCTTCTTCCGTTCTCGAGTTATCGTGCCTACAAACAAACACACAAACAGAGGACAGAAGTCACCAATATACTTACGAAATCTAAAGATTTCGTAAGTAATAAATAAATAAAAGATGAAAGTTGGTGTACAGGTTGGGTTATAACAAGGAAGATTTGATTTCATTTTGGTGAATGTCTGAATACGGGGATTAAAAAACAAAAAATTTAAGTGATTCTTCAACATTGAGAAATTGGTCCAAAACGATATATAGCACGATATCTCAAAGAAGTTGTGGCTGGATGACAAAACTTGGTGGATGAGACGATTCGATGACGAGAACAAGTGAATTTGATTTCCGTTCAGGTCAGCAGATCCGGCCCATCAATGGGTTCCAAAACGTAAACTGTTCAGTGTGGTGGAGGGAGGTATGCACACGACTGAGTGTCATTCGAGTTTATAAATGTCATTATCCCGATCGAGATTTGTTACTATAAATTAACAAATACCCATACCGTAGTCAGATGGAGAGCAAGTAACGAACGGTTCACGAGCCGAAAGTGTGCGAGAACCTTCGCAGTGCTAATAACTATCGCCAAGATCCTTTCACAAGAACGAGCGAGCGGTCGCTTTGCAATTACCATCGGAAAATTTACACCACTTTTACACACCGTCGTCTACACAGCAAAGAGCCGAGCCATACTGCCGCCGCCCAACTACGAGGTTGAATAGTGCGTGCCGTAGCACGTACTGGGCGACAATTTATCGGGGATTTAATGGTACGTACCATTACCTACAGAGATGAAATTTATACATACTGGTGCAAGGATGCCTTAATAGTACAACAGTTGCCATTTAAATTCCTATTGGCATATATGACACGATGCAAAACAAAGGGACTGCATTTGATCATTCATGTCAAATACAATGCCTGATTAATAAAATAATATGGGAAAGACAGCCACCTCAGGGTGCCATCCTTTTTAGCAAGCCATTCCAGGCAAGGTGGTCGGATCGGTGACCTCATTGGCGATTGTGTGTTCAACAGCATTTTCCTTCCAAAGTTTGGGAATGAATTTACCACCTGTGTTGAATGTTGTTGGGTACACATACAATCTGTTGGGCTATTCCTCAGCGGTAGCCAATGATTGCCGGAACGTCAACATGTCGCTCGTGGCAATCACCGACGTGTTTCTTTGCAATTAAAGTCTCCAATATAATGGGACGTATCCAGGCCAAACTGATCGCAGGATCCTTCAGGAAGCAGGAAAAACAAAAAACAAATCCACAAACCTTTCCCCCCTATGTTACACACATAAGCCGCACAAATACCATTTTGCCACCAAATTCTCTGATATTTAAACCTGTAATTCTGAATTCACACAACGAGCAACTCTCGGTCACCGCTTACCCCACATGCGGCAATGATAGCGCAGAGTGCTTCCGATTAAAATGTTTATCGAAATATCTGACAATCGATGTTTTTTTGTTGTCTTCCCCTATTTATCTACCTCTTTGCATTAAAGATAAAAAAATAAAAAAAACGTTTTGTGACCATCTCATGTCGATCCCAAAAGGGTTCGTAAATCTATACGGGAGCTCAATTGGTGGCACGCCATCACAAACCTCCACGCTTCCCACCTAAAGCAAAGTTGAAAGATGGTACAAAGTTCCACCAGGAATGACCCGACATAAAATTTTGAGTTTAAAAATGTTTCCCCGTTTGGACCACTGTGACCCTTCGTCCCCACCCCTGGGGCATGAACTCGGGGTAAAATCCAAAAAATCAAAATCGTTACAGATTTCATGCGATCCCTCAGTGTTGACTGTACATGTACAAAGTGTCATCAAAAAAAATGTTTCAAAAAGTGCCCGCAATTGCATTTTTTTTTTTTTTGCTTTTTTGCCATTTCACCTTTTGACCCTCGCCCCAGGGAGCGGGGGTCAAAAATGATACTGCTCTCGCACATTCTTGCCATGTGGTGATCATAACTATCAAGTTTTGTGAATTTCTGCCTAACCGCTTCAGAGCTAGCATGACAGACACAAAGTTACAATATCCCACTGATTTTTTTTTTCAAAAAGCATGGGGAAAATAAATAAAAGTACAGTTGGTGGCTGCCCTTTTTTCCTATCTTTGCGCAGTCACCAAACCTCATCGGCATAATTAACATCGTTTTATAATTCTGCTTCTGACATCCAAAATTACTTGCAGCTCCTCTTATTCCATTCGGCCAAATCGGAAGCAAACTTTTTCCAAAGTGTATGCCAAGCCAAGCGACATTCCTGTTTGCGGGTGACACTTCAAGCTCCACAGTCATGGGACTGTTTGGTGGGTGGTGTTATTCTTTGGCTCTCCCATCCTATTCCATGCCATCACCCGTCCTTGACAGGTGTATCCACCAGTCCTTTGATACATTTCTCGGTCTCTGTTCCAAAAGCAGGCTGTGTGTTCAAATACAATTAACATGACACTTGTATTAGAAACCATCAGAAACGGGGATTGTCGGAGGAGATCAAATTCAAGCAAAAACAGCCACAAGTTTTCAGGGTGGTTTAACTAGCAACAAAATTAACATGTTTTCACCTAATATAATGCAAAGTCTAAAAAGAGTTGAATTCAAAAAAATTACTTTTTTTTTTTAAATGTGAAATTTTACTCCCACCACCTGATATAGAAACTTGTCTCATAAAACCCTGCAAATATATATATATATATATATATATATATTTTTTTTTTTTTTAGCTTCACGAGGAGAAAAACGACCGATTGCTTCCCGAACGCTAGCACAATGGATCTATTAGATTCCCCAAAATACCATCTTGACAAACAGTCAATTTCACCTCCGGAAAATTCGGAGGACATATCCATCAACAGTTTCCCAAAATAACAAATCTCACCACTACAGACACACACAAATGTCTTTATGGGTACAATTAACAAAAGACCGAAGAATGTAAACAGCTGTGAAGCTTACAAACGGCATTGAAACCATCAGTGAAGAAACACCGAGATAAAATCTCAATAACAAGAAACAAATAACAACAGGATGGTGAAAACAAGTGATGCACAAACCATTAGAGAAAGACTAATTGGGGACAAGAAGGTGAACGCATCATCGGGCGTTATATATTACCGCAGGATATAAATTTGTAGAATACCCTATTATTATTATTATTACCTCCACCACCGAAGGTGAAGGAGGTTATGTTTTCACCCCCTTTCTGTCTGTCTGTGCACAGGATATCTCAAAAAGTTGAGGACGGATCTGGATTAAATTTTGTGGACAGGTTCAGTGTGTGTAATAAGGACAAACTGATTAGATTTTGGTGAAGATCCAAATCCGGATCTGGAGACGATAATTATTTATATTTTTAAATTGATTCTTCACCATTGAGAGACAGGGCCAAAAACAATATAGTACTGTATGGCATGATATTTCAAAAATGTATTGGGCCCGATACATTCTCGTGGACCAGGCATTACGCGGCATAGGTGTGGGCTCGACCGAGTGCCCTCCTAGTTTTGTTTGAGCCCTTTGCATTACATGGAGTATAAAACCTTGATATCTATTTATTGTGCATGCAAACTTGGGGGGAATTTTGCTGTTACTTCCCAGTATACTCTACATGGAGTTCTTTCCTCGCCTCCCTTTAATAACACAAGTTCTCTTTCAAGGACGTCAATGCAGGTGGCCATTACGCTCATCAAGCCTGTGTAATGGTTGCCTACCTTGTTGTTCTTTGTCAGTGCTCTATCCTATTAAAATGCGGAGTGTGAAACAAGGAAGCAGCACGTAACATTTTTAAAGTCAGTTTGAACCGCCGACCTCCCACACACGGAGCGGACGCTGTAACCGTTGCACCACTGAATCTTTAAATGCACCTCTTCCCTTTCAACCAACCTCTTTTATTTAAACCCACCACCTCCTCCTCCCTAAAAACACACCAAATAATTTCTAAACCCACCACCTTAATTCTTAATCTCACCTCCTCCCGAACTTCGATCCCTTCTGCTCCTTGAAGCCACTCCTCGATACTATAACTGCGGCGACCACAACAACTATGACCGTGTATAGTGCAACTGCTTGTACTTTCATCAGCTTTATGCTGATGCGGTAGTCTGCTTGTTTGGGCGACAACGAATCGTAGTGCAAACGTTTAAGGGACTGCACTTCAATGCAGTTGATGCACAAACACTGAAGGGATAGCACTCGCATTCATTGCATTTTATAATTACTTTTAAATACTGTTTCCATAACTATTTTCAACAATATCTAGAGTAATTGGATCCTACACAAAACAGACGCAAATAGCTGTGCCTCCTACTTGTACAATGCAGACTTCAAGCGATAAAACGCTAACCAGCCGTAATGGTTAAAACGTTCGCTCCGAGTCTGGGAGGTCGGCAGTTCAAACCGAACCTCGGCCAAATCATACTAAAGACTTCAGAAATGGTACTTGGTGCTTCCTTGCTTGAGGTTCAGCATTTACAAAGGATATAGCGCAGCCAAACAACCATAGGTTGGCAATCATTGCGCAGGCTTGATGGGACTAATGGTCTCATCCTGCATTGAAGTTCTTTGAAAGGGATCTCATATTCTACAGCCTTTTTACAAATGACACTCCACAAGCACATCAGCTTTACTTTCAACTGAACGTGTCGAAAAAGGAATGCCAGTATATTCAGTTCTTTAGAAGATCATACCGCAGTTCATTGCCTAAGGGCAACAGAAAAGCTGTTAACACACTGAGAAGGTTAGTATACCACAGATTTTGTTCCCTTAAGGCCCGTCTCTAAATATAGGCCAGAGACTTCAATGAGTTTTAGATTATGCTTGCCTAGCCAAAGCAGAAATTCACCACCTTAACTCTGTCGCCTATCCATGAGTCACCCTGAAAGAGTAGTCTTTCTTCTTCTTCTGTTTAATTTTACGCACAAGTTGAAAATTTTGGGATGGAAAACTTTTCATGCGACAAGTTTCATGTGACATGGAATATGCTTCATGCCCCCCGACTTATCAAGATAAAGTTGAAGGGCATCGCATTTCCTGTTGGCATACCATCACGGCTCTGGCTAATGTTAGCCGCAACAGCAGAAGTTGCCTTGTATGACAGCGAGCATGTTTGCCTTGAACAGACCCAACTGCAAGCAGCTGCCATTTCACTGATGGATCACACATGGCCGATGAGTATGTGGTCACGGGCAACCTGTAGGGCCGTATAAAATGCCACCGTGGCTCGGTTACTGCTGGTGCAATGCCGAGAATCGTGCTATTACAGATATACTAAGGGAGTTGGGGAGAGTCGTGCCTCGTGCAGTTACTCACCAAAATCAATGTCAAGCATGGCAGCATTGGCACCTTCGACAAGGATTTTCTTGGGTGGACCGTGCAGCACTTCATACATGAAGTAGATTCCATCACGCACCATGGGGCGAATCCGCTCACTGTACTCCTGCCGTACAAGTGTGCACACAACACATGCAAATGTGTGATCAAAGATCTTGATCATAACTCCCTCCCTCCCCTACCAACACAAAAACAGATCAACTAATGGTGGGAGGGAGGACAAATGGTGCACAGGTGAGAGGGAGGGCAAATGGTGCACAGGTGAGAGGGAGGACAAATGGTGCATAGGTGAGAGGGAGGACAAATGGTGCACAGGTGAGAGGGAGGACAAATGGTGCACAGGTGAGAGGGAGGACAAATGGTGCACAGGTGAGAGGGAGGACAAATGGTGCACAGGTGAGAGGGAGGACAAATGGTGCACAGGTGAGAGGGAGAACAAATGGTGCACAGGTGAGAGGGAGAACAAATGGTGCACAGGTGAGAGGGAGAACAAATGGTGCACAGGTTAGAGGGAGAACAAATGGTGCACAGGTTAGAGGGAGAACAAATGGTGCACAGGTGAGAGGGAGAACAAATGGTGCACAGGTGAGAGGGAGAACAAATGGTGCACAGGTTAGAGGGAGAACAAATGGTGCACAGGTGAGAGGGAGAACAAATGGTGCACAGGTTAGAGGGAGAACAAATGGTGCACAGGTGAGAGGGAGAACAAATGGTGCACAGGTGAGAGGGAGGACAAATGGTGCACAGGTGAGAGGGAGAACATATGGTGCACAGGTGAGAGGGAGAACATATGGTGCACAGGTGAGAGCGAGGACAAATGGTGCACAGGTGAGAGGGAGAACAAATGGTGCACAGGTGAGAGGGAGAACAAATGGTGCACAGGTGAGAGGGAGAACAAATGGTGCGCAGGTGAGAGGGAGGACAAATGGTGCACAGGTGAGAGGGAGGACAAATGGTGCACAGGTGAGAGGGAGGACAAATGGTGCACAGGTGAGAGGGAGGACAAATGGTGCACAGGTGAGAGGGAGGACAAATGGTGCACAGGTGAGAGGGAGGACAATTGGTGCACAGGTGAGAGGGAGAACAAATGGTGCACAGGTGAGAGGGAGAACAAATGGTGCACAGGTGAGAGGGAGGACAAAATGTGCGATGGAATTTTCATGCAAGACATGGAGCAGGTGCCAACGCACTCGCATGTTTTTGGTTTTTTTTTTTAACTTTTGTAATAACAATGCTCTCATTTGAAAGACATATATGGTTGGTAAACGTTAATCCACAGAAGTGCTTGAATTAATGGATCAAAATCACAAAGAAATAGAATGTGAAGTACAGTGCAACTCACCTCAAACTAAGGCATTTTATACACAATGCAGAGTCTACGAGACAACCAGAGGTTCATTTCACAAACTACATTTCTGCAGGAGCTTGGACAAATCCTGAGCAGCAAATCTGTTAACATAAACAATTTGACACTGCCCTTACAGCAGCCTCAGGCAAACCTTCAGTTTCTGGAGCTGGCTCGTGGTGTCCACTTCCAAACCGGGATACATGGATTGGTACTGTTTTACCAAGGCCTCAAACCTGCAGGAAACAATAGGATCTGATATGCTATCCAGAAAAAAAAACCAAGTCCACATCATGCCAGTTCGTCAGCCAAATGTGTCAGTCTTAAATCCAAACAACCTCCCAAAATGAGATAATCAATTGCCACCCAACCCCCCAAAAATAAGGTTAGCATTTTGTTGTAATCATTACAGGAGCTGTCAACACTTCACAAAGTTCATAGATGCATGCAACACAGGAGTAAACAGCATACAGATATAAAATAAGTCAACTTTACCAAAATTAGTAGATAAGGTATCGATTGTACCACAAATAATAATTTACTGTTTCCGGTTGTGGTTTCTTTCAGAGTGCAGATGGCTATCTCAGCTCTGTGACCATCTACGAAAGCGAGATTTACCGCACTGGATCCGTCTCGTTGAACTGTACACGCAATCCTCGAGTTCTGTAATCTCCACATACGTAAATTAGACTTTATGGAAGTGCCCATTAAAATAAAACATTCGAGATTT
Source organism: Eptatretus burgeri (assembly GCF_056783735.1). Classification (NCBI taxonomy): domain Eukaryota; kingdom Metazoa; phylum Chordata; class Myxini; order Myxiniformes; family Myxinidae; genus Eptatretus; species Eptatretus burgeri. Next base: position 96,947,175 of record NC_140967.1, read on the forward strand.
GTCAATTCTTGACACATTGCTTCTTTACGTACGGCCCAGTTTGGCACTACTTGCTGCATGTGCAGGGGGGGACAGGACGGACCCTCTACACACTTTACACTTGTTAACTCTGGCTCCCGCATCCTGACTGAAGCCGGGACCCTCTGCGCTCGCTCCCCTCATGTTCATTACACAGCCACAACACCGGTGTTTCCCAGTGGGGGCAGTGACATCACTCACGGCATGTATTTCATGAGTCTCCAGCGAGGGAGCTATCGGACGTGGGAACGCAAAATCGGAGGTGCGCAAGGGCAGAAGGCAAATAAATACGAAAGAGCAAAAGGACGGAGACGGAAGATGCAGGAAAGAATGAATGACGAAGACAAATGAATCGGCAAAGCACGAAGGACAGTGAAAGAAGGAATGCGGACGAGATGAGATGACACTCGCGTTTGTGTGAATAATAATAATCGATCGAGCCCCAAACAGAATCCATAACCCTCTCAAGCTGCAAAGCTTCGAATCTCTGTCTTTCGACACCCTTCTCCTCCTACAGAGGTTATACATGCATCAATTTCCAGAGTAGGCCCATCCTTCGGCCTCCCTCCTCTGCCTTTCAGCGTTCCTTTGTTCCCCAAGTTATGTTTGTACTGCACATGTAAATGTTCATTTAATTATCGAATCCTTTTCTTTTCCTTTTTTCCAGATTTTACTCAATTAAATTTGACTTGTGCAAAAATGCAACTCAAAGGTCCCAGGAACGGAATCCTTCGGCAAGTCGAGGACTGTTATGTCTGTTAGTCGCATTGTTAGTTAGTAATGTAATGTTAGTCGCATTGTGAATCCGTTGTGTGTTGGCCGTACTAGCTTAAGGCCCGGTCACACCTTGACGTTTTAACCAGTGATGGCAACGTATTAAAATGTATGTAAAACGCTGGCTTACGTTGAACTTTTGATGTTTTTTTTTAAAGATTCGGACGTATTCATAGCGACTTGGTCTTATGTATAACGCATTGGTAACGGACACAGAACGTTTCGTTGTGTTATAGATAACTTATACCAACGAATGCTGAACCTGTTGTCGGCCTACACAACTGATGCCCAACGATAGTCTAACTTAGGCATAGCGCGTTGCACGCATCGCCGACGATGTCGTGACGTAGCCTATTAAAAGGCTGACGCACAACGATTCGAATCATAACTGCCGTAGAAATGGAAGTGTCAACATCACGGTCACACCTTGGCGATCTTGCCAGCGTATGCCGACCTAAGAAAAATGTGTCTAAAACGTTGGGGCACGTCAAATACGGTATGAGTAAGTTTGGTATACGTGAGTACAACGCTAAAGTACGCTATCATACGTCGTAGTAAGTAGAGTACGTCAAGAAATTTTAAACATGTTCAAAATTTTACGACGTACTCGGCGTGTGACACACGTTCCGCATGCGATGGGGGATAAGTTTTACACACGATATGTGGACGCTTACACACGTCCACAAAGGCTACTTATAAGCTACTCATAAGTCAAAACACGTCGCGGTAATGTCTTTTTTACGCGAAACTTATTTCTAACTTATGTTTGACGTGCTTTGAACCAATTCTTTACGTAGTCCCAACACACATCGACGTATGTAAACGTATTCCAATGACGTCTTCCGGTCGACAAAAAAAAATAAATTAACGTGTTTCTAGCTTACAACTGCCATGTAAAGACGTGTTCCCAGCGGTTTTGGGAATTGGTATATAAAAATGCTGTTCATAAAAGGGGAACCCAACAGTGTTTTCGAGTCCTTTTTGAGTCGATGTCCATGTCAGCAGTAACAATATCGGTATCAGTATCAGTATTAGTATTAGTATTAGTATTAGTAGTAGTTTGTTCATGTTGGCAGTAGTAGGTGAGTGTGAGGGGGAGGGTGTGGGTTATGATGGATCGTCCTTGCGTCCGCTTGTCCACGGGTAGGAGACGTCTTTTCACCATTGTTCGAAGTTCTTCGCGGCTAATTTTTTTTATGGGGCTTTTTCAACAATGAGCTATAGCTTGTATTTACGATTTAGGTCTATTCATAACGGGTTGGACAAATGCACAATGAACTAATAATGTGCATAGAGCGCTTTGATTACTTATAGATACGATATACCAACGAATAATTATCGTGAAGCCGGCGTTCACAAACTATGCCCAACGATAGCCTAACTTATCCATATCGTGCGGCAGTTTATCTTTGCCGGTGACGTGGGGTTTGCTATTCATAGGCTGCCACTCAACGATTTAAATGGCTGCATCTCCACTATTGAAAGCAGACACTTGCGCTCAACAATTGGATTTTTTTTTTTTTTTTTTTTACACTCAACGACTTTTAAACGGTACCACTCAGCTATTTTCATTGTTTACAATGAACGATTTAAATTGCTGTCACTCGCCTTTGTTTTTTGACGCTGGCGCTCGGAAATTTTAATTGTTTCTATTGAACGTGCTAAATCGCTCAAACCCCACTATTGAAAGTAGACGCTTGCGCTCAACAATTGGATTTTTTTTTACACTCAACGACTTTTAAACGGTACCACTCAGCTATTTTCATTGTTTACAATGAACGATTTAAATTGCTGTCACTCGCCTTTGTTTTTTGTTTTTTTGTTTTTTGTTTTTTTTTGACGCTGGGGTTTGGAAATTTGAAGCGTTTCTTCTGAACGTGTTAAAACGCTCAAACTCGACTATTTTAAATAGACGCTGCCGATGGACAATTGGAATCATAGCCAAGCTAGACATCGAAGTGTGAACATCCTCGTCATGCCGAAGAAAAGTTTGAAGAATGCAGCAAATAAGTGTCCTGGCCGTGGCCGTGGACGCTGACGCAAGGACGATCCATTATACCGACGTCTTTCAGCCTATGAGTAACTTAAAAGTAACGTCTGTCGACGTGTGGCAACGATCGCGTAACGTGCCAACAACACGTTAATCATAGGTTAGAAATAAGTTTCGGGTACGCTAAACATTACCTCGGCGTGTCTCAACTTATGATTAACTTACAAGTAGCATGTGTTGACGTCTGTCAACGATCGCAGACCGTGCATACAACTTGTGGCCAGCGTAGCGGAACGTGTGAGTCATACGCTGGCATACGTCGTGAAATTTCAAGCATGAAAAAATTTGAGGACAACCAAAAAGTACAACGACGTATGGCAGTGTTTTTTAGCGTGCTCTCAATGTTATCAAAACTTACCCATAATGTATTCAACGTGTGCCAGCGTTTTAGAAAAAAAAATTCAAAAATCGGCATACGTTGGCTAAAACGTCAAGGTGTGACCGGGCCTTTAGTCCCGTTGTATCGATTCTGGGTTTGCGTTTTTCTCGGCCTCGGGCTCGTATAATTGCAAGACTGCATGCTCTCTTCCTTCTCTCCTTTGTTTCCCTCCAGTCAAGCTCATGTTCGCTTTGACTCGCATGCTGGCGTTTCCTCCCCCTCCATTCTTGTTAGTCCATTCCCTCGCTTCTTGTATCCAGCTGTGGCGACACTACCAGTACGTTGCCTTTTTGCCTTCTGTCACCTCGTTCATCGAAAAGTGACCCTTGGTCTGGCGTTCATCCTTTATTAGGCACTAGTGCCTTGTGAACACGGCAAACTCTTCCTTGTTCAGGAACAGCTTCAGGGCCACATTTCAGCGCCAAAAATGAGCTGGTACAACGAAGAACTCTGTGCCATCCTTCAGAACAGGCCTGCAAGAGCTCTTCATATGTACATTCCGGTTACACAATCATGGCACCTGTAAACCCAAGCATCTAAGTAAAAGTCGGCTCAACCCACAACTCAGAACACCGGGTTAACGGTTACACCCCTTGGAACCAAAATTATTTTCATCAATGCAAACAAAGTAGAAATCACTTGCAGATCTCACCGTCTGGAGAAGTCATCAAAATCAGCGAGCAAGTCGCACACACGGAGGCCACTGCGTGAAGCTTTGGCTGCGTACACAGGCCCAATGCCCTTCTTGGTGGTTCCCAAGCTGCACAGTGCAAGACATGACAACACTCAACATGACAAGCAAAGATGCACGTGTAGTGGGGCGGCTTAGCCCAAATATTCAAAAGAATTGTGCATTTTGTGATACAAGCACCAAATTTGGCTCAAATGTACATTAATATGTTGCGAACATTTTCAGATATTGGGCCACTTGAAATTCTCTCTTTATGTCCGCCATATTGGATTTCAAAATGGCCGCCACTTGAAATCTACATTTGCTATTATCTCTGGACGTAATGCAGCTATTGACTTGATTCTGGTATCTAAATGTATGTTTTTTGGGGCAAGGAATCCAATGGTACCATTTTCAACTTAATATTATCTATCACAGTCTGTTATATAATTTTATTTGGAAATTATCTCGGCAATTATTGGATTAAACAATACTGTACTTTGAAAAGAATGTCTTAGTTCTGTAAATATAAATTTTAAAAAAACTATACTAAATCACGAGTAACAACTCAGACAAGCTCATATATACTGGCAGTCTAAAATATAAATTCACATCAAGTGACTGCAGCAGCACTGTACATCCTGCAACACCGTGCCTACAACCACTACTGTCTGGGAGAAACCAGGGATGCAGAGGACCTTCCGGAGTTTGAAGACTGGTGTTGCCAGAGAGGAGAAGACATCCCCCAGTTTCACTACTGGGCAACCGTGCTGGAACTAGAACTGTTGGTTCTAGTGTTTGTGCGTTCTCTCAGGCAGGGATCGTTAATGATGTACCTCGATGCTCTGGCAGAGCTGGTCCCCTGGTTCCATGCACTGGATCACACCCACTATGCGAGGTGGATACCAGTGCACCTGAAGGACATGGCCGAACTCACCATCAAACACCCAGATGTCGCCAGGAAATTCAGGGAAAGCCACTTCACCGTTCAGAAAACACAAGAGGGTGTTCTCTTCAATCCCGATTGACCAGGCACATGAGCAGAATAATGCCTGCATCAAAGGAGACGGTGGAGCAGTTGGGCTCACTGACAACCCAAGTGCCCTACGTCGCTGGATGGTTGCGGGACCAGAAGTTGCCAGGGTGATCGAAGAATTCCAGGATGGGAACAAACACTGGAGACGGCAAACAGCAGACACGCGTCATCATGATCAGACGCCAAGTGTACAGGCCTCATTTGTGAAAGATGTTCGCTCTCTCGTTGGTGTCATAGAGGAGATGGGCAACCCATTCGAGGAGGAGAGTCAGGATGCAGTCAAACTGGACACAAAGGAGATCGAAGATCCTGCTGCTGTGGAGACCGTGATGAATGCCAAGAGGATTGGCCAAGAATAGTTCGAGGCTTTCACCAGAGAGTGTCTGTTGGACAGAACAAAGGCAGTGGACGCACCCATTCCTCGTAACAAGCTGAAGGTGTTCAGCACTTCCACTCCAAGAAGCCAGAGCACAGGTCAGCAACAGCTCGCCTCCATCAAGAATGACCGTGAACTCTTCGCACGCCTGTACATTGGCTGCCAGACGAGGGATGGAAACCTTGAGGAGTTCTTTTGTCACGAGAATCAGGCATGTCCTCCTGCATTGTCTGATGGTGGAAGCCTCTGCACTGGTACCAAGAGTGATCTCCTCACATGCTTGGAAGAAGTCTCCGACTCAAAGACAGAGACTCCTGTCACGACCTGTAGTGTGCTTGATGGAGCAGCCATCGTCCAGATGCTGAAGCCGGCTGCATCAAAGACCTTTGAAGAGTATGCACAACAGATCTTCATCCCATATATGTCCACGAAGCTGCAAACAGTGTCACGCCTGGATCTGGTCTGGGATACTTACCTTGCTGATTCACTGAAAGGTAGTACACGTGCAAAGCGGGGACAAGGTGTGCGGAGACGTGTGGTGCCATACCAGGAATAACAGGAAACCAGGAAACTGGCAGAACTTCCTACGAGTGGACAGCAACAAGACCGAGCTGTTCAGGTTCCTCTCAGCAGCTCTCATGGAATGGTTTGACCAGGAGGACAAGCAACTCATCATTACTGATGGAGAGGCAGTGCTCAGCAAGCCACTACTGCCAGATCTGACCTCACTCGCCCCATGTAACCATGAAGAAGCTGACAGTCGGATGTTGCTGCATGCATTTCACGCAGTCCAGCATGGACACCATGCAATACTCATCCGGACTGTAGACACCGATGTTGTGGTGCTGGCAGTGTCCCTGGCACAGGAGTTGCAACCAGAAGACAAACTGTGGCTGGCATTCGGAACAGGCCAGAGTTTCCGATACCAAGCAGCACACGAAATAGCAGCTGGATTGGGACGAGAAAGGCTCGTGCACTGCCAATGTTCCACACTCTAACTGGATGCGACACTGTGTCTAGTTTTCATAGACTTGGCAAGAAGACTGCGTGGGCAGTCTGGACGGTACTGCCAGAACTCACTGAGGCGCTGCTGCTGCTGTCCTCTACACCTCGTGACATACCAGACGATGCAATGCGCATCATCGAGAGGTTCGTGATCCTGTTGTATGATCGAACCAGCAAATGCACAGACATTGACAAGGCCAGGAGGAAACTCTTCGCAAAGAAGAACAATGTGCAGCTCATCCCTCCAACGAAGGCAGCTCTGGAGGAACATGTCAAGAGGGCAGTGTATCAAGGTGGACATGTGTGGGGTCACATACTGCTGCCAGCACCAGAGCTCCCTCCACCAACCAACTGGGGTTGGTCAAGGAATGGAGAAGGACAGTACACACCTTACTGGACCAGGCTAACTGAAGCAGCTCACAGCTGCATTGAGCTGGTTTCTTGCAAGTGCAAAAAAGGGTGTGTGAGGCGCTGCAAGTGCAAAAAGGCTGCCTTTCAGTGCACAGCCCTCTGTGTGTGTGAAGGGGACTGCACATGACGATGAGTCAACAACAACAACAAGTTGAAAATGGTACCATTGGATTCCTTGCCCCCAAAAATACATTTAGATCCCAGAATCAAGTCAATAGCTGCATTACGTCCAGAGATAATAGCAAATGTAGATTTCAAGTGGCGGCCATTTTGAAATCCAATATGGCGGACATAAAGAGAGAATTTCAAGTGGCCCAATATCTGAAAATGTTCGCAATATATTAATGTAGATTTGTGCCAAATTTGGTGCTTGCATCACAAAATGCACAACAGGTTTGCTATGTTGCTACACTAGTGGTGCAGAATGAGATGGAGTGGGGAGATGTCAATTGGCAAACGATTGAAAAACACGAACATGCAATGACCTACATCTGACTGAACCAAACATCTTGTACGTAAATACTAACCACTCCATGCTTACAATATTTAACGAGCATATTCATTTGACTCATTACAATGGTTGCTGTTCAATAATTATTTTTTCAATCAAAATACATCCCAAATGTTTTTTCCTTCACAAAAATAAGCATTTCACATCACGTGACATAACTTGGAAAGATAAATAAACTTGCATGTTCCATTACTATTAAAAAAGGATGTACTTTGTCATGGCTACCATTTGAACATATTGTTGACATTGTCAGGCAGTCCCAGTTGGCTGGTACGAATCCGACGAACCGCGTCTCGCCTCACGCGGCTTGCAATGGCCTTTATATAGTCTCTGCCTACGCCCCACCCCGTGATGTCGCCCGACTTCAGGCACTCTGCACCCATTGGCTGTGCAGGCATCACTCGCGCAGAAGCCAAACCTCTGCGCTTCTCCCCAAAGCTCCCCGGAACCCGATTGGCGCCGAAATTGGTGCTTTTCGCGGCACGAAAGGTCGTTCTTCTCAAAAGGACATGCCAGACATTTACAAAGGGGAAAGGACATTAAAAAAAGGATTTAAAGGAAGAAGCAGTTTTAGACACAAACATTAGAAGACGGTAGAGTCTGGTGGCAATATGGATAATGACAGATTTTCTGTCACAAAAAAAATCAAAATAATAATTCACCTCACACTTGTGCTAAGATAACTAACATAACTAAGATAACACATACTAAGAAACTACAAGGGGGTAGCCTGGTGGTGGCTTTGCGGTGAAGATGGTGGCTTAGGATCCTCGGGTCCTGAGTTCGAGCCCCATTGGCCACGGAATTAACACCAGGGGGTTGACTCAGCCTGTAATCCTTCCGAGGTCGGCGAAGTGAGTACCAGTGTACTGGGCCCGGTGTAGGCCCCGGTTAGAATAGGTGTACCATATCCCTGTGTGTCGTAAGAGGCGACCAGGGTCGGCGTCAGGAAGGGCATCCGGCCATAAAACATTGCCTCAAGAAGGGAACCATGATTGCATGGAGCCCGCAAAAAGCTAACCCTTGCTCAGCAGGGAAAAATGGCTGCAAAATGGCTGTTTTGGTTTTTTTATCAATGGTGAAGAATCACTTTTAAAAAATTAAATAATTCTCGTATCCAGATCCAGATCCGGATCTTCACCAAAATTGAATCAATTTTTCCTTGATATATTAGATACAACTTCTTATATTACAATAATATAACTTTTTGAGATATTGTGCTATATATTAGTTTAGCCCGATCTCTTAATGAGGAAGAATCACTTTAAAAATTCTCGTAGTCGGATCCGGATCTGGATCTGGATCTTCACCAAAATCTAATCAGTTCATCATTGTCACACACCCAACCCATCCACCAAGTTTCATCTGAATCCATCCACAACTTTTTCAGATATCGTGCTATATATCCTTCTTAAGGCACTGTCACACCCTAATGATTTAGCCAGCGTATGCCGACTTATGAAAAATTTGTCTAAAACAATGGCACACGTCGAATACGTTATGGGTAAGTTTTGTATACATTAAGAGCACGCTGAAAAACAGTGCCATACGTCGTAGTACGCTGGCTTTAATCGTTGTACTTTGCGGTTGTCCTCAAATTTTAGCATGCTTGAAATTTTACGACGTATGCCAGCGTATGACTCACACGTTCCGCTACGCTGGCCAAAAGTTGTAGGCACGTTATGCGATCGTTGACACACGTCGACACACATTACTTGTAAGTTACTCATAAGTCGAAACACGTCGAGGTAATGATTAGCGTACCCGAAACTTATTTATAACCTATGAGTAACGTGTTGTAGGCACGTTACACGATCGTTGACACACGTCGAGGCATGTTATGCGATCGTTGACACACGTTGAGGCACGTTACTTGGAAGTTACTCATAAATCGAAACACGTCGAGGTAATGCTTAGCGTACCCAAAACTTATTTATAACCTATGAGTAACGTGCTTTGAACCTATGTGTAACGTACCTCCAACGCATATTGACATATGTAGACGTATTTGATTGACGTCTTCGGGACGACCACAGAACTTACTGAACATGTTTCTAATTTCCAGCAACCGTATAATGGCGTATTGGCAGCGTTTAAAAAAAAAAAAAAAACAACAACAACAATAATGACTTCCGATATTTCGTCACGTGTCGTTACGTCACGTCCAATTGCCTCTTCAGTTTGCTCATGTCTTATTCTTAGTTCCTCCTCTGTGAATATTTTCTGTTTGAGGATATTGTCACGTCGACGTCGAAACTTAAAATCAAATTCCCGAATATATTTTAAAATTCGTGATAGACTAAAAAAATTAAAAAAAAAAAAAACAAACAACAACAACAACAACTTCAGATATTTCGTCACGTGCCTTCACGGAGCCAAGGAGAAAAAAAGAAAATGTGCCTTGATGGAGAAAATAAGTTTCGGGTATGCTAAACATTACCTCGACGTGTTTCGACTTATGAGTAACTTACAAGGAGCTTGTGTCGACACGTGCGTCAACGATCGCATAACGTGCCTACATCTTATTCCCAATGTAGCGGAACGTGTGAGCCATACGGCGAGTACGTCGTAAAATTTTCAGCATGCTTGAAATTTCACGACGTACGAGACGTACCACGAAATATGACAGCATACTTCATTGTTTTTCAGCGTGCTCTTAACGTATACACAACTTACCCATAACGTATTCGACGTGTGTCAGCTTGGTTCGGAAAATTTTTCATAGGTCAGCATACACTGGCTAAATCGACAAGGTGTGACTGCGTGGTTAACACTTTCAATTTTCAAGCGGTTATGATTTAAATCGGCGTACGGCAGGTTTTTAACAGGCTACGCCACGAGTTTGTCGGCGATACGTGCAGCACGCTATGCCTAAGTTAAACTATCGTTGGGCATAGGTTGTGAATGCCGACAACAGGCTAAGCATTCGTTGGTATAAGTTATCTATAAGACAACGAAACGTTCTGTGCCCATTACTAATATGTTATGCATACGACCAACACGTTATGAATACGCCAAAAACTTTTAAAAAGCATCACAATTTCAGCGTACGCCAACGTTTTACATACATTTTCATACGTTGCCATTGCTGGCTAAATCGTCAAGGTGTGACAGCGCCTTTAGCCCCATCTCTCAATGATGAAGTATCACTTTTAAAATTCCAGTAGTCGGATCCGGATCTGGATCTTCACCAAATCTAATCAGTTCATCCTTGTCACACATACAACCTTTCCACAAAATTTCATCCAGATCCGTCCACAACTTTTTGAGATATCCTGTACACAAACAAACAAACAAACAAACAGATAAACAGGGGTGAAAACATAACCTCCTTCACCTTCGGTGGTGAAGGAAAAACTAGTAAAACAGGCATTAATTGACATTAAGTTAAAAAAAAAAGACTAATTAAGGACCAGATGAGGAACCATTTAAATAAATACAAACTAATTAAAGGCAGTCAGCATGGGTTTACCAAAGGTAGTTCCTGTTTAACAAATATTTCAGAGTTCTATGAAGCAGTGTCTGATTGGGTGGATGAGGGAAAGGCAGTGGACATAGTATATCTGGACTTTAAGAAGGCATTTGATGAGGTACCACATCGGAGGTTGTTAGCCAAAGTGAGGACTTGTGGAGCGGCTGGTCAGGTAGCTTATTGGATTGCAAACTGGCTTAGTGATAGGAAGCAAAGAGTGGCTGTGAGTGGGAGGATGTCTTGCTGGGAGGATGTAAGTAGTGGATCAGTACTATTCAGGGATCAGTACTATTCATTATTTGTATGAATTATTTGGATAATGGGGTAAAGAGTAAACTTTCCAAATTTGCAGATGATACAAAGCTTGGAGGTGAGGTCGATAGCACAGGGGGTGGTGATCAGATTCAGGAAAGTATTGATACTTGCATAGATTGGGCAGATGTAATTTAACCTGAGCAAGTGTAAGGTGTTGGGAATGGGAAAGAACAAAGGAAAATACACTAGAAAGGAGGTGGTTACGAGGAGATATGATGGAGATGTTTAAGATAATGAAAGGTCGAGATAAAATAAGTGCTGATGAATTATTCAACAGTGTATACAGTGATAGTACCAGGGGCCATAGGCTGAGAGTAAAGAAGGAGAGAGTTAAGACGGTAGTAAGGCAGGGAACTTTTACTCAGAGAGTAGTTAATGCATGGAATGACCTCCCTGGAAAGGTAGTGGCAGCAGAAAGTCAATAAGTTTAAATTATAATTAGATAGGTACCTGGAAGTTATGGAGATAGAGGGGTAGAGGGATGTTGACAGGACTTTAGGTAGTTTGAGCATTGATGGGTGATTGTGTGCATGTGTATACGGAGTGCTGTTGGTGGGGGTCTTGTCAAGGGGGATTGTGTGGTTGATGTGTGTGTTTTAACCAAGCCCATGCCCCTCCTCTGAGGGGAAGAAAAGGGGGGGGGGAAACCCACCAAAAATATTAATTTCGTTAATTAAAAACATTTTTTTTGCGTTTTCTTCCTTGGATCATGTGTAGATGGGTTGGTGTGGTGTTCGTGCAGGCATGGTGGGCTGAATGGCCTCCACCTGTGTTGGATTTTCTTGTTATTCCTTGTTAGTTATATACTAAACACTTTTGAACTCCTCCCAATCATTTCCACAACAAAATAAAACCTGAGAGACATCAAAATGATCAGTTTTAAAACGATTCCAAGAGTCAATCTTTTCTTGTTAAACACAGTCGCGCAGATTCGGAGAGTCATTTACAAATCGCGTGGTTACCCCCCCACCCCACCTCCACGCACATTTTTGTTCAAAATATGACAGACAGTTATCAAATATTCAAATTCATCAACCAAGCACAACCGTGATTTGAGGAACAAACTTTTTTCCAGAGTCCTTTTGCCTCTGCGTCTCCTGCATCCCATCGACAGCTTGGTGGAAGTCAAAAACTGCAAACAATCCAAATACAAAAGAAAGAAAAACTTTCACAAATCACCAAAAACATTTAACACGAGCATGCACAAATAGCGCGTTACCAGTAACGTATCAAAATGAGTTTAAATTTTGTTGAGAGAATATCACACATATCACATTATAACGAGTCATGTGACAAGATATTATATGTGCGCGCGCGCACGCACGCACGCACGCACACACACACACACACACACACACACACACACACACACACACACACACACACACACACACACACACACACACACACACACACACACACACACACACACACACACACACACACACACACACACACAATTAAATATTGATCAATAAATTTCCAAAAATCGAGAAAAACTTAATGCTTCAAAATTCATAACAAGAGACCAGCGCCAACCTCGGTGGCCATCATGGCATAGTAGACTTTTGTTAAGACGAATCGCCCAAGACAGGTTCGCACATAAGTAAATCAACACAAAGAGGGTGGGAGAGAGGATATTGTAGGAATTTGTAATTTGTTCAGGGTGCCAATGAAGACACCGTGGGATCATAAAACGTCCACCAGCTAATGTTAGCACAAGTGTCTCCAGCATAACGTCCACCTAAGGGATAGCGCACCATGTGATGAAACGCCCTGCTTGAAAAGCACCAATCTGACAGTTTAAGGTCGGATTGGTAATCATATCCACTACCTCTGTGTCATCCTGTCGGGGGATTGTCCAAAATGAGCTGCTTAATACGACATTAGCAGGTAAACCGATCAAAGCGTATCCCCATCGAATTGTGCAACTTTGTTTACCTTTCCTCCAAAAAACAACACGTGTCAACTTGCTATGAAAAACTTGCTTACTCAATGGTTTCAACGCCAATGAGAGGGGAAGGAAAATGTTTCAAGCATATAAACGCTGCCATTTTCTACATCCCTACACGTCAGGGATGGGAGGGACCCCTGGATCGCCTGAGGGAGATCAGTTGGCCATCTCTGTGCCACGGGCCTGTTCGAGCAGAACTCACCCAGGATAATCAACATTGGCTACACATTCTCGTTCCGGTGATCACAAAGAAACTGCTCCATTCATGAGGAACTAATCGACACCGAATGTTCACGCATTTTTGCTTTACTCGTAGCTTTTGACAAAGCAAGACATAGATATCAATCTAATTTTGATTTAGCAACATGTATTAGCTCCAGGAAGCAGAAGACGTTGGAATACATCACCATCACAGTTTTTATTTCATTCATTCACACGTTACACCAACATCAGGTCAAATGTATTTCGTCCTTCTTTTGAGGAAGAATCAAAAGCTTTAAAAGACCGGCGAATTATCTTGTGACGTAGAAAATGCATACCGATGTGAGCTCGGTCAGAAATCACGAGCCTTTTGTCCCAGTTCATCAGCCCTGCAAGAAATAAGGAAACATGTCAAGCAATGTTGGCCTGTTTGGTGGACCCAACTGAACACACATCCCATGATGTGACAAACAACAATACCATTCAAAGGTCAGAACCCAGGAGGCAGAGGAAAAGATGGCACTGCTCTTGCACCTTCGTGCCATGTGGTCATCATAACGACAAATTTTGGTGAATTTCTGCCCAATGGTTTAAGAGATTGCGTGATGGACGGACAAACAGACAGACAGAGAGACAGAAGCTGAATACAATATCCCCCCCCCCCCCACTTGTACACCACCCATTCATGCCCTGCTGCACCCTGTGAACAACTTAGTGTTTAAGGACGAGCGCCCACTGTGAACTCCTTGCTGTTTAAGAGTTCACCTGTGTGAACTAAAACCCTTATTCCAGATGTTCAACGTGGTGAATAATAAGGCCTTCGTGGATAAACTGTTCTTTAATAATAGCCTTCTTTGAATAACAGTCAAGAGATAAGTGTGCGCTTGCCAGCGCATCGCCAAAAGCAATTGGCAAGACAATACAGTCCAAGCCCACAAGATAAAAGATAATAACGCAAGCACCAAAGCCAGCAGCCAAGCCAGCAGCAAGACCTCGTGTCGAATGTCGATACTGTGGGTGGTTATATATATATATACATATACATATACATATACATATATATATATATATATATATATATATATATATATATATATATATATATATATATACACACATATATATATACATATACATATACATATACATATATATATATATATATAATGGCTCATTTAGTTTTAAGGAATAACCAATTAGCATCTTCGATATGGAGGCCCTATTAAGCACGTTACCTGATTGGTTGTAAGTTAGGTATAAATGTAAGATAGTCATAATATGATAACATGAATAAGGAAAAGACATAAATTTACATAACTAAAGATGAAGTGGACCGCGTGACCTTCACAACCCTCCATCTTACAAAAGTAATTTTCTAATAAAAATTAAAAATGTGTGTTTGCAATCGTGCTTACATTTGAAATTATGCAGATAAAACTTGTTTTTGGTGTATGCATCATTTAATAAATAATACCGTCAACCGTCAAATCTCTCGAGTCGGGACATTAGTGACACGAGTCACGAGGGACGAGTCACGGAGAGCGCTAGCTGGCAGCAGTAGACAAAGACATGGATTTACAAAAATTGCTAAGAAAAGGAAAAAGGTTGCAGTGTGGTTGTTGTCAGCACGCGCCGTGGTCGGCTGCTTTGTACTTCTGATGTTTAAGTTAAATGTTGTGTTTGGTGCTTTGCATATCCCATATCTAGTGATTTGTGCATAACCTTACCTCTGTGTAATTGACTGCTTTAAATGCGGACTTTGTGGTATCTTCAGGCTGGTCGTATTTGCTGTTGATAGTAGTTTAACGTGATGATCGCAGGTCATAGCCTACTGTATCTTATTTGAAAGTGCACTGATTCCGGTGCCAACCTCCCCCGTTCAGTCATTGTATCTCTGGTATATTAATTTTATAATGCCAATTCTTCACAACACCTTGTATAAGTGCACCTGAATTAGTGCCAATTGTCTAATCATTAAATATCTGCATTGTGAATGTGCCAGTTTGTTGCGGCTCTCCTGCATTCGAATAATTTTAGGCCAAAAACATCGGAACATATTAAATCTAGCTGAGATCAATTTGGTTAGTATGCGACGGCAACCTCAGTATAGATGCGTCAATGCTGCATGAATACAATAGCATACCGGGTTATCAAAAATATTAAATATTATAACTGTGCTCCCCCATCCAGTTCATATGTCCCCCTTAATACTGAGCCCTGGTGACGGGCCTGGTCGGGTTGTCGGGGAATAAACCGTCATCGCCACCAGGTTTTCTGGTGAGGAGGGTGTATGATATGGACACCCAGCAGGATTAAAAACAATACCTGTCAAAAGGACGGAGGAGCTCCTTGTGAGCCAACAGCCATCCATATCTCGTGCCCACCTGTGTCTGCAGACATCCTCCTGCAGTTGGGTTACTTTTTTTTTTAAAGGAGGTTGGTGGCAGGATTTGCACTCCAACCACCGTAAAACACTTGATTCCGCAAAACCCACAAATGCAAAGGAAACTGAAAACCCTCTCCGTGGGAGTACCTCCTGTGCTGCTGCCCTTCTCAGGTCAGCTCACGAGATGACGGGATTGGGGCAAAGCCTTTGGGACCCCCATTCCTTGTTGATAGGAGGAAAAGTACAGGGTAAACTTCCTGGATCAGATTGCAGTAGTGTGTGGCGGAGTGGTGCTGAGGTGTCGGCCACCAGACGGCAGTCTCCTTGGGTTAAACTGAGGCGATCCCTTCGAGTGGGTGCCTGGAATGTCCCATCCCTAAGAGAGGATGATCAACTGTCTCTGTTATCATCTGAGCTCAAGTGTTTGAACATCGGTATTGCAGCACTCTGTGAGGTTCAGAGACTGGATAGTGGCAAGATCATGGCAGGTGGTTACACCTACAATTGGTCTGGTCACTCTAATGGTTTCTATGCCCAGGGAGTTGCTGTAGCTGTGTCCAACAAGCTGACTCGAATGATAATTGAGGTCAATGAGCGTATGAGACGAAGAATTCGTCACTCCTTGGGTGTCATTTTCCTGGTCTCTGTGTATGCTCTAACTGAGGCGAGTGATCTCACCGTGAAGGACGCATTCTATGCCACGCTCGAGTCTGTGGTTGATGAGTGCCCCAGGCGAGACAATCGCCTTGTCTTGGGAGATTTCAATGCATCGACTGGCACTGATAGGGATAGTTATGAGACATGTGTTGTTCCTCATGGGCCTGCAACTGTGAACCAGAATAGCACCAAGTTCCTTGACATGGCAAGAAGTCGTGGACTTAGGGTGGCTGGTTCATGGTTTCAGTGTGCACAGGCTCCTCGTTGCACTTAGTATCCCAATGCTGGCGGTGTGACAAAGGAGATTGACCATGTGTTCGTTGATGGTCGCTGGAGGATGATCCAGAACTGCAGTGTCCACCGGAATGCTCAGTTCCTCAATACTGACCACCGGTTTGTTGTAGCAATTCTGAAGTTGCAGTTTAAATCCAGGAGAATGGTACTATCCCAGCCTAGACTGGAAGTTGGCAAGCTCAAGGATGAGAGGGTAGCTGAGGAGTTTGCGAACAGGCTGAGTGGAGATTTGGGGGATCTGGATGCTTTGGGAAATCCTGAAGAGTTGTGGAGTGCCTTCAAGACCACCGTCCTTGATGTTGCTGGTGGATGTCTTGGAACTCACCGTAGGGCGAAGAAGAATTTTGTCTCCCAAGGGACACTGGATTCCATTGATCAGTCGCAGAGTCGCAGAGCCAGGCTTAATGGCAGAGTTGAGCTGTTCAGGGGGCTGAGGCGTAAAACCATACGTGTGCTGAGAGAGGACAAGGAAACCTATGTGCGAGGAATCTGTGAGGGGGTAGAGCATCACCTGTGCTCAAGTAAGTCTCGTCCTGCTTACAGGGGAATTCGCACATTGCGTTCCTCCAAGCCCGTCCCTCGGTGTACTGCAGTTAGAGCAGAGGGTGGTGGGCTCTTGACACAGGAGTCCAAAGTGAAGGCCCGCTGGGCTGGTTACTTTGAGCGGCTGAATCAGGCTGACCCACTAGCTGTTGAATTGGTTGTCAGGGGTGTGACTATCCCGATTGCTGACCATCCAATCAACTGTGATCCACCTTCACTTGCAGCCTATGTTGATCTCTACAAAGCGTTTGATTCAGTGAATCGGGATGCCCTCTGTAGGATTCTTGGTTTTCGTTGGGTGCCACCAAAACTGATCAATCTGATGTCTGAACAGGATGGCCATAAAGTCTGGAAACAAAGGCGAATATACATTATAAATGGTTTCTTGACATTACATTACAATACATGATGTGTCCAATGACATTACATGACATGTTCTATGTGATGTCCCTCATGAGAAATGCACAGTTCAATACGCTGCGCAAAATTGCAATGAACACGGTGCATTTTAATGCAGCATTTATAGTTTGTCCAACACACTACTGCCTGTGTCCTTGAATTTTTGAACCAGCTTCCCCACTGTGCTGTGGGAGATGGCAGCTCTTCCAGGAATGACATTCGCTGAAAGTGCTCCGCTATCCGTCGATATGACCAGCCCTCACATCGACTCAGCAGTATCACCTCAACACGTTCGTCTTTCGTCAAGGACATCTTCAAACTTTTTTTTTTTTTTTTTGTATACCTTGGTCGAGGCTCGTATGAGAGCTAACACACAACTCACAGCAAGGAGGCATGAGACAAGAGGGGCGGGAGTGGAAGGGACAAAACAGTGGGGAACAGACACATTAGGTGAACTGTGGAAGGAAGAGGGATGGGGATGGGATGGGGAACATGGCGAAGAGAAGATGGACATTTCAGGGACTTTCAGGAAGGAAAGTAGGAGAAATGAAGGA
The DNA here is from genome assembly GCF_056783735.1 of Eptatretus burgeri. Classification (NCBI taxonomy): domain Eukaryota; kingdom Metazoa; phylum Chordata; class Myxini; order Myxiniformes; family Myxinidae; genus Eptatretus; species Eptatretus burgeri. The sequence continues at coordinate 96,965,180 of NC_140967.1, forward strand.
AGTGGGCTTGGGTGGATTATCGGGGGTAGAAAAGATCGAGGATTTGGATGGGGGAAGATAAGAGGTGGTGGTGAACAGCTGTTTTGAAAGCCAGGAGGGAAGAATGGGAAAGAATAGAGTGAGGAAGTTTATTCAAAAGGCGGGAAAAAAGAGGAATGAAAGAGTGAAGATGAGCAGTGATTCGTGATTTTGGTAGTTTTACCAGAAGGGGGTTGTTGGCGGACCTTGAGCGCCCTGTGGAAATGTGGTGGGGACAAATCGCAGAGAGAGCAGGGGGCAAGGCTGGAGAGGAGTCGGTAGAAGACAGAAAGACCACCGACCAACCTGCGGTGATTGAGTGAGAGGCCCAAAGACTCAGCTTCATTGCGGGAGATGCCGATGATCTTAAATGCCCTGGTTTCGACAGCGTGAAGCCCAGAAAGGTGGGAGGCAGGAGCACCAGCCCAGAGGGGAGAGCAGTACTCCATCAGGCTACGGACAAAAGCTTTGTAAGTGGTCAGGAGCTCAAGAGGGCCGAGGAAGGACTTAGCACGACGGAGGATTCCCAGTCGGCGACTGGCTTTTGAGGCGAGGTTGGAAATGTGACTTTCCCAGGAAAGGTCATGGCAGATAGTGAGACCTAGAAGCTTGAAAGAAAAGACTTCTTCCAGAGGATTGTTGAGAAAGTGGATGGGGGGTTTTGTAAACGGTCCTTTCGAAGAGACATAGTGAGAGTGTGAGATTTGTCTGGATTGAAAGACATGTTCCACGTGTTGGACCAGTTTGTGATTTTATCCAGATCTGCAGTGAGTGAAGAAGCTGCTGCTTGCCGGTCTGAGGGATGACAGATGGTACGGCAGAGGGTGGAGTCGTCGGCAAAGAGAAATAGAGGATTTTCCAGAGAGTCCGAGAGATCATTGATGAAAACCAGAAAAGAACAGGGCCCAGAACGCTACCTTGAGGAACTCCAGCCTGCACAGGAAGAGGGGATGAAAGAACTCCATTTAGGGCCACACGTTGACTGCGACAGGAGAGGAAGTCTGCGAGCCATGAATGGAGATGGCCTTGAATACCATGGGAAGAGAGTTTGGTGAGTAGGGCAGGGTGCCAGCCTGTGTCAAAAGCACGTGATATGTCCAGGGATACGGCTCGGATTTCCTGTCTGGCATTGAGGACCTCCATCCATTGATGGGAGAGCAGAAGCAGCATATCCAGGGTAGAGTGACCTGGTCTGAAACCAAATTGATGATTGGAAATCAAGCCATTGGAGAAGAGGAAGGATTTCATATCTGAGGCGATGATGGATTCCATCACCTTGCTGATGATTGGGAGAAGGCTGATTGGTCTGTAGTTATAGGGATCTGTTTTTGCACCTTTTTATGCAGGGCAGTGATGTTAGCAGATTTCCAAGCAGATGGCAGATGACCTTGGGCAAATGAGAGGGTGAATAGAACAGAGAGAGGGTGAGCAAGAGCAGAAGAGCAGGCTTTGAGGACACGTGGGCTGATGCCGTCTGGAGCGGTTGCAGAATCTGACTCGAGGTTTGAAAGCAAGCTCTCCACCTTGTCAGGAGAAAAGGATACAGAGTCCAGGGACAGTTGGGTGCGACTGGGTAAAGTGGGTAGAGATAGTGATGGGTTTAGGACACAAGATTTAGCTGCAAACACCGAGTTTAGACATTCAGCTTTATCACGTGTGGAATCAGCAGTGCGGCCATTTGAGGTAAGGGAGGGGATGGAGGGGGAACATACACCAGAAACAGATTTGATTAAACGCCACCAGGATTTTGAGGAGGGAGAGAGGTTTGAGAGTTCAGACTTGAGATGAGAAAGATGTTGTTTTCTAGCTCTCCTGAAGGTAGATACACACTTGTTCCGAGCTTTGTGGAAAGAACTGAGATTGCCCTCAGTTGGGTTTGCTTTCCATGAGGCAAAGGCAAGTTGTTTCAGGACAACTGCCTCGCCACAAGCTTCAGTAAACCAAGGGCGGGAGGAAGGGTAGGACAACTGAACACGAGAGGCGATAAATCTGTGCATGAGGGAGAGCAAGTTTCTTTGAAAGAATTCCCAGGATGAGTTGATGTTTGAGAAAGTGATAGGAGACCAGTCTGTAAGTTTGATGGCTGCTCGGAGACCCTGCCAGTCGGCTTGAGTGAAATGCCAGACTCGACGGTGGTGAGGTGGTTCTCTGATAACAGCCAGAGAGATGTCCACTTTAACAAGGACGTGGTCAGAAGAACCAATTGGAGCGAAGGAAGAGCAGCAGATATTGTCAGGGAAATTTGTCAAAATTCGGGGGTAGAAAAGATCGAGGATTTGGATGGGGGAAGATAAGAGGTGGTGGTGAACAGCTGTTTTGAAAGCCTGGAGGGAAGAATGGGAAAGAATAGAGTGAGGAAGTTTATTCCAAAGGCGGGAAAAAAGAGGAATGAAAGAGTGAAGATGAGCAGTGATTCGTGATTTTGGTAGTTTTACCAGAAGGGGGTTGTTGGCGGACCTTGAGCGCCCTGTGGAAATGTGGTGGGGACAAATCGCAGAGAGAGCGGGGGGGGCAAGGCTGGAGAGGAGTCGGTAGAAGACAGAAAGACCAACCGACCAAACTGCAACAGTACAACATATTATTATCTATGTTTCCACATTTTATGGCCACCCTATATACTCTGGTACTGATAGTGCTGTGACGTGGTGATACCATCTCCGAATTATTTCTACTTGTTCCTGGAGTTCGTCAAGGGTGTGTAGTGGCCCCCACACTTTTCAGCACTTGTTTCGACTGGATTCTGGGGAGGATGTCAGAGAGATCAAGCTGCGTTGCATCATTTGGGAATGTAAAGATCTCTGACCTTGATTTCGCAGATGATGCAGTCATCATTGCGGAGACTCTAGATATCCTTTTGGGGGCCCTCAAGATGCTGAATGAGGAGTCGGAGCCACTGGGATTACATGTTTCCTGAGTCAAAACTAAGAGCCAGGCTTTCAATGACATCTTGGATGCTGCTATCTTGTCTGTACCTGTATGTGGTGAGGATGTTGAGGCCATGGAGAGATTCACCTACATTGGCAGTGATATTCAAGTGTCGCTGGCTGTGAGCCAGAGGTGAATAGATATCTGGGTCAGCCCTGGAGAGTCATGGATTCACTGGATCATGGGGTGTGGCACTGTCGGTACCTGTGCAGGAGTACGAAAGTCCGAGTCTTCAGGTGCTTGGTACTTCCCAGTCTTGCTCTATGGATGCGAGACTTGGACTCTGACCAAGGATATTAGATGGAAACTAAATTCCTTTGGTACCAGGTCTCTTCGGAGAATCCTTGGCTATCGCTGGTCGGACTGTGTGTCCAACGAGCGGTTGCTGAGAGAGACTCAAATGAGATTTGTTACCTGCATAGTCCGTGAGTGTCAGCTGCGGATGTATGGACATGTGGCTCGTTTTCCTGACGCTGATCCTGCTCACCAGATTCTCTCAGCGAGGGAGCCTCGTGAATTTGAGGAGGCCAATGGGCCGACCACGTGCCTCGTGGTTGCAGCAGATTGATCACCATCTCAACGAGATGGGGATGGGCCAGGCATCTGCCTGGGGAATGGCCAAACAGAGGCCCCTGGAGTACCGGCAAAAAGTGGATGCAGTGACGTGCTGTTCCAGCGCATGCTCCCATGCCTGACTTGACCTGACACACCCGACCTGTTCACCAAGTTTCGTGTGAATCCGTCAGCAATGTTTTGAGATATTGTGCTATACTGTATCTCGCTTTTGGCCCCATCTCTCAATGGTGAAGAATCATGTTTTTTTTTTATTCTAGTATCCGGTTCTTCACCAAAATCTAATCAATTCGTTCTTGTCACACACCCAACCTGTCCACCAAGTTTCTCCGAATCCATCGATAACTTTTTGAGATATCCAGAACACAAACAAACAGATAGGGGTGAAAACATAACCACCACCCACCTTCAGTGAAAAGCTTTGTTTGTTACCATTACTAAACACAAAGCAAGCAACTTGGCAGGAAAGAGAGCGAATGGGTATCGCACCTTTCTTTTCATTTTTCTCCGCCTCCTCGAACAAGCCTGGCAGATGAATGACGACACCATTACCTGGAAAGGTGAGAAAAATAATGGCACTCAATAAGACAAGAAAAATTGTCAGGATGTTTGCTTCCTATTAATCACTGGTAAACACCAATAGCAAAAACCACGAGAAAGAAATACTTTATCGGCTGCCATTTAATGGAATGTTTGTAATAATACGTTACACTAATCAATTGCAAACATACCGCTGTCTTATCCATTGGCAAACACCAAGCACATGAATATCAAAACAACTTCTCAGTATTTGAGATTTAAACAAATAAACAATGATATCCTTGTAAAGCCTTATTTGCAAAAATGCTTGAGATGTAAGGTGGAGTGTGTGCATTAAAGGTCTAAGGTCTGAAGTGGGTAAACGGTCTCAAGGGTCTAAAATGGGTGAGTGCGCATTCTGCACAACCATTTAGCAGATAACGTGACGGACAGACAGGAACCAATTTCAATACCCCCCCCCCCTCCACATGATAGTATTAAAAAAAAAAATTCACATCAGCATCTCAGGATGTTGAATTACCCTCACATGTAAAACTAGATATCTGTGATCACAAAGCGATCACCAATGGCGTGCGATTCAATGATGCCCAGATTCTATAAAGACCTTGACCTTCAACATTTATGTTGAGAGTGTAAATTAAGAAAATGTGTCCCATCTACAATTTATCCATGAAACTCAACATCATGAAAATTGGAGGAAAATTATTCAAGTTATGATCAAAAATGGGGGGAGGGGGGGTTGTGAATGAGGTCAGAATCTGAAAAAGTGGGTCAGGGACACAAAACAAATATCAGGTGCACAATCTCAGGGCAGGTACACTATTTTGATCCAAAAACATCTTGGAAGACCTAGCGATCTTTAAGATTGCAAATTGGGAAAATTGAGCGGACAAAAAAAAAAAAAAAAAAAAACGCTTTTTTTTTTTTCAGATTGCCATTTTACCTTGACCTTTAACTTGGAGTGGTATGATATAAAATAAGCATAAACGCAGCTTACTCTAAGCTATCTAGAGAGGGCAATTTCATTTTGATCAGACAAACCTTAATCGAATTATGGTGAAAAATGATAAAATGCCTATAATTGCGAGATGACCTTAAAATTAGATCAAGGTCAAAAAAATGCCAACTCCGGATCCATTCTATTCTCAATACTGATGCAAAATTTAATTCTGAAAGTCCCAGCTGGCTCCGAGATACAGCTCGGACATTGGCAGAAAAAAACAAAGGGAAGAAAAAAATATCCCCGAAATGGTGGTTTAGTTCTCGTAGGGATCTAAAACTCTTAGGGACCAGTAAAGATTGGGGGCACCAATTGCAGAAACAAACCCCACAACAGGTACAACCCTTCCCCTATCTCACAGGAGTATAGGGGGAGGCTTAATTAGCATTTCAGAATATACCGGCATACATGGCCTTGGACACAGTTCTCTCAAACAAATCCTCCAAAATAATAATGCAACAACACAAGATAATGTGCAAGTCATTCAATTTTTTTTTTTTTGCTCTTTACCAATGAAGGAGATGGCTTTCGGATTAATTATCCCACTGGGTAGCAAATGGAAGTCATATTCCATGTCATCAACCACCACCGTATGGCCTGCATTGTTCCCACCCTGCAGAGGAAGGAAGATTACAAACAACAGAGTCCTTTGTCTGAACAAATAAATAAGTAATAAATATAATCTGAACAAGTAAAGTAAACTGCACACACACTCTGGAGTCAGTTTGCCAAAGCATTACAATCCCAGTACTAGCTTTTCCACGAGCCTCAAAATATATATATATATATATATATATATATATATATATATATATATATATATATATATATATATATATATATATATATATATATATACATATATATATATACATATATATATATATATATATATATATATATAATAAAAATATATAATTCGGAACAGGCCACCACTCCCACGCGGGACACTCGACTGGGCGTGCAGGAATAGGAAAAACAGGAAAAACGTGCAGGAACAGAAAAAATTGAACAATCTCAATGTCAATCTGCTTTGGATAAGTTATTTTCTTCAGAACAAGATCCAGCAGGTATCAGTTTCTGGCATCCTCTCAGAATCACCGTCAACAAATCCTGGATCTCGACAGGGCTGTGCGCTCTCACGACTACTTTTTATTCTTAACACTAATGACTGCCAATCTGAGAATGATAATAATACAACGATGTTCAAGTATGGTGACGATACCATCATCGCGAGCCATACTTTGAAGAATAGTGAAGTTGACGATGGAAACGCTGTGGGAAGAGTTTCTAAGGTGGTGTGATGACAATCAAACAAAAATACACAATTTGAAGTGTGTGTCTGTATTTTTGACCAAAATACATTCGGTCATTATTTATCCAATCTCAACCAAACGTGAAAGGACTTAGGGTCACCGATGGAGGTTGTAGCACCTTAATTCCCCCCCCCTTCCTCCCCAAGGAGGATTGGAAGAAATCCGTGTTCAGGTGTATATCCATGTTAAGATCGCTCATCATGGTGTTTTCCAAGGCCGCTTCTAAGAAAAGTAACGAGAAGGGCACTCGGTGGAGTGCATACCACTGCCACACAATCCAGTAGAAGACATCATGGGCAAATTTTTTTTTTTTTGAAATATCATGCTATATAATCGGTTTAGCCCTGTCTCACAATAGTGAAGAATCACTTAAGAATAAAAAAAAAAATTCTCATATCCAGATCGGGATTCAGATCATCAAAATCAAATCAATTCTTCCTTGTCACACACCCAAAGTGTCCACCAAGTTTCATCCGAATCCGTCCATATAATTTTGGGATATAGTGCTACATATCGTTTTTGGCCCCATCTCTCAATGGTGAAGAATCACTTTAAAAACCGAGTAGCCGGATCCGGATACAGATCTTCACCAAAATCTAATCAGTTTGTCCTCGTCACACAACCTGCCTGCCAATTTTTTGATCGCGATACATAAGGTCATATTATTAAACTGAATCCGTCCACAACTTTTTGAGATATCCTGCAAACAAAGAAACAGACAAATAAGAAGACGACATCGTGCAGAGCACGATACTTGCAAAACCCATGAAACAAATTTGACCTCAAAAATAATTGCTGGTTGAATTTAATGACCAAATATTCAACTCTTCAAATTTCAAGTGAATCGGATGAAAATTGACAATTTTAGAATTTGGTCTATGTTGACCTTTTGGCCGATGTGGACCTATAAAATAATTGGTGCTTGAATTCAGTGACCTGAAATATAAATCCTCTTCAAATTTCAAGTCAATTGGATGAAAATTGAGGATTTTATAAATACCACCTTAGTTGATGACCTTGGGCCGATGGTTGACCTGTTGGTCTATGTTGACCTTAAAAATAATTGGCTCAGTGAACTCGGTGATCTCAATTATAAATCCTCTTCAAATTTGAAGTCAATTGGATGAAAATTGAGGAATTTAGAAATCCCAGCTAAGTTGTTGACCTTTGGCCGATGTTGACCTTTTGACCTCAAAAACAATAGGCTTCTTTCATATGACAAACTTTACCATGTGGTGAACTTTCGTGAAGATCGGTTTAAAATTGTGACCTGAAGGCGACAAACAGACAGACAGGATAACAAAATCGACTCGCCAATATACTTGAAAAATCTTCGATTTTGCAAGTGACAAAGACAAAAAGGCATGAAAACAACCTCCTTCACCTTCGATGGTGGAGGTAATAACAACACTTGTGATAATAGCATAATATGAATATTAATGGAATTACAAAACAATGTTAATACTAATAATATCCCCCTTCCCAAAGGATTTTTCCTCCTTGGACAAACGCCATGTTAGCGTGTAGAAATAGCTTATTGTGGCGTTTCATGGGGCACCCTTACCAGAAATAATTAATATTATAAACCACAAACGCATATGATTATCTTTAAAAACAAACAGTCACTGTTGCTGTTTAACACTAAACTGAACGGGAGGAAACTTGATGATCTTGGGGCATTATATGCTTATCGCGTCCCCAAAAGACTAACGGATCCGAGCCTATGTCTACTGTAATCTATATACCCCAGACAGGATAAAAGCATGACCCTTCCTGTCGCTCCCATAAGAAGTGGGTGCAGCAATTTTCTGAAATTGAATGAAAATAAGACAAAATAAATTGTTGTGCGTTTTAGGAGCAAATTAAATAACGACATTGGTTCCTGTAAAGATCCATGGTGGCAAAATTGCTTAAATCAGTGAGAACAATGTGTCGACACGTTGAAGCTAAAGGACACTCACGACTTCACTTCCTAAGAAACCTTTAATCTTTCAGAATCGATCCTACAATTATGAAACTCTTCTACACAACAGTAGTGGAGAGTGCCGTTCTCTCTGGTTGTCTTTCCTGGTACAGCAGCCGAAGGAAGGTGCGTTTCGTAAAGGTACAAAGATTGATGAATCAGGCAAGAAGGGTGGTGTTAAGTACCCTTCCTACCTGGTTCATCTTGATAAAGGCTCAGAGTGTAATCGCTGATGGCAATCACCCTCCACAGTAACTACACCAACATTACTATTGGATGCACTCTGGGAAGAGATTACAGTCACTCAGATGGAAGACCAATCAGTGTGTTAATTCATTTGTACCCAATTCTATTAGAGTTCAATAATTATCAGTCTTGTTAGTACAAGTTCATGAGGGGTTAAGACCGAAACCGAACCGAAAGGTTATGTTTTCCAGCCTTCTCCGACTCTGTCTGTCTGTGAGGATGTCCCAAAAAGTTATGGACGGATTTGGACGACCCTTGGTTGACAGGTTGTGTGTATGTCAAGGATGAATTGATTGTATTTTGGTGACTATGCGGATCTGGATCCAAATACTAGAATATATTTTTTAATTTATTTAGCAATTCTTCAACATTGAAGAATAGGGTCAAAACCGATATATATATATATATATATATATATATATATATATATATATAGACGTCCACGGGACTTGAACAGTCCCGCCAACGTAGAATGAGCCGAAACGATGGAGGCGGTTTATTTTTTATAACCCAAAGATGGCGGTTTTAATCGCTCCACAGCAAACGGGACGAGGAAGGTGGCACGAGTCGCTTTTCATTGAGTTAATAATGTTTATTTCTCTAACCAGAAATAATAATAAGACTCGGCAAGAGGAGGGATCCGGGGCGATTAGACGGGATGGTGGTGTGGGTTCGGGCGTGGGGAAAAAAAACAAACCATTCCAATGGATATAAAAATCTCTACCCCTCTAAAGCACCAGGTACACACACACACACACACACACACACACACACACACACACACACACACACACACACACACACACACACACACACACACACACACACACACACACAACGTAGCTGGTGGTCAGGCTTGCCCATGGTGTCGACGCAACAGTCACTGGATTGGCGCCGGACGAGCTGGCGTTGCGCTCGTCAGGGGCAGGAGACACCGTGGTGCTGTTCCTGGTGGTGTCAACCTCCTGGTGTAGGCCCAAGACCGCTCACAGCCACCAGGGAGCCAGTTCTGGCGCCAAGATGCGAGCAGGAGAGGGAGGCAGGTCCACCCGCCGTTCGGTCCCGTACTCCGAGCCAGCAGAACTCCAGAGCCAACCGAGGTGAGGGACGAGGCACAGCAAGGCCACGAGACACGACGAATCGAGGAACGAACCAGCGCAACAAGAGAGCACACTCCGAGACCAACAGCCTCGACCAGACGCTTTCTTTTTATGACTCTTCCTCCCCTTCTTTTCCCGAACAGAACCTTTTTATACTCGAGTCCTCGTCACTTCCAATCGAGCCCTTTTATTGGCCCTCTGCCGTCGCCTTCCGCCAATCGTGATCACGGGGCAGAGCCATCCGCAGCACTGTCCTGTTACGTCATGGCAAGCCTACAGGGAATACTAAAAGGGTTTAAGCATACACACTTACCCTATCCCATCTCCCTATCTAATTACATGATAATTATCATTTCCCCCTTAAAGAAATGGACATTTACTAGTCAACTTATCACCACTGAATTGCTACTTATTACATCGAGATCCTGGTAAACTCGAACAGCATGGCATACCTAATTAAACATCCTAATTACCCTTTGAATGCATACCCCCCCCCCCTCAGACGTAACTATATATATATATATAATCATGATATCTCAAAACGTTCTGGATGAGTGGTGACAAAACTAGGTGGACGAGTTGGTTCGGTGACAAGAACAAGCCGATTCGATTTCGGTTCAGGTTCGAATCCAGATCTGGCCCATCAATGGGACACAAAACGTAAACTGATCAGCTTGGCAGAGGTGTGCGCTCCTCCTCGACCTCAAACCAATCCAGTTGTTTTTCTCCCTCTCCGAAGCATGTATACTTGTGATTACATTATTTTGTATTTAAAGCACTCATTGTTTTTTTTTTCTTCAAAAAGATGGATGGAGAACAATGTTCCCAGGTTGAATAACTTCCATTGTTGGATGAATATATATTTTTTTTATTTGGAACAGTCTAATCAAATTAAGTAACGCACAGAAGTAATGACGTGACACAAAACCATTGGGGTGTCGCATCAAAAAAAAAAATTTGCCATCGTGCTCAGTTACTCATTCACGAGTTCGATTCAGCGTGGTTGGTTCACACGAAACAGCGAGTACGCACTTTTGAGTCGGGGCTGTGACACGCAACAATATGCCAACAAATACTGATATCGGATATAAAACATGCACCATTTTAGATTGGCCCAATTAATTTGGACTCACGATGATTTCATCTGAAAAGGGGGGGGGGGGGAGTGTTCGCCACCGCATTTTTGCCGTATTTTTTTTTTTGAGTCAAGCACATTCTTTGATGATCGGAGGGAAACCACGGGGTAATATTCCTGGGTCAGATTGCGGGAGAGTGTCGGAATGGTTCTGCGGTGTCGTCCACGAGACGGTGGTCTCCTTGGGTTAATGGTTAACCTGAGGCGGTCCCTTTGGGTGGGTGCCCGGAATGTCCTATCCCGAAGAGAGGATGATCACCTCTCCCTGTTATCATCTGAGCTCAAGCATTTGGACATCGGTATTGCAGCAATCTCTGAGGTTCGGAGCCCGGATTGCGGCGAGATCATAGTGGGTGGTTACACCTACGATTGGTCTGATCGCTCTGATGGTTACCATGCCCAAGGAGTTGCTGTAGCTGTGTCCAATAAGCTGACTCCAATGATAATTGAGGTAACACCGGTCAACGAGCGTATTATGAGACTAAGGATTCGTCACTCCTTGGGTGTCATTTCCCTGGTCTTTGTTTATACTCCGACTGAGGCGAGTGATCTCACCGTGAAGGACGCATTCGATGCCACGCTCGAGTGTGGTTGATCAGTGCCCCAGGCGAGATACACTTCTAGTCTTGGGGGATTTCAATACATCGACTGGAACTGAAAGGAATGGTTAGGAAACATGTGTTGGTCCCCATGGGTCTGGAACTGTGAACGTGAATCACACTAAGTTCCTTGACTTTGCAAGAAGTCATGGACTTAGGGTGGGTGGTTCATGGTTTCAGCGCCCACAAGCTCATCGCTGGACTTGGTATTCCAACGCTGGCGGTGTGGCAAAGGAGATTGACCATGTGCTCGTTGATGGTCGCTGGAGGATGATCCAGAACAGCAGGGTCTACCGGAGTGCTCAGTTCCTCAATACTGACCACCGCTTGTTGTAGCAACTCTTAAGTTGCACCTTAAATCCTGGAGAATGGTCCCATCCCAGCCTTGGCTGGATGTTGGCAAGCTCAAGGATGAAAGGGTAGCTGAGGAGTTTGGGAACAAGCCGAGTGGAGATTTGGGGGGGGGGGTCGGGTGCTTTGGGAAATCCTGACGAGTTGTGGAGTGCCTTCAAGACCACCGTCCTTGATGTTGCCGGTGGATGTCTTGGAACTCACCGCAGGGCAAAGAAGAATTTTGTCTCTCAAGGGACACTGGGTACCATTGCCCAGAGTCGCAGGGCCAGGCTGAATGGCAGAGCTGAGCTGTTCAGGAAGCTGAGGTGTAAAACTGTACGTGCACTCAGGGTGGACAAGGAGGCCGATGTGCGAGGAATCTGTGAGGTGGTAGAGCATCACCTGTGGTCAAGTGATTCTCGTCCTGCTTACAGGGGAATTCGCGCATTGCGTTCATCCAAGCCCACCCCTCGGTGTACTGCAGTTAGAGCAGAGGGTGGTAGGCTCTTGACAGAAGAGTCGGAAGTGAAGGTCCGCTGGGCCGGTTATTTGAGTGGTTGTACCAGGCTGATCCACCACCTGTCGAGTTGGATGTCAGGGGTGTTACAATCACTGTTGCTGACCCTCCAATCAACTGTGGTCCACCTTCGTTGATGGAAACACAGGCTGCGGTGAACCAGTTGAAATGGGGTAAAGCTCACAGGATCTGTGGCATCCTTGCTGAACTTCTCAAGGTTGGTGGAAATGCTGCACTCGCGTCGTTGCATGCAATTCTATGCTCTGCCTGGAACACAGACATCATCCCAACTGGCTGGAAGAGAAGCCGTGTTGTCCCTCTCTGGAAAGGGAAAGGTGATCGCCAAGACTGCAACAACTACCGAGGGGTGACGCCGCTCTCAGTGCCGGGTAAGGTCTTTGCTTGGATAATTCTTGATAGGGTTCGCCACCTCTGCTTGAACACCAGCGTCCAGAGCAGTCAGGCTTTACACCAAAGAGGTCAACGATTGACCGTATCCTTGCTCTTCGGGTCCTCACCGAACGCAGACGAGAGTTTCGGGGTCCAGGCTTTCAATGACATCTGGATGCTGCTGTCCTGTCTGTGTCTGTTTGTGGTGAGGATGTTGAGGTCGTGGAGAGATTCACTTACCTTGGCAGTGATATTCATGTCCCTGCTGGCTGTGAGTCAGAGGTCAATAGACATCTGGGTTGGGCCTGGGGAGTCATGGATTCACTGGATCATGGGGTGTGGTGCTGCCGGTACTTGTGCCGGAGGACGAAAGTCCGAGTCTTCAGGTCCTTGGTGCTTCCAGTCTTGCTCTATGGATGTGAGACTTGGACTCTGACCAAGGATCTGAGACGGAGACTTAATTCCTTTGGAACCAGGTCTCTTTGGAGAATACTTGGCTATCACTGATCAGACTTTGTGTCCAACGAGCGGTTACTGAGAGAGACTCAAATGAGATTTGTTACCTGTATTGTCCGTGAGCGTCAGCTGCGGCTGTCCGTACATGTGGTCGTATTCCTGACGCTGATCATGCTCAGCAGATTCTCTCAGCAAGGGAGTCTCGTGAGTGGAGGAGGCCAATGGGCCGACCACGTGCCTTGCTCGCTGTTGCAGCAGGTTGATCGGCATCTCAAGGAGATGGGTATGGACCAGGCATCTGCCTGGGGGATGGCCAGACAGAGGCCCCTGGAGTACCGGCGGAAAGTGGACGCAGCGACGCGCTGCTCTGGCACATGCTCCCACACCTGACCTGACCTGACAGCACCAAGTAACAGAGCCATGCGATGCAGCATTCATATATTATCTCTGCAATCAATCAGCATGCAAGGGCGCAATTGACAAATTTTATTGCTTGCATTCACACAATCACGTAAATGTTTCACAAACATTTTCAGGAAACAGTTTCGATCCAAATTTACCAAGTCAGCTTCTTTTCTCAAATATTATCAACACAGGTGCACAGGGTGGTGTTCAATAACCAACCAGTCGATGCGCTGCGGGATTGATTCTTCGCAAGCAGGTCATTGCATCGCAAAGTGCACCCTCCGTTGGATTACATCAAGATGGCTGTCCTATCTGCTAGCACTAGTTACAGCGCGGCGACATCGCGCTGTTATATAATTGGCTATTCTGTCCTGTGTCTTCTGTCACACTTATTGTTGGGTGTGATGTGGGCGGAGATTGCCGGGTGGATTGTGGGCGGAGATTGCCGGGTGGATTGTGGGCGGAGATTGCCCGGTGGATTGTGGGCGGAGATTGCCCGGTGGATTGTGGGCGGAGATTGCCGGGTGGATTGTGGGCGGAGATTGCCGGGTGGATTGTGGGCGGAGATTGCCGGGTGGATTGTGGGCGGAGATTGCCGGGTGGATTGTGGGCGGAGATTGCCGGGTGGATTGTGGGCGGAGATTGCCGGTTGGATTGTGGGCGGAGATTGCCGGTTGGATTGTGGGCGGAGATTGCCGGTTGGATTGTGGGCGGAGATTGCCGGTTGGATTGTGGGCGGAGATTGCCGGGTGAATTGTGGGCGGAGATTGCCGGGTGAATTGTGGGCGGAGATTGCCGGGTGAATTGTGGGCGGAGATTGCCGGGTGGATTGTGGGCGGAGATTGCCGGGTGGATTGTGGGCGGAGATTGCCGGGTGCATTGTGGGCGGAGATTGCCGGGTGGATTGTGGGCGGAGATTGCCGGGTGGATTGTGGGCGGAGATTGCCGGGTGGATTGTGGGCGGAGATTGCCGGGTGGATTGTGGGCGGAGATTGCCGGGTGGATTGTGGGCGGAGATTGCCGGGTGGATTGTGGGCGGAGATTGCCGGGTGGATTGTGGGCGGAGATTGCCGGGTGGATTGTGGGCGGAGATTGCCGGGTGGATTGTGGGCGGAGATTGCCGGGTGGATTGTGGGCGGAGATTGCCGGGTGGATTGTGGGCGGAGATTTCCGGGTGGATTGTGGGCGGAGATTTCCGGGTGGATTGTGGGCGGAGATTGCCGGGTGGATTGTGGGCGGAGATTGCCGGGTGGATTGTGGGCGGAGATTGCCGGGTGGATTGTGGGCGGAGATTGCCGGGTGGATTGTGGGCGGAGATTGCCGGGTGGATTGTGGGCGGAGATTGCCGGGTGGATTGTGGGCGGAGATTGCCGGGTGGATTGTGGGCGGAGATTGCCGGGTGGATTGTGGGCGGAGATTGCCGGGTGGATTGTGGGCGGAGATTGCCGGGTGGATTGTGGGCGGAGATTGCCGGGTGGATTGTGGGCGGAGATTGTCGGGTGGATTGTGGGCGGAGATTGCCGGGTGGATTGTGGGCGGAGATTGCCGGGTGGATTGTGGGCGGAGATTGCCGGGTGGATTGTGGGCGGAGATTGCCGGGTGGATTGTGGGCGGAGATTGCCGGGTGGATTGTGGGCGGAGATTGCCGGGTGGATTGTGGGCGGAGATTGCCGGGTGGATTGTGGGCGGAGATTGCCGGGTGGATTGTGGGCGGAGATTGCCGGGTGGATTGTGGGCGGAGATTGCCGGGTGGATTGTGGGCGGAGATTGCCGGGTGGATTGTGGGCGGAGATTGCCGGGTGGATTGTGGGCGGAGATTGCCGGGTGGATTGTGGGCGGAGATTGCCGGGTGGATTGTGGGCGGAGATTGCCGGGTGGATTGTGGGCGGAGATTGCCGGGTGTATTGTGGGCGGAGATTGCCGGGTGTATTGTGGGCGGAGATTGCCGGGTGGATTGTGGTCGGAGATTGCCGGGTGGATTGTGGTCGGAGATTGCCGGGTGGATTGTGGTCGGAGATTGCCGGGTGGATTGTGGTCGGAGATTGCCGGGTGGATTGTGGTCGGAGATTGCCGGGTGGATTGTGGTCGGAGATTGCCGGGTGGATTGTGGGCAGAGATTGCCGGGTGGATTGTGGGCAGAGATTGCCGGGTGGATTGTGGGCAGAGATTGCCGGGTGGATTGTGGGCGGAGATTGCCGGGTCGATTGTGGGCAGAGATTGCCGGGTGAATTGTGGGCGGGGTTAATGCGAAAGAGCGATGTTTTTTGTGCTGAATCGTTTTCTGTGTGACGCCGGAAGTTGATTTTCTGAGCAGGAAGTGATAATCTTTCTGTTCCGTTAGTTGTTGACGCGCAGCGTTGTAACTCTCGTTCTTCATTGTTTTTCACCAGAAGTGTTTTTAAAACGTCTTGTGGAGGTGATTTCTTCCTCTTTTTTGGTGACAGAAGTGGTTATTACAGCTCGGCGACATCGCGCTGTTATATAATTAGCTATTCTGTCCTATGTCTTCTGTCACACTTATGGCCGAGTACATCCCTTTGATCTGAGGGCTATAAATAGAAATTCGTCTGTCACAACTCTTCCCATCATCTATCTATAATTCCAGCAGTGTGTGTGTGTGTGTGTGTGTGTGTGTGTGGGTGTGTGTGTGTGTGTGTGTGTGTGTGTGTGTGTGTGTGTGTGTGTGTGTGTGTGTGTGTGTGTGTGTGTGTGTGTGTGTGTGTGTGTCCGCTGTTTCTCGACAACCTCTGGTCCGATCTAATTGAAACTTGCCAGGTATATTGCTGGGGACCTGAGAATGTGCCTTTTCAAGGTTTGATATTAATAGGACAAGTACTTCCCAAGTTATGGCCATTTATTTACCAAACCAATGGGAAGACACGTTGTTGCGTGGGCGTGGCCGATGGGGAAGGGAAGCACAGCCGCGTTCCCCATTACGGGTTACAACGTACGGGCTTCCCGAGAGTGATGACTTCGTGTATTCTAATAATTTCTCGATTTCTTATGCGCATTTATAGATAAACACAATGCCCCAAGTTATGATCGTTTTCATATTAGACGGTGTATAAATTTTGGGAACATCAGAGTGCTGGTATGCTCCGAACCAGGAAGTAAATTTTTTTCTCTCTCTTCTCTTCTCTTTTTGTTTTTCCTTGCCACGACATTTCGAAAAGGTAAAATACGTTGGCGCTAATTGAATAATTGGGTATTAAAAATAAATTGCGAATAATCGTAACTGCGAATAATATCGAACTTCCGGGTCACGCATGTATGGGCACGTGAGAGCGAAGAAACGGCCTGTGTGGTTTATTTATTTATTATTATTATTAATTTTTTTTTTTTTTTTTTTTTTTTTTACGGGCATGTACTAGTGCATGCTAATTCACCGTGTCTACATTTAAATTTTATAACCGCAAAATTGTTTCATCATTCTTAACCTTTTACTGACCCCAGCGGCGGCGCGATATCGAAGTATTCGCTTCTTGTTTTGATTTGATCCTGACGTACGAGACTCTTTACAGAGCATTGGTGCTGCCGAAGCAGGTTCTTGGCAAGGGTTATACTGGGTGGTTTGCCATTGCTTTCTCCGGGGTCGGTTATCCGTGCTCGAGCTCGTCTTTTACATTCTGAGCGTCAAGCAAGGAAGCAAGCATGGACTTTTGATTTTTTTTTTTTTATCTCTGGTATGACTCGACCTACCAGACTCAGAGCTAATGCTCTAACCATTTCACCAGACAGTCTGGTTAACACTAGTTAGTGGACGCTAAAGATCCCACCTTGTGTTTTGTGAAGAGTTGGTGAGTCATCACCGACAGTCTGCAACAAATTTAAACTTCCTGTCCAAACAACATTCATTGTGGTCGTACGGCAGCTTGGCTGCTGGGGTAGCTATCATTTCTTGAAGCGCGACTGTGTCGCTGAGGCAGTGCCCCTCTACCAGCACACACGCTGGAACTGGTACTCATTTCGCCGACCTCGGAAGGATGACAGACTGAGTCAACCCCCCTGGTGTATTAATTCAGCGGCCGATGGGACTTGAACTCAGGACCCTAGGATCCCAAGCCGCCACCCTAACCACCATGCCAACACCAGGCTAACCACCACCCTAACCACTGAGCCAACACCAAGCTGACCACCACCCTAACCACTGAGCCAACACCAGGCTGACCACCACCCTAACCACTGAGCCAACACCAGGCTAACCACCACCCTAACCACTGAGCCAACACCAGGCTTACCACCACACTAACCACTGAGCCAACACCAGGTTCACCTTCATGACAACGGCAGGACCCGGCCAAGGAACCTCCCTTGGCTCGCCGCCACAACGTGTGACTATTTGGGACCGCTGGGCTCGTACGTGGACTTCACACTCCATTTCATGCAATTGATACACCCACACATCCCATTAAATTTATAAACAGCAAATTGCCAGCGATGGTCGACGCTTTGCGACACACACACACACACACACACACACACACACACACACACACACACACACACACACACACACACACACACACACACACACACACACACACACACACACACACACACACACACACGGGATAGCCGGCTTTATAATTCTCGCGTGATGGTCGGCGTGGCTCCGCAGGAGGACGTTTCAGTCGGATTCGAGTGCACGGGAGAGAACGAATCCATGAGCACCGAGCGGATAAGCACGTCCGTGTACCGTGTATTCCCTGTGGGGGCACAGCAACAACACCCAGGCCGAGGCGACCACGCCTGCACGGGGCGATCCTTACGATATTCGGCGATCTGACGTCAAACAGATTTAGAATTGGAGGTGAATTTACACTCCGTGTGGTGCTGGTGTGATGTTCGTGACGGTCGTGACGGTCGTGACGGTCGTGACGGTCGTGACGGTCGTGACGGTCGCCCTCACCTGGCAGCGGCACACCAGGTCGGCTGAGGTGGCGAGCAGGTCCACCACCTTACCCTTGCCTTCATCACCCCACTGGGCCCCGAGTACCACGGTGACCCTGTTGCCGACATTGCCCGCAGCCCGAGCTCGTTTGGGAACCGGAGAACTGCCGTTCTGCTGCTGCTGCTGCTGCTGCTCGTTCTGAGAAGTCATGGCGCCTCTCGTCCAGATCACCTTCCCGCCTTTTCCCCAACTCGTCTTGTCCGCCCGGTGCGTGCGTGCGTCTGGGCCCGAAAAGGAAATCCTCCACCACGCAACGAACTCTGCCGTTTGCCGCTCTTTCCACAAACCCCGTGACAATCGAGCAGTGACGCAGAGCACCATCCCCCGCCCCTCCACCCTCACTCTCCATAAACACCACACCCCTCCCCGCCCTCCACCCCCACTCTCCATAAACACCACACCCCCACTCTCCATAAACACCACACCCTCCATCCCAAAAGTTGGTATGTAACGCCACAGAAGGTGACATTATGTTAGCATTACTTCGGAGAAACTGATAACCCGGGGCCATTGATGAAGCGTGAAAAAAAACTCATTTATCCCAATTCAGAGAACATCGTACGAGTCCTGATTGGTGCGAAACGTCTGATTCCACCGGAAAAGGAGATCGTTCGTTCAGGGATATTAAAACTTGATCGTTTATCCCGAAGAAAATTAACGGTCACGTTTAAATCCAAAGGGATTAACGACGCAAATAATGGAGGCCTCAGTACTAAGTGAAGCATGCGCCGCAATTACAGACGGCCAGCCACACCAGTAATATATTACGATATACACCGCAATCTCTTCCTATGATCAACATATGAATCCTCCAAACATTTTTCATAAACAATATATACATCCATATATACACATATACATATACTAACAGGGTGTGGTAACACATTGTGCAAGCATTTCAACCGTGATTCCCCATTGTCTCGGGTCCCTCACCTGAATTTAATTTTTCATTTATTTATTTTCATTTACAGAAGCTTTCCGACAGTTCTGTGATTTCTCCTAGCATATCGGCTTCGATGTCCATCGGCACAAAATTACCGCATTTTGTTTTTTTCTCACCTGCATTTCACACAACTCACCTGCATTTAAAAAAAAAAATTCATTTTTTTTTTTTCATTTATACATGTTGTCTGACGATTCTGCGAATTTTTCCAGTGTACCGGCTTCGATATTCATCGGCACGAAAATTTCAGTATATTACGTCACCCGGATATTGTTACGAATCTGGAAGCCTTCCTTGTGCACACAACATTCAGGTCCGACAGCTCCCTTTTCCGAGTCTAATGGATGAATAAATGTTCATGCGCTGTGAAGTTATTTTAATAATCAGGGTTTTCTTTTGTTACAAACACCAACGAAAACCCTCTGCTCCCGGCATTCTCCGCGCGCTCGCTTGGGCACTCCAACTCATGGACCGCGACAAGCCCCACCCACCGATTCGCTTGGCGGCACGCCGAGTAGGGGAAATGTCAGGCCCCACCCATCGGCTCACTTGGCGGCACGCCGAGTAGGGGAAAGGTCAGGCCCCACCCATCGGCTCACTTGGCGGCACGCCGAGTAGGGGAAAGGTCAGGCCCCGCCCACCGATTCGCTTGGCGGCACGCCGAGTCGGGGAAAGCTCAGGCCCCACCCACCGATTTGCTTGGCGGCGCGCCGAGTAGGAGGAAGGTCAGGCCCCACCCACCAATTCGCTTGGCGGCACGCCGAGTAGGGGAAAGGTCAGGCCCCACCCACCGATTCACTTGGCGGCACGCCGAGTAGGGGAAAGGTCAGGCCCCACCCACCGATTCGCTTGGCAGCACGCTGAGTAGGGGAAAGGTCAGGTCCCATCTACCAATTCGCTTGGTGGTAAACCGAGTAGGGGAAAGGTCAGGCCCCACCCACCGATTTGCTTGGCGGCGCGCCGAGTAGTGGAAAGGTCAAGCCCCACCCATCGGCTCGCTTGGGCACTCCAACTCATGGAACGCGACAAGCCCCACCCACCGATTCGCTTGGCAGCGCACCGAGTAGTCGGAAAGGTCAGGCCCCACCCATCGGCTCGCTTGGGCACTCCAAGAAATGGAATGTGACAGCCCCCACCGACGGCGAATGAGCCACACCGGAAGCGAGCCGCGCCCGAGAGGGATAAAAAGGGAACGGAGATACAGAAGTTGGTTCTTGGTTCTTAGTTGGTGGTTGGTGGTTGGAGTTGGTCGTTGTTTGGCTGAATCTACTCGGGTGGGTTGTGAAGGATCGGCGCCTCATCTTCACCAGCGCAGGTTCTGGAGCGTGAGAGGATCCGCCAGAGCTTGGGAGGCGGATCACGGCTTACCGGTGTCTGGATTTGGTTCGCCTGTCGCTGGTGCCCGGTTCGAGTCGGCTCGAAGACCACAGGTCCGAGGCAGGTTCTGGTCTTCAGTTCGCCTTTCCCTCCGAGCTGGAGGCCTCAATAAAGACCGCTCTGGGTCCGATTAGTGTGTGTGTGTGTGTGTGTGTGTGTGTGTGTGTGTGTGTGTGTGTGTGTGTGTGTGTGTGTGTGTGTGTGTGTGTGTGTGTGTGTGTGTGTGTGTGTGTGTGTGTGTGTGTGTGTGTGTGTGTGTGTGTGTGTGTGTGTGTGTGTGTGTGTGGGGGGGGGGGGAAGGGGGCACCAGTCCATTAAGTAGGAAATTGTATAAGTGCCTTGCTGTACATACATGCCTTTTATTATTCGGATAACTCTGCTTCTTCCGTACCTCCCTGCTCCATTATAAATAAACCATATGTTAAATGTATCAGTTCGTTTTTGTCTTTCCCTTATTGGTTTAACAGTGCATGTTGGAGAATTAGCCAGGCTGTTGCCACTGTAAAGGGACATTTGGACCGACGAAAGCTCAGTGACCGTCCGCTCGAGTCGCACACGGTTCGAGTAAGCTAGCGTCTCGTTCCGTACGAGCATCGTCGAGGGTGATGTTCCCCGGTAGTTGGACGACTTGGGTATTTAGGTAAATTGAAATTGGCAATCGACCCTACCATGTGGTCAACCTATTGGCGAACTTCGGTCCGATAAGGGACCCGTCGGCTCCGGAGTTATCCAGGGTGATGACCTATATATTCTGGGAGATCGGTGGAGCCGACCCTACGACTCCATCTAGCGGTCGTGCTCGTCGTCGATACCCGGCCCCGCAACAATATTACGTTATTACGTCTTTAATATCAGTCAGTGAGTCAGTGAGTGAGTGAATCAATGGTTAGAAAGAGCTTACTAGGGAAATTTTGTTAGTTGTGGGACTATCCCATTTCCCCCATTGATTTTAATGTTAACTCAGGGAAAAAACTATTTGACCCAGCAAATAAAAAGGAGTAAATTTTTTTCTCACAAACATCTCCTCTGGCACCAGCTTCTCCTTCTCCTCGCCCACCTCTTCCACTCACTCTGCACCAGCTTCTCCGCATTAAATTGTTTCTGAGACCAAGCTCTTCCATGAGCCTCGACTATGCATCAAAACTTGTTTTTTGTTGGGTTTTTTTGTTTACCCCCCTATTTTATTTTTCCCCATACCACTCACCCCTGACCACCCACCTCCGCCCTCTTTCTCTTTCCTATTTATACCCCCATTTGAACAGAGATTCCTTCCCTTTATATCCCGACCTAAAGATACTCTGGAAGAGTATATACAACGAAACAAAAACCTGTTTACCCTCCATCCTTCTTTAATTCTTGACACTTGCTTGTGGAGTTGACAATCCTGTCAAAACCAAAAGAAAAAGACTTCTCAAGCCATGTCAGCCATAATGCTGCGGATTGTGGTGCATCAGCTGACACTGAATTAGGCAGTGGGTGGTTGTTTTTTGTGTTGTTGTTTTTTTGGACTGCAACTGAGCCGCTTTGTCAACTTAATGTTTATAGTTATCATTCCAGCTTCAGCAGAAAGTTATTGTTGAGAGATTCTGGACCTTTGAGCCAACCCTCACTCACGTCAACAAAAGCTCTTCGTGATCTCTCTTCTCTCCAAACCTGTGAACTTGATGTCCCCTGGAGCACCTTCAATGTATCAATTTCACAATATTTAAATTGCTAATGTCAGAATTTTTAAAGGTAGATGCATTATATACATTTATTTTAAAAAAGGTGAGTATATCTATATTGTAGATATGAATGACGAGATGCCATTCGTAAGTGGGAATACGTTAAATTTCTGTGAAGTGATAGTAAAGGCTTTTATATGTGCTTCGTCATGTGTTTCAATTTGGTGTATGCAAGGATGTGGGTTGATTTTAATTACCATTTACTAAATTGGAAAAAAAAATTGGGGGGGAAAAGTGTGCCCTGACCCTCATCCTCTTCCTTCTCTTCCTGACCTTCTTCCTTCTCCCCTTCCCCTAACCGTGTGTGTGCGGGGTGGGGGAGGGGACAGGGTGGGATGAGGGTGGGTTTGGCATGTTGGTGTGGTGTGTGGGTGGAGTCAACAAAGGGATGGAGTGAATTATTTTATTTAGCTTTTGTTTTTTCAATAATTTATTTTTTGCAATTGTATAATTTTGAAAAATCATTATTATTATTATTATTATTATTATTATTATTATTATTATTATTATTATTATGTTTCATCAATTGCTCAATTAAAATTTTTTTTATCATCTTTGTCTTTTGTCATTCCTTATTATATAAAATGATTCCAAGATTTCCTCTCCCCTGTGAGTCAAACAATTTAAATGTCCAAGGAACTGTGTCTAAAACATCAATTATTTTGAAAAGTTCAAAAGTCCACCTCTTTGTATAATCTTTATCAAAATGCAATTTCCACCAATATATTCTTACAACATCACCAACTTTAAACATTGGTTGTCTCTGATTGATCACCCATTCATATTATAATTTTGTAAATGTTTCTGTTGGTTTTTCTTTTTTTGAGGAATGAACTGTATTATTATAACTATCTACAATGTCCTGAATTCCATCCACCCATTGGGACCATACCCTGTGTAGAGCGTCGGTGCTGCCTAAGCTGTCTCCTTAGCTATTGGGCACAATCTTGGACAGGTCACCACTCCGACACACGATACCATCAAGCTAGCACTCATTTTTCTGACCTCGGAGGGATAACAGGCAGAATCAACCCCACCTGGTATTGATTCAACAACCGAGGGGGATTTGAACTCAGGATTCTCAGATCCAAAGCCCACCACCCTAACAATGAAGCCAACACCAGGCATGTCCTGAATTAAAGATACCCATTGTTGAGAACGGAGATCAGTAAATTTTTTATACAATCTCTTTCAAAATGCAATTAAAGTGCTCGATGATGACAACTTTTCTTTCATTAAAGGTGCTATACAATGTGATATCATTATCTTTAAGGAAATTCTTTCATGTTCTGTTGTAGAACTGTTCTCTTAGATATCAGTCCATAATTTTTTTGGCTTTCGTTTGCTTTTATTAAATATCTGTGGGAATGCTATCACAAGAGTGGTGCCTCTTTTATTTTTCAAAGGAACGATCCATGCAAATCTTGACCTTAAATAAATAATGGTTAATGCATACTTGTAACCCCTGTCGTTTTTCAGTTCAATTAAATCGGCAGACCATGTAATCAACTGCTTTGGAATGCACATTTCTCCTTTTAAACTTTGTGATTATCAGTTTTTGTAATTCACAAGCTAAAAGCTTCTCATCTGAAGGTTTGTAAGCTTGCTCCTCAGAGCTTAATATCATCAGAGCATTATCAGAGCTTAATAGTTTTTTTGCCTTTCCAAGCTCCATTTATAATTTTTCTCTCAGCTTCATGGTTTCAGATCCTCGTGGAGGATCTCTAAGTCGTACTCACGTTGTTGTTCTTGTGGACTTTTTTGTTTCACAGCCTACAGTTTTCATCGAAACTTCCTGAAACTTGGTAGGCCATCAGCCATGGCTCAGGAAGTGCCTGAAAATAAAGTTTCGTTCCACTCATCGTTATCCCATCTTACAGGCTTAAAACGTTTGACTGCTTCGTTCGCTACATTGTCCTGGTGAATAATACACTGGTGAGCGTCCTCACTGGCAATATTCATCAAAAAATACCGACAAATCGCCGATCAGCTGCCGGTGATTTCCTCCCTGCAGGAAGCTGCCATCTTGGACAACTTAGCTGGTCACATGACAGTCTGACGTAATTTGCATACGATATCAGCCGATCTATTGGCTGTCGAGGCGTCACATGGCCCACACGTGATCCGAGTGGAGAAAATTCAAATGAGAGAACGTGGAGAATGCATCGATTTTCAAGATGAAAATACACAATAACTACAGCTATTTGAGTGGAGAACTTTTGGATACGTATGTATTTGGATATATACTATCATATTATCAAGATTTTGTCTACCCCCCCCCCCCCGATGAGTGGAACGAAACTGCACGATACAGCTTACGGCTGATGGCCTATAGCGTATATATGTAAAAATACCCTGTGCAGACAGTAACCATCTCTGATTTTGAAAATTCCTCCAAGAAAAAAAGTTATGACGTCAAAATATCTCCGCTGATGGAAATCGCCCAAGAAAATACCTCAAACTAGGCAAGCTTTTTGAATTCTGTTTGTGGGAATCGAACAGGGCATTAGCAGAGATTAATTACCACATATATGATACATCACTATGACGTCATATCAATTTTTATGACGTCATTCCTATTTTTTGACATTTTTTGTTTCACAACCCAGAGTTTTCATCGGATCTTTGTGAAACTTGCCATGTATATGCAGAAAGCCCACGCGCAGGTAGTAACCATCTCCAATTTTGGAAATTCTTCCTAGGATAAAAAGTTGACGTCATAATATCGCCGCTAATGGAAATCGCCTCTACCATTATCTCCGAAACGAGGCAAGCTGTTTGAATTTTGTTTGCGGGAATCAAGCTGGGCATTAGCACAGATAATTTATCGCAAACTGATACATCACAATGACGTCATATTCGTTATGACCTCATCATTAAGAGGACGAGGATCTTAGCTCATTTGAGCTTGTTCTTCCAATGTTGTGCTATTTCCATAACACTGGGCATCAAAAAAAACCTTTTCGTCTGCTACTAAGGGAAATTCAAGTGTTTTTGGCTAAATCTGGGCCGCTAATTTCAAATTTGGAGTCAGAATTTAGGTAGCACATCAGGTTTTCAAAATATGTAAATGTGTTAATGGTACACAGCATGCCAAATGAGATACTTTATTCTTGCAGATCACCACATTGTACAGCTAATAGCAGTGCTTTTTAATTACTTTCACATCATATTTAGATAACAATGATTAATCTCCATGTGTAATGTGTAGTATACAAACCAAAAACAAACAAGTTGCAGAAAAAAAAGTTAATAAAACATTAGAACATGGTAATCTTTGGAAGGGTGTAAACTTGAGAGGGAAATCTGCCCCAATGTGAGTGATTAAAAAACAGCACTTCAAGTTCACACTCTTCCTTTCAATATTGTCAGCGTAGGCACTGTTCAGACATTTTCAGAAGTGTGTGATACACTTGCTCTTGTGCTCATGTGTGGACTTTGTCTCACGTTGTAGGAACCAGCAGTAATCTTATATATTATTTCCGAGTTTGTGGTTTCGTGTCGCGCTATCTTCGACTTTGTTCTGCGCTCGAGTAACGTGATATTCGGCTTACATTATCTCAAAGACTATATGAGGTGCATGGTACAAAAAAAAGTAAATAAAATGGTTCTGAAACAGTGAAAACGTATTCCACTTACTGCATTAAAGTAAAATTACTACTGATACTCTGCATCAGTTCCTTTCTCAAACACACCCACCCCAACATGTCGCGCAGAGTGCGGGTTATGCTAGTCAGCAATTATGTTTGGGTTGAACCAGCCTTGATATCTAGTTTCCATGACCGAAATGTCTTGGTGGAACCTTTCGCCATGCTCATCGCTTACCTCACCCAAATTAGGTGGGAAGAAATCAAGATGACAATGCAAAAAGTGCATTTAAGAGACATCCTCCAGCCCATTCGCTCATAAGCCTTTAGCATGTTGTCCACTAATTCTGCATACTGTTCAGCTCTATGGTTTCCAAGAAAGTTCTGCACAATCAACACAAATGCTTCCCATGCTAACTTGGGATCACACATCAGTTCTCAGATCTGGGGCCCACCAAAAATGCCTGCTCTGAGTTTAGCATCAGTTTTCTCTGCACCACACTTCTCTCTGAGATATTGGAAGCCATTACCATCGTGATCCAATGCCTTTACAAAGTTTTTTCATAAGGGTTAGGGGTAATTAAAAATTGTAATGCCGCATGGAAAATTTTACTTTAAAATTCATAGCTTGGTCAGTTTTCATCCATTTTTAATAACTTAAAGTGCATTCTAAAGCTCATTTTATGAGAAATAATATTCTACAACAGTTGTATTGCTATAAACAAAACCAAAAATACAAAAAATAATAATTTATGATCACTCAAAAATCACCCACCAGGCAAGCTACTGTAATTGGACCACATGTATAACTCAAAATCCTGAAGTGCTGAGAAAGTTCTGATCAGATTTCAGATCAGCATACTAAATTTAGTCTAGAACATGTTTCCACCCCAATAACAAAATCTTTGTTGTCCAGTGAATCAATATCATGTTTCATACAAACTTCATCAAACCTGTTTTTAGGTTTGTTCCATGGCTTAGGATTGTCAGCTTCATCTAATGTCTTGACCAAGTTTGTTCCTGGACCACAGAAGGAATATCCTGGTCGATGCATTTCCTCTGGTATCCCAGTTGTAAATTTACTCCCCGATAAAAGCTTTTGTATATCTCTCCCAGTTTTATGGTTATCATGTTTAGATTTACTCTTTTTGACAAATTCACACTTTTTGCTTCCACACACTGAACATATCCCCCTTCATATAAAACTATTATTTTTACTTTTAATGTATGAGATTTTTAAAATTCAGTTGTCTTTTTACATTTAAGACAATAAACCATTGTATTTCTTTCTTAGAAAAGTTAAACTTTTTTCATTAACTTTCCCGCAGAGTGAGACAGCCTTTTTGACTTTAAACAGAAATATTTGAATTTTAGTTTTTAAAACATAAAGCATCCTTAAAATCTCCTTAATCTATCATCCATTTATAAGGCATGAAATGTTTCATCAACTTCTTTTCCTTTCCTTGTAGCAACAACCTTTTCAAAATATTTGTTATTTAACTTTTCTAATTGCAAGGTTTTTTCTTTAATGTCGAAATCACTCATTTTAATAATCGTATCTTTCTTTACAAACTTCTCATCTATTTTCTCTAACTTCTCTTTGATTTCTTCTTCATTCAATACTTTATTAATTTATAACATAAAAAACTGCATTGCACCTACTAGCAGATACCCATCTACGATGGGTATGGGGGACAGGACGGATCACAATACTCGGTTACATTAGTTTCTTTGGATGTTTTTTGCCGCATTCAACAGCTCAGTTCATATTGGTGGCGTGTCTGGGTGCCCATGGTAGCGTTTGAGACCAGTCGCTTTAGATTGTTGGCCTTGACACATAGTGCCGGATGAGTAACATGAACGATTTTACATATTCATCGTTTCTATATTACCTCCATCAACAGATTAACAACATGTCAGGATAAAAGTCGTAAATGCTGAGTTGAAAAAAACGTCCTCAACTAATGGACTTAGTGAAGTAAAGCATGTCGTCTGGGACCCAGCCGTCGGTTTGCCACCGAACTCTGCTGATTGTGATGTCATCGATTCTCTCTTTGAAAATTCTATCTATGTTCGATTTTTTGAATCCGCTATCACCTGCGTAAATAAATGTAACACATAATGTGAAGATTTCAGAAGTATGAACAGAATATGTTTGGAGAAAAGAGTGTTAGAAGTTCCAAGCTTACGCCCATTATATTATGATTCCTACCAAATTACCAGTCGCCACATATTTAACCTCTTTCATTTCTTTTTTCATATCCATGTCGGTATCCATCACTGTATCCATATCTTTAATATTAATCTGAAATTCTACTTTGAAGAGTTTGGAACAATAATAATATATGATTTATCCCATTACCAAAACACTCTGATTTTTAAGATTAAGCATCTCAATTTGTTCGATAGAATCATTTATTAAGCAGAAAACCTTTCATCCCCAATCTCATTTTACTCTTGAAGACCATTTTTCCCTCCCTTCCCATATATCCTTTCTTCTCCCTCTTTCTATGTATATCATTTTTCTCCCTCTCCTTTGTCTCTTCATCATCATCATCATCATCATCATCATCATCATCATCATCATCATCTTCTTTAACTTCCCTAGTTTCTCTCACAGTCCTTGAACCATCTCCCCATAGAATATCAACCAGATATTCATCTGGATTTCTAGATATTGCTGTATCCAAAAAAAAATTTATATAGCAGGAAACCAATAATATTGGTTCGAGATTTCTAAAACAGTTTTATATTTCATCAGCTTTAGTGCCTTTTCAATATTTAACATTTTAGTTAAATCCAAACTTGTTTGGTTTATCAACCTCAGTATAAAGCCAATCTTTTATTGAAAATACCCCCATTCTTATGTTGTAGAACATATTTTTAAAATACAGAATACCCTTTTCTTGTAGGTATGCTTGAACATAGAAATGATAGTTTTCTTGAAGCTTTCTTGCTGTCATTGATGTATCAAAAATTTATGTTTCAGACATATACAAGAGATTAATATGATGCCAGGTAATACCTCCCCATATTCCTATTGTTAAATCAGTTTGTATTCTATCACTTCCTATGTAAAATCCTGTTCTTTGTGTTTTCATTGCATAAACTATTGTGAAACCGTTATTGATTTTAGCCTTATTAAATTCCTTTATTTGTTGCTTACAAATAGACCTTCCACAAAGCTCATTATCTCCACCAAGTGGTTAATATTCTTCCTTATGTGACTGATTAAATTCTTTCAGGTCTTGTAGATTTATTTTAAATGACTAATTGTACCCGAAATCTTTCATATCATACCCCCAAGGTTCTATTCTCATAAAAACTATACAGTATACACCCTTCTTTATAAAATTTAATTTCAATTGGAACTGTGAATTCTGTATGACTCTGAGATAAATAAATATTTCTGTATCTTTGGAATACACAACCATTTTATTTAAGAATATATATGGTAATAAATCACTTAATCTACTGTCAGGTCAGGTTCGATCTGTGACCTGCTACAGGTACCATGTAAACCTGTACTAACCTGTTCCATGGTCGGGTTGTCGGCGACTAAACCGTCTCCCCCACTAGGTTTTCTGGTGAGGAGGGTGTTTGGATATGGACAACCAGCAGGATTAAAAACAAAACCTGTCAAAGGGCGGAGGAGCTCCTTGTGAGCCAACGGCCATCCATATCTAGTGCCCAACTGTGTCTGCGGACGTCCTCCTGCAGTTGGGTCACTTCTTATTAGGAGGTTGGTGGCAGGATTTGCACTCCGGCCACCGTAAAACCCTTCATTCCGCAAAACGCAAAAACGCAAAAAAATCTGAAAACCCACTCCGTGGGAGTACCTCCTGTGCAGCTTCCCTTCGCAGGGCAGCTCACCGGATGACGGGATTGGGGCAAAGCCTTCGGGACCCCCAATGTTTGATAGGAGGGAAACCACGGGGTAACATCCCTGGGTCAGATTGCGGGAGAGTGTGTCGGAGTGGTGCTGAGGTGTCGTCCACCAGACGGCGGTCTCCTTGGGTTAACCTGAGGCGGTCCCTTCGGGTGGGTGCCTGGAATGTCCTATCCCTAAGAGAGGAGGATCACCTGTCTCTGTTATCATCTGAGCTCAAGCGTTTGGACATCGGGATTGCAGCTCTCTCTGAGGTTCGGAGACCGGATTGCGGCGAGATAATGGTGGGTGGTTACACCTACTATTGGTCTGGTCGCTCTGATGGTTACCATACCCAAGGAGTTGCTGTAGCTGTGTCCAATAAGCTGACCCCAATGATAATTGAGGTAACACCGGTCAACGAGCGTATTATGAGATTAAGGATTCGTCACTCCTTAGGTGTCATTTCCCTGGTCTCTATTTATGCTCCGACTGAGGCGAGTGATCTCACCGTGAAGGATGCATTCTACGCCACACTCGAGTCTGTGGTTGATCAGTGCCCCAGACGAGATACACTTCTAGTCTTGGGGGATTTCAATGCATCGACTGGAACTTATAGGGACGGTTATGAGGTGTGTGTTGGTCCCCATGGGTCAGGAACTATGAACCAGAATGGCACGAAGTTCCTTGACTTTGCAAGAAGTCATGGATTTATGGTGGCTGGTTCATGGTTTCAGCGCCCACAAGCTCATCGCTGGACTTGGTATTCCAATGCTGGTGGTGTGGCAAAGGAGATTGACCATGTCCTCATTGACGGTCGTTGGAGGATGATCCAGAACTGCAGGGTCTACCGGAGTACTCAGTTCCTCAATACTGACCACAGGCTTGTTGTAGAAACTCTAAAGCTGCACCTTAAATCCTGGAGAATGGAACCATCCCAGCCGAGGCTGGATGTTGTCAAGCTCAGGGATGAGAGAGTAGCTGAGGAGTTTACGAACAGGCTGAGTGGACACTTGGGGGGTCTGGGTGCTTTGGGGGGTCCTGAAGAGTTGTGGAGCGCCTTCAAGACCACCGTCCTTGATGTTGCCGGTGGATGCCTTGGAGCTCACCGCAGGGCAAAGAAGAATTTTGTCTCTCAAGGGACACTGGATACCATTGACCAGAGTCGCAGGACCAGGCTGAATGGCAGAGCTGAGCTGTTCAGGGAGCTGAGGCGTAAAACTGTACGTGCACTGAGGGTGGACAAGGAGGCCTATGTGCGAGGAATCTGTGAGGGGGTAGAGCATCACCTGTGGACAGGTGATTCTCGTCCCGCTTACAGAGGAATTCGCGCATTACGTTCATCCAAGCCCATCCCTCGGAGCACTACAGTTCGAGCAGAGAGTGGTAGGCTCTTGACAGAGGAGTCTGAAGTGAAGGCCCGCTGGGCTGGTTACTTTGAGCGGTTGTACCAGGCTGATCCCCCAACTGTCGAGTTGGACGTCAAGGGTGTTACAATCCCTGTTGCTGACCCTCGAATCAACTGTGGTCCACCTACGCTTGTGGAAACACGGGCTGCGGTGAACCAGTTGAAACGGGGCAAAGCTCCAGGGATCTGTGGCATCCATGCCGAACTTCTCAAGGCTGGTGGAAATGCTGCACTCGTGTCGTTGCATGCAGTTTTGTGCTCTGCCTGGAACACAGGCATCATCCCAACTGACTGGAAGAGGGGCCTTGTTGTCCCTCTCTGGAAAGGGAAGGGTGATCGCCAAGACTGCAACAACTACCGAGGGGGGACGTTGCTCTCAGTGCCGGGCAAGTTCTTTGCTCGGATAATTCTCGATAGGGTTCGCCACCATCTGCTTGAGCACCAGCGTCCAGAGCAGTCAGGCTTTACACCAAAGAGGTCAACGATTGACCGTATCCTTGCACTTCGTGTCCTCACCGAACGCAGACGAGAGTTTCGGCAGGGGCTGCTTGCAGCCTATGTTGATCTCTGTAAAGTGTTCGATTCAGTGAATCGGGATGTCCTCTGGAGGATTCTTGGTCTTCGTGGGGTGCCACCAAAACTGATCGATCTGATGTCTGAACTCTACTCTGGTACTGAGAGTGCTGTGAAGTGTGGTGGTACCATCTCTGACTTATTTCCAGTTGTTACTGGAGTTCGTCAGGGATGTGTACTTGCCCCCACACTTTTCAGCACTTGTATGGACTGGATTCTAGGGAGGATGTCGGAGAGATTAAGTTGCAGTGCGTCATTTGGGAATGTCAAGATCTCGGACCTTGACTTTGCAGATGATGCAGTCATCTTTGCGGAGACTTTAGACATCGTCTTGGGGGCCCTCGAGGTGCTTAATGAGGAGTCGGAGCCGTTGGGATTACGGGTTTCTTGGGTCAAAACTAAGATCTAGGCTTTCAATGACATCTTGGATGCTGCTTTCCTGTCTGTACCTGTTTGTGGTGAGGATGTTGAGGTCATGGAGAGATTCACTTACCTTGGCAGTGATATTCATGTCTCTGCTGGCTGCGAGTCAGAGGTCAATAGACGTCTGGGTCGGGCCTGGGGAGTCATGGATTCACTGGATCATGGGGTGTGGCGCTGCCGGTACCTGTGCGGGAGGACGAAAGTCCGAGTCTTCAGGTCCTTGGTACTTCCAGTCTTGCTCTATGGGTGCGAGACTTGGACTCTGACCAAGGATCTGAGACGGAGACTTAATTCCTTTGGTACCAGGTCTCTTCGGAGAATCCTTGGCTATCGCTGGTCGGATTTTGTGTCCAACGAGCGGTTGCTGAGAGAGACTCGGATGAGATTTGTTACCTGCATAGTCCGTGAGCGTCAGTTGCGGCTGTATGGACATGTGGCTCGTTTTCCTGACTCTGATCCTGCTCACCAGATTCTCTCAGCGAGGGAGTCTCATGAGTGGAGGAGGCCAGTGGGTCGACCACGTGCCTCATGGTTGCAACAGGTTGACCATCATCTCAAGGAGATGGGGATGGGCCTGGCATCTGCCTGGGGGATGGCCAGACGGAGGCCCCTGGAGTACCGGCGGAAAGTGGACGCAGCGACTTGCTGTTCTGGCACATGCTCCCATACCTGACCTGACCTGACTTAATCTCACCAAGTCATTTGCATCTGTAGGGCTTAGATAATTTGTTAATTTAAAAGCATTTTTCATATTAATAATTTTTGTTATATTGTAATTCTGTCATTCAGCCTGCCCTGTTGTATAATAGTTTGACAAATCTTTTCCAAAATAGGTAATTTTATTAGATTAATAATGATATCATAAAAATCATGATTATTGTTAAGACAAAATAATATGTATAAACATAATTGTCCACAACAATTAGAATTGAAGTCTTGGACTTGAAATGTATAATAAACATCATTCCCTAAGAATTTCATTACTTCACCAGGTGGTGGAAGACCATAACTGTCAAAATAATATTTGTCTCGACTATTATGAAAACAAACCCAATGAGAACAGTTCCCATTATTATCTTCTAAATTCATAATGATATTCTTTGTACTTTCAGACAACTTTTGCAATCCATCTCTCATGCAAATAACCACATTTTCAATTTTTAGTTTTTTTTACAATATTTGGCAAGTTCTATATTTGATTTTGTATTCTTTCAAAATTCTTTAAACCACTCATCAGTACTCATTTATTTATGAGAAAGATATAATCCATTACCCCTTTTAGTTAATTTTACACCAGCTTATGCAATAGAAGAAAGCACATCTCAAACTAACAATCTTGCTTTATCAGGTAGGCTTTCAAGTTTTTCAGCAAAATCTACAATTACACAACTTATACTAATTTGTTTCTCTAACTCTTTGTTATGTCTTTCCATCTCTTTTTGAGCTGAGTTGAGCCTTCCTTTAATTTGCAGTTTTCACTGCTGTGGAAATACCACCTGTCAAAACTCCCACCATACCAAGGCATGCCAATAAAAGAGGGAAGGATATAATGAATACTCCACTTGTCTCACTGACTGAATATTTCTTCAACACCGGTTTTGACATGTTAATTTTCAGTGAGCCAGAATCGTTCAAGATTTTCACATTTTCTCTTGTGAGCAAAACATCAATTCTTACAGCTCCTTTTCTCTGAATTGTATTACTGTTAATCATATATTAATCTGTAGAACATCAACCTAATTTTATCAATCTCTTCCATTGTTAGGAAAGGTGTATTATCACCCTCATACTTTATATTCATTTCTCTTATCAATCTTGTAAAGTAATTCATTATGGGTGTACTTTTGAAATAATTATGATCCTTCATATATTTTTGCAGTGAGTAATGAGAATACAATCACAGAATATACACTGTTTATAACCTTCTAACTCTGTGTTTAATCCCATCTATGAGCACACTGGACAACTTACAAATTGATTTGACTCCGCAGTCTCCTTTGAGTTCCTCAAAACATTATGTTTCGGATCTTCTATATTACTTGGATTTAGCATGTTGTTAATTTATATAGTCTGTTTTCTTTTAAAATAATTTCATCCTCTAAATCAGCATAGTTATATGCTTCACAATCTTCATCATCATTATTTATATAATCAAGTTATTCACTATTATCAGCATCTTCATCATTTCTAAAACTACTTTGATAACATTTGAACATGAGCTGTCAGCACCATAGCTGTCTTCTGGACCAAGTTCCTCACCAGCAAATTTATTAAGATCTTCAGAGTTGTAATGGCTCATTTATTAAGGAAAAAACTTGAATTATAAATTCTATATTATCACTTGTATCCAAATGGTAAAGTATTAATTCCATTCTCCAATATATATCTCTTATCATCAAATGCTCCCAATGCTTTCCTATTCATTTGTTCTGAATATATCTGATGCTTATAACTTCTAATACTATTCATCTTCCTATACTCTTCTTTCTTTAAAAATAAAAAATCATAATAATGCTTAAAATTTATCATGTCTTTGATTACATTCTTCTTTATCCCTTTCAACTTTTTTTTAATCACTTTTTGAACAACTATACTTGTAAGCATAAGACTTTGCTCCTAATCCTACAAATTCACTCATTATCTTCACCCCAAACTCATGTTTAAATTTTCCAATAACTTTTTTGTTTTTTTTCCAAAATAGTCGATTATCTTTTTCAAAGTTGCTTGCGTCATAAATGTCTGTCTTTCATCATATCCTCATAAACATCTTCTGTCTTGATATCCAATATAAAACTGTCTGTACCCATGTAAAGTACATTAACTCTTTCATCATAGTTCTTCTTTCAGCTGTTGTGGAAATAGTCATACATCAACAACTTGGACAAGTCAATAACTGATGTTCCTACATAAATAGGTTTATCCATCACAATGCTTTCCTTCTCCATATGAATTGCACAAAGGTTCTCAGAGAATGGCTCTACTCCTTTAAAGTTGGGTCTATTAATTAATTTAGATCCTTGTTTCCAAGATGTAGTAAGTCTTATGTTTTGTCTGTTCCTTACATCGTCATCTGGGTATTGAAGTCGATTTTTTTTTTAACCAATGACTGATTACACTTTAGAACTCTGTTAATTTTATTCATTCTCAATCCAGCTGATAGATATTGCCTCAGGTTTCTTTGGTGTAATACATAATTGGCTTTATCATATAGTGTAGTTAAAAGCTTTTCTGTTGGTGTCCATGCTTGAGAAGAGCGAGTAAGAAATTATTGTTGATAATCGCTGAGCCATTGTTTTCTTGGTTTTTCTTTATCGGGAGCATATGGTAAGTCTTTGTGAGCATTGTGGAGTTCTTCAGGATATCCACTTTAAAGTCCACTTTAAAGTTTAAATCCACTTTATAGTAATAACCAACTTTTGCTTCATCGAATTCTTTCTGGGAAGAGAGAATGATATTTTTTAATATTCATTCATAATTCTTCTCCTGTACCCATTTGAAGTCTCCACATGGTAGAGCTTGAGACATTGCCAATCCATAGAGATTGTTTGCATCATTATACAACAAATAAGAACTATCTTTTTAAGCATCATAATCAGAGATTTTTTTGTTTGCTTTGGCATATCATTTTGAACAGAGTTATGATATTCCTCCTTTTAGCTTTCTCTATCATCAACAGCATATCTACATCGGAAACTAATTTGAGAGGTTGTTTAGTCATCTTCAGCATCATACTCCAAGCTTGACTAGGAGCTGTATAATAATGAACAGGATCAAATCCATACGAATTTGTATTCCGACATTTCTGAATGCTTCAAATACATCGGCGAATAACAAAACATCAGTCTTAAGATACAAGTCATGATATTCACCAAGATTTTTCATGTTAAATCTTTCCCAGATATTTTTATGCATGTTGATAGTCTTCATCACTAATATGAGTGTTATTCAGCTCATTATAGAAGCTTTCTTTTGAAGGGAGTTGTGTTTCCTAAAATCTTCCAAAGTTGTCCACATAGTCATATGGGTAAACACCCTTTCGTGATAGCAGCTCAACTGTGCTTGCTTCAGTTGACACTAGGTTTGTTTCCTCTTCATTTAGGAAATGATTTTGGAAATTTGTATATGCTTTAAGACTTGATGTTAATGTGGATAAATTAATTTGGCATAAATATGGCATAAAGGATTTGGGCATAAATAAATTTGGCATTATTTGGCATAAATTTGCATGAATCTAGAAATCTAATATAACTTTTGTGAGTTGTTGGGATTGATTTTGTAAATGAGATGTACTTTTGGTCTGTGGTAGGAATGACAGATATGTCCCCAGGTGTCTTTGCAAGTTCACTGCGGAATAAATGTGTGTCATAGTTGGCATTGTTGTGAAGAAAGACTGAAATGAAAGTAGGGAGTTTGAAATTGAGATTACAACTTTGATGAGCAGGTCCTCTATATTTACCAGTAAGATGACAATGGTCTCTAACTTTTGGTTCTTTACTGATAACATCTTGACAAAGATAACATATGTTGGAGTTCTTAACCCTGTAAGTGATGTCTCAACTTCTTTCACACAAAAGAAAGATTAGAACAACATTCAATATATTGCTCAAACCACAAATCAACTGCAATCAATTTGCCAAAAGTGGGTTCAGTGGTAGATTTTAATGATATAAATAAATTCATAAAGCATTTATTGGTGATGTATGCCAACTTTGAAAGCATTCTCGAAAAGATACACTACTTCTCCAAATCCAAATAAATCTGACACCAAGCTATATCAAAAGCATACTCCTTGTGCGTTTTGCTATTATATCAAATCTTCTGTTGGAGACCAATGTTATAAATTAGTAATGTACAGAGGAGAAGATACCCCTCAACAGTTTGTAAAACGATTCGAAAAAGATTGTATTCAACAAACAGAAGTAATGCAAAAAACGTCCAAAGCAATGAAATTAACACAAGATGAGGAGGAAGAGTTTGTCGTATTAGTTTGACTGTATGCTTGAGAAGTAATCAATCTTGAAATTTTTTTGATATCAGCAAAATGTGAGTTTTCCTCCAAACTATAGTACAGAAGGTCAATGTGTGTTTCATAATTTTTATAGTTATTTGAAATTTTTAATATTTTAACTTGATTTGTATCTGTTAGTTCATATACATTAACAGAGAGATTGTTCATTTTTTATCAAAGTTAGAGATATCCTTTAACTTCATTTGAAATTCTAATCCTTTAACATTTAAAGTATTTTCATATTTTTTATAATGCCATATTCATTCCGGTTTCCATTGTGGGGGATGTAATTGAGCAAGAACAGCCCAGAGGAAGCATTTGTTGTCATTGTTTTGAACATTAACAACTGCTTTTTAAAGTTTTTTTATCCTTGGCAAATGAATATCGGAAAAAGCTTAAAGAGGATCTGATTTCAAGATGTGTCTATCTAAGAAAATGATTTTCCCAATGTTAAACCCACTTCCTTCTGTGTTATCAACAACATCTATTTCATACCTCTGAAGTTTATCATAAACATTACAATCTTGGAAACCTTGAAATGAAGAAATGAAATAGGGGTTTGTTCTCATATAGGGTGTTTCTTCCTTCAACTCAATTCTTCAATTGTCTTCTTTTGTCAAATGTAATTTTACACCCATATAGAATTTAATGGTATTAAATCCCCTCAGGCTCTTGTTAATTAAAGTTTCAACAGCCGAACTAACTTTTACAATTGCTTCAGCTTCCAATTTTGGTTCTGGCTCTTTAAACCTAAAAATTAGTATTTTTATATGATCCTTAAATACCCCATCAGTTTTTTCAATAACAAACCTGGCTGCATATTCTGAGTTTTTTT
Source organism: Eptatretus burgeri (assembly GCF_056783735.1). NCBI lineage: Eukaryota > Metazoa > Chordata > Myxini > Myxiniformes > Myxinidae > Eptatretus > Eptatretus burgeri. Next base: position 97,003,393 of record NC_140967.1, read on the forward strand.
TTCTGTGTGTTCGCATGATTGAAGATGTCTCTTGAAGTGATTGAAATCCGTTGAGCATGTATCACAATGTTGTTTTTCTTGCTCTGCTGGTTGGATTACTTGAAATGTATGGAGTGTTTTTTCATGATTGTAAGTGTCTGTTGAAATATTTGTAGTCCTTGTTGCATTCACATTCACATCGCAATGAGTTATATTCACCATATTTATATAACAAAAATATGATTTTCTAGGAGCTATTTATGTATATACTTTTGTGTTTAAAATAAAATTTTCTGAGTGAAATCTCACACTACTTTATCAATACTTTTGTCCTTAAAATAAAATATTCTTGCTGAAATCTTTTCCTGATCACTTAAAAGATTTTATTTTAAGCAAAAAAGTATCTATAAATCAGCAAAAGATTGTTTTTCTTGGACCTATTTAGAAATTATATTTTTGTGTTTAAAATATAATTTTCTTGGTTAAATCTCTTACAGATTTATGGATACTTTTGTCTTTAAAATAAAATCATCGTGGTGAAATCTCTTCCGGATCTCTTCGAAGATTATATTTGAAGCACAGAAGTATCTACAAATCAGCAAGAGATTATTTTTCTCAGACCTATTTAAATTATATTTTTGTGTTGAAAATAAAGTTTTCTTGGTGAAATCTCTTCCTGATTTATAGATACTTTTGTCTTTACTTCTAGACTGGTCTCCCATTTCTACTCTCTCCAACATCAACTCATGTTGGGAATTTTTAAAAGAAATTTGTTCCCCCTCGTGCACAGATTTATCCCCTCTCATCTTCAGTTGTCCTACCCTTCCTCTGGCCCATGTTTCACTGATAGTCTAGTCAAAAAATGAGATATGTTGCTAACTAACATGCTCGAGGCATTTTTGAGGAAAAGTTGGCAACCAGTTTATTTCAGCTAATTTGGGTGTGTTGAATTTAAATTTGCTGTCTGCCAAGCTGTATCTTGAACGCTTGACCCTCAAAATGATGTAATAAGCCATGCCCCTTTTTGCCAAATGCGAAATATAATTCTCCTTAAAAATGGCATCAAAACTATCATGTGTGGTATCAAATTAAAGCTAATGACATGTACATTGCATTCATACTGTCAATGAATTAGTTTTGTATGATCTTTGGTCAATGAAATGTCAAAAGGCCATGATTTGTGTGAAATATACAATCAAAATTATATATACATTTATGGTCCTGTAATGAAAAGGAGAGGAAAGGCACATCTAAACTATCCTGATCTACCATCCCCAGAATCAATGGGCGGGAGGTATGAGGACGACTTTCTTGTTCCAGTACTTATGTCTTTGTCACCAGTTCCCGATGCCTGCAAAGAAGTTGTTTCTTGCGGCTGCAACACAGGGTGCGGGAACTTGCGCTGCAAATGCAGGAAGTCTAATCTGCTATGCACAGGAGCTTGCAAATGCAGGAATGTTAATGATAACTGTCGCAATTCCTAAGAGCAAAAGACTGAACATGAGACTGAAGTAACCCAAAATGACATTTGGTTTTATCAAGGTATGATACACATGTTCGAGGATTACTTCTAGATGTATTCAAAGGCACAACCTTTTTTATGAAGCTAGAAAACATGGCAAGTTTGTGACATAGAAGAGACAAATTTCAGCAAGATTGTTACTGTTTTTTAAAATTCCGGTAATGGTTATTACAATGACTAAAGAATAAGATACATGTTATTTTTGGTCAAATTAATTATGTTGATTCCCTTTCATTTGAATTTCCTAAACAATATCGCTTTACTTCAGTCAATTTGTAATTAACCTCCGCCATCGAAGATGGATGGAGGTTACTGTTTTCACCCCTTTCTGTTTGTTACTTACGAAATCTAAAGATTTCGTATGTATATTGATCACTTCCGTTTCTGTTTGTTTGTTTGTGTTTGTTTGTTTGTTTGTTTGTATGCACGATAACTCGGGAACGGAAGAAGCTACCAATGTCAAATTACACCACGTGATTCAGGAGGGTGATGGCTAGCGCTGATTAGATTTTGGTCAAAATCGGTCAAAGGTCAAGGTCACAGTGAGGTCAAACATAATTCCGTAAATTCATGTGGAGAAATGGAGTATTTTTGCTTCGCTCGACGTTACGAGTTCGTTTTAACTTCGATTTTAATTTTGTCTTCGGGTTTTGTGATCGCTTAGGATGCTTAAAACTCGGTTTTCGAAATTCTGGTAAAAATCAGATGTTTTGGAGACATTTTAAGATTGTATAAAAAAGATTTCACTCGACGCGTCACGGGTCGTCACGTGATGCAGTGCGCTCGAGCAGACGCGTCGTTGAGTCACGTAAAGGCTTTCCGTGTGCGCGCTGACGGTGTTTTCGATAAAGATGGTGTTTAAAAGTCATTTTTATCCCAATAAAGGTTATCGTCGCATGCCTGACTCGCTGAGCTGTCAGATTATGTAAAGATTGTTGGTGGATGGCCGAATATTATGGTTTTGTGACTTTGATAAAATAATATAAAATAATTGCGTGGAGAAATGGAGATTTTTGCTTCGGTCGACGTTACGATTTTTGATGGTTTGGTAAAGAATCATCGTAGAAACTTCTGGTTTGCATCGCTACCTTCTCTCGAGACAGCTTTTATTAGACAAGGTCAGAGGTCAAGTTGACGATTTCGAAAGTACCAGTCTATGACTGCTTGTTTGTTTGTTTGTTTGTGAAAAGTATTACGGAAAAACTCCTTGACGGATTTCGACGAAACTTGGTGGGGGGGGGGGGTTAGGTCTGGTCCAAGGATCATGCCATTAGATTTTGGACTTGGTCCAAAATCCAATATGGCCGCTATGGCGGCCAATTTTAAAAACTATTTGAATTTTTTTTTTTGCATTTCTACGTGTTTTAAGTGATTTCCAACCACCCCCCCCCCACCCCCAAAAAAAAATAGCTGGAGAAAAAAAAAATTTGCAACTTTTTTTTCAACAAAATTTCGATTTTTTTTTTTTTGCATCTCTACATGTTATAAGTGATTTCCAACAAAAAAAACCATGCAAAAATTATAATTGCGGTTGATTTTAGAACTTCAGGTGGATATACCCACGTAAAAATCAATTTCTGTCTCAAGGAATTGAGTTGTGACGAATGAATTGAGTATGTAGAAAGTAAAAGGGAAAGTTGCAAACTATAACTCTGTGAGCACTGTTGACGTCAAATTGAATGAATAGGATATCAGGTTCACTTGAGTGACCCAACAGTATTGGCGGCGGAGGTTTTGCACTCTACCGAGTGCTCCCCCTGTAATGCATGTTGTTTTTGTATTATATCAATCTTGTGTAGCCTTTGGAACTTCTACTGTTACAAACAGCCCTGAATAATATTGTTTTGTAACCTTAAGGGAACAAATTAACGAATCGAAGAGTTACTATAAATCTAACTAGTTCCACGTCATCAAAATTAATGATTAGTCATATTTTTAAGACCATCAAAGTTGTTTTGCCCCACTTCTGATTTTATTACTGGAAGAGGGATGGGGGATCAACACTCTAACAAAACTAGTTACATTTAAAGGACTACATAAATCTTTTGATTTGTTCCCTACCTAAATGATCCCAGATAATTCAATACATAGTTCTTATCAATGAGTTGGCAATGTTGAAATCTTGCACTTTTGTATGATACCAAACATGATTATTATGTTTATCATCACTAAGAAGGTAGTCTATGAAACTTGTGGTGAGGCATTTGTCCTGAAACAACTTGCCTTTGCCTCATGGAAAGCAAACCCAACTTCCATAAAGCTCGGAACAAGTGTGTATCTACCCTCAGGAGAGCCAGAAAACATCATCTTTCTAATCTCAAGTCTGAACTTTCAAACCTCTCTCCCTCCTACAAATCCTGGTGGTGTCTTGTTCAGTCTGTTTCTGGTGTATGTTCCCCCTCCATCCCCTCCCTTACCCCAAAGGCCGCACTGCTGACACTGCACATGAAAAGGCTGAATATCGAAACTCCATGTTTGCTTCTAACTCCTGTGTTCCAAAACCCGTCGATTTCTGTACCCACCTTACCCAGTCACACCCAGCTGTTCCTCGACTCTGTGTCCTTTTCTCCTGACAAGGTGGAGAGCTTGCTGCCAAACCTCGACTGAGATTCTGCAACCGGTCCAGACAGCATCAGCCCACGTGTCCTAAAAACCTGCTCTGCTGCTCTTACTCACCCCTCTCTCTGTTCTATTCACCCTCTCATTTTCTCAAGGTCATTTTCCATCGACTTGGAAATCAGAAAACATTACCGCCCTGCATAAAAAGGTGCAAAAACAGATCCCTGCAACTACAGACCAATCAGCCTTCTCCCAATCATCAGCAAGGTTATGGAATCCATCATCGCTTCAGACATTAAATCCTTCCTCTTCTCCAATGGCTTGATTTCCGATCATCAATTTGGTTTCAGACCAGGTCACTCTACCTTGGATATGCTGCTTCTGCTCTCCCAACAATGGATGGAGGTCCTCATTGCCAGACATAAAATGAGAGCCATCTTCCTCGACATATCACGTGCTTTCGATACGGTCTGGCATCCTGCCCGACTCACCAACCTCTCTTCTTATGGTGTCTTTTATCAATTACATGGTGGAGCTTAGAGGTCTGGTTAAAATGCTGGTATTTAAAATATGAAAATATATATATATATATATATATATATATATATATATAGTCGATGACGTCATAATGTCGGTGTCCCACGTGACTCAAATGTCATTAATTTCTTCGTATTACCGTGGAAAGCTATGTCCAAAATCGGATGCTTTTTAAGCCTTTAAAAACATTTTTTTATTTATTGTTATTACAAGTCAACTGTATTGAAACAAGTTTTCTGCGTTGGCAGATAACTGCGTTCTGCGTTGGTGTATAGCGTAATCTAGTGCGGTGTATAACTAGCACGCTGTTCAATTCAGTTCATTTTATTTTTTTCCTCATATAATAATAAACCTGTAGTTCCGTAAAGAAATGTAAATATAACGACAATTCACGGCTTTTTGTTCCGTTAATAGTCATTTGCACAAGACGTGAAAGAAAGAAAGAAAAAAATCAATGAAGACAAAACGTCGAATGAGTTGTGTTCCTCACCATGGCGGATGCTGACGGTTGCTCCACGAACTTATTTGTGAAAGAACAGGGCGCCGTGGGTGGGTTAACCGAAGCAGACCCCGAACAAGCTAATGTTGGTACAACGTGTGTGGAAGGGCTGAAGGAGCGTGTTGTCCTGGCGAAGGACTTCAAGAACGCGGGAAACGTGTATTACCGCGCTGGGAAATACAGGGACGCGGCCGGGCGCTACCACCGGGCGTTGCTGCAACTTCGTGGACTGCTGGACTCGTGTGAGAATGAGCAAACGGCCATATCTTTGAGTCTTCTGGGCCATAAAACGGCCAAGCCGAGCAAGAAGGAGCTTCAGGCAGTGCAGAGCGTAGAGATCGACTGTTACAACAACCTTGCCGGTTAGTCGACTTGGTTCCGCTCCTGATCCTACTAGCTCGGCTAACCTCGACCAAAGCTACTGTTTGTGGTCACGTGTGCGGGAGGAAGAGCTTCAGAAAAGTTCCCCAAATGATGTGGAGAATGAAATATTACAAACTATCTCGTAACCACTACCTGTGGTGATGGTGATGGTGGTGGTGGTGGTGGTGGGTTGCGTCTCAAAATATCGTTTCGTTTTCGATCTTCCAATTCTTCCTCCTCCTCTTCCTCTTCCCCTTCTTCTTCCTTCCCTTAACTTTTCTTAATTTTTTTTTTGTATACCTTGTTGAGGCTCGTATAAGAGCTATAGTGACACACAACGCACAACAAGGGGGACATGAGACAAGAGGGGCGGGAGTGGGAAGGACAAAACAGTGGGGAACAGAGACATTAGGGGTCATTCTGTGTCAAATCAGCCAAAAACATGAAATTCTGTGGTGACACCCTCAGATTTTCCTGAATGAATTCTCAAAGCTACCTTAACATAATATATGAGGAAGGTTTGCCAAGTTATAGCTCAAAATTCCAAGTAGTGCCCGAGATATGGCCCGACAAACACCCGAGGGATGTTTCAATTCTGGCAGTCGCGAGTTGCAGATTTGTATCTGAAGCATTTTTGGAGGGCTCTAAATTCCAGAGTTTTACAAACAGAGTTCTGAAAATTCACCAATATGGTGTCTATTAGTGAGGCTTTCAGAATCTGACATCAAAAATGTTCTACTTAAAATACTTTTTAAGATGAGTACTCTCAAAAGTAGTGATTTGTAACACGCGGTCAAATTTTTTTTTTGAGTTTTCAAATTTCTGCCAACAGTCAGTTTATTCATCATGAATAATTTTGTTGCCTGATTTACATAATCTAGTGACTGGATCATTCACACAAGAAAACTGAAACCTTTTGGAGCAAAATCTTGGGTGCTATGGGTGTCTGAACTTTGCTCCAGACTCAAAGACACTGAAATTTACCCCGGTTTTACCCCAAGCGTTCACCATGTTGACAGTTACACAGCTCTTTTAAATTTTTGTCACTTAAAGACACATACATAGGCAAACTGTGGTAGAAAATTCAAGAGTTGTCCTCATTCCCTTCTGTTTTTAAACGATTTTTATAAAGGCCCACTATTTTAAAAAAACATGTTCGATGAAAGATGTAAAAGCAACAGGTGTGCTTTTGAAGTGGAAGCCATGTCAAGAATTCCTAAGCTGACACCACAATGAGCATGCAGTCATGTTTATGGTCAGAATAACTTTGTGGTTAATTTACTTTTGCTCAAAAATGTATTTTTCCAATTAAAAATGAGATGCCAACACTTATCTCAATCATGAAAAAAGGCACAATGTACAATGGTGCATTTTGTATGATATAAAAGTAATAAATATTAAACAATATCTTAAAAAGTGACATATGTTATATTTTTTTTCTGGAAAGTGACATTGGAACAGTGCATATTTACAAGTATATACATTTGTATAAAACATTGAGCTTTTTCATAATTGTATATCAGAATGTATACGTAGCTGTGAAAATCAAACATTTCACAGAGTCATTTACAACCATCTTCAGGGACAAATTAGATAACAAAGTCATATTTCAAGTATAAGCATTACATCAAGCAGTTTCAAATTTCTTCTTTATCAACTCAAAATCATTCTCAGGTAGCGAGTCGTGTCTTGCACTATGACCAGTTATATGTGGAACACTGACTACACACAGGATGTGATTAAATGAAACCCAGCATTAATCTTTACTATTTTCTGGCCAAGATAATGTTTGACGAGATCATTTCATAAACTTAACTAATACATCCTGGTTTTCATCTGAACCCTCCACAATCCAGCCAATGTACCACTCTGCATCACACAAACAAGCTACATATGTCCCTTGCTTGAATTTAGAATAATCATTACAAAGTGTACTTTGTGCAGTACCGGTACCTATGGAAACAGTGCTGAAAATTGAATCTGATGAAACCCTACGCATTTCAATATTACCATCAGCTGCTGTAGGGATGAAGCTATGGTGAGAACGTGTTTTAGCCAAATTTGCAGCAGCACCATACCGAGATTCAAGGTCAAATTCAGAATTATTTTGAATGTCTTCTGTACTAACAAAAAGAAACTTAATGCCTTCGATATGACCATCTGCCCATTTGAACATGTCTTCTGCTGTCAAAATGTGGTTCTGTAGAGGAGCCTGCAGACTTGCTCTCGCACAAAGTCGTTTCACCGTTCCCCCTATCCCATCACATGGGCTTTTCCCGTGTGATGTGGTAAAGAAATGCCACTCTGCAGGCACACCACGGTCTGCTGTATGGGGACATAAGTTCACAAAATTTTTGTAATTTTTGTACTGACTTGCAGCCCCATCTGAAAAATATGAAACCTTTTCCAAACTAGGAATAACAGATTTTAAATATGGAAACACTTTAGATAAGAATGCATGAAGAGCAGTGGTGTCTTGCTTTAAACTATCCAATAACACACATGCAGAAAAGCAGTTCAGAGTGTCTGCCCCCTTGTAGTATATGGCAAAGGGGTGGAGAGGTGCCTGGCTATTGTGTCCCTGTACTTCGTACTGCACCAAGAAACTGAAGTTTTCATCGAAATCTAATAAGATAATGGCTTCATTTGGGGGTAATTGTTCTTTTAAGTTCTGTAAGTAGGCAGACTGGGATTTAGCGATGTTATGATGTTTCCTTAATTCATCAAATCCATCACATACAACATCCAGAAAGTCATTTCAATTTTCTTGAAAAGTCTTCAGATCTGTACGGTATCCACTCACTGTTTGTAAGTGATATCTTCAGGATCTATGTCATTGTCGGAGAACAGACCCAGCAAGTATCATACAGTGCAGTTTTTCCTGGACAGTTTTCACACAAATGAAGCATACACTGATGGTTCACTGTATTGCATACTATCTTAAGAAGAAGGTCTTTATTGTCATTATGTTGTGGTATTGCTGCTAACAGGAGTTTAACATTCTGATGGTACTGGCATACACATACTGAGTGCATGCCTGCACTATTCACAGATACACACCATTTTGGTCTTGGCACTGCAAATTTTGAAAAGCCTACTTTATCATTGTACTTTTTAACATACTCTAGATGCAACACTTTCAAGTTAACAAGTAACAAACGCTTCTGTTTCAGAACTCTCTTGCCCTCAACAATAACTGACACAACATCCTTTTTGCCAGGACTCTGTCTTGAGTACTCATAAGACTGATAAAAATCAGTCACACGTTCACATACAACACTTGATAAAGCTTTCCATTTCTTCACATCAGGCTCAGAAAGAATGCCCTTCTCCTCCCTTAACTGTCTTGACCACTTGGCTCTATACCGAGAAACATCAAAAATATTAGAAACTTTTCTATCCGACCAACTTGCAGGCACCATAGTCAGTCACTTTATCTTTTCCCTTCTGGTAGAGTTCGAGCATTTCTCCTTTAGAAGATAAATAAACTCATCAAATTCTCGGCACTTCTCATCATCATTCTCTGACGATGAAGTAAGCTCATCAGAGTCCACTTGAAGAATGCGGGCAGCTTTTCTCTTCACAGATGTGTGTATGTCCTTCACCTTACACTTTGCATGTGAGATGCTGCGAATTTCCTTCATTGGAGTACACCCCAATGCAGATACACTAGCTTCAAGAGAGTGAAAAGATTCATCTGCTTGTTCCATCACGTTCTCATCGCTTGTAGATGAAAACTGCTCCCTGACAGGTGACTTCTTCAGCCTCTGCTCACAATTGAAGCACAGCTTTTGACCAGGTTTAAGCCCCCAAGCCTTAGCTTCATCCTGGTCCAATGTATGGAGATTCTCTGAAATAGAAGGAAGGAAAAATCTGGTTGAGTCTACATCATTTCAAAAGGGCATTTCAGCATAAACACCAAGCCTGGTGTTGGCTTAGTGGTTAGGATGGTGGCTTGGGATCCCAGGGTCCTGAGTTCAAGCTCTGTTGGCTGCTGAATTAACACCAGGGGGTTGACTCAGCCTGTCATCCTTCCAAGGTCGGCAAAATGAGTGCCAGTGTACTGGTCCCGGTGTATGCCCCCGGTTAGAATAGGTGTACCATATCCCTGTGTGTCGTAAGAGGCGACCAGGGTTGGCATCAGGAAGGGCATCCGGCCATAAAACCTTGCCTCAAGAAAAAGCCAAAACCCCTGCACAGCAGGGAAAAATGGCTGTAAAAATGGTCATTTTATTTCAGCATAAACATCCTTTTAGTTTTCTCACCTTTTGTCTTTATCCTTTTTTTTGTTACAGTACTTATTTTAAAGAAAAAATTCATTACGATCTTTTTTTCTACATTCATATTTTTACAACATAGAAAAGAAATACTAAATTTGTTACTTTTTATTATTCTGTACAGTTCATGTCATGAATTCACTTTTCTATTACTTACATGTATCACATTTGTAGAAGATTAAACATGTACCTTTATAGTCTTTAACAGAGTAAAATCATTTACTTTACATTGGTACTTTTAAGCATTATTTTGATAATTAAATTGTAGTACTTCCTGTCCAAATTCTTCTTGCATACTTTCAATGGATCAAAACAATACTTTTGCAGCCACACATAGCTAGAAATGTAGAGTTTCTCATGATGATAGCAAATATTATAATCTTCATTCATTAAGTTTTTTTTTTCCACACCTCCACTCTAACAGCTTCTTGTCATTTTCTGACAGATTATTTGGTCTAATATATATCCAGCTTTTCTACAGTGAGTTAATCCGTGACAATGATCAGAATTTAAAGCAGCCCCAACACAACAAGGCACCAGTGCTTCTGCGGACATGGTGCTTGTGCTGACTACACACACTATAGATATGTCAAGTAGGCATAATGACAAAGCTCTGACTTAAGCTCAATATACATGTGGCACAGGTTCAATAGACTGGTTAAGCCTCACTCTAACCAGGTTTCTAAATTCAGCTCTTAAATAAACAGGAGCTACCCAGGGGGTGGATTCTGATCATTCACACCTTTGAACCAAACTCTGCTTGGTCAAATTGGTCTACAGTCTTAAATCTGTGTTTCTTTTATAACATTATTAATCTCGTATCATAGAATTAAATTTGCACATAAACATCAACTTTATACCAAGTAAATACTTGTGTAAATCTTTTATTCATGCAAAATATCATAAATGTGGGGTTTGAAGTTTTGAAGTAATTTACAAAAAATGCATCAATTTCTAATGATTCTGCAGTCCCAAAAGCTGCTTTTTTTTAAAATAATTTTTTTACTAACAAACATATTGAAAAAATAAGGATATTGTAAGGAAGTATGACTTAAGTGGAATCTAACAATATATAAATCAGTTTAGTAAAGCCAAAAGAAGTGTACCAAAATCATTTCCAAAGTTAGGCATGAAGCACAACTCTATCTTATTTCGGCTTTAACCTAATACACAGACCTGTAGTAACTGCCAATGCTCATTGTTACATTTTATTATATCCTGGCAATTATAAAACTAATCACTGTTCACTTTGTACAATGGATCCAAGTATGTTTGTCCAAACAATTTGATATGAAATTATGAAAAAAAAAAGTTGAATCAGATATTGTACCTACATTTACAAATGGATGTCGACTTTCGTACAATGTACACGAAGTATTAAACAATTAGATATGCAAATTCATATGTATGATTGTGATTATTATGATCACATTATGTGTCTTAATTTGTAGTTGAGATTGGCAGCGGCCTTAAACTAAAATATCCTTTCAAAAAAATGTGAGCCAAATTAAAGTAACCACATACTTGTTCTGACCAAAAAGCACAACAATTTGATCATTGTGGTGCCAACTTATGAATGTTTGGCATGGCTTCCACTTCAAAAGCACACCTATTGCTTTTATTCTACATCTTTCATCGAACATGTTTTTTTTTAAATAGTGGGCCTTTATAAAAATAGAAGGGATTGACAACTCTTGAATTTTCTACCACAGTTTGCCTATGTATGTGTCTTTAAGTGACAAAATTTTAAAAGAGCTGTTTAACTGTTAACATGGTGAACACTTGGGGTAAAACAGGGGTAAATTTCAGTGTCGTTGAGTCTGGAGCAAAGTTCAGACACCGAAAGCACCCAAGATTTTGCTCCAAAAGGTTTCAGTTTTCTTGTGTAAATGATCCAGTCACTAGATTATGTAAATCGGGCAACAAAATTATTCATGATGAATTATTTATTATTCTTATTATTCTTATTATCAAAATTATTCAAAATTATTCTTCCTCCCTCTTCCCCTTTTTCTTCTTCTTTTTCCCCCTTCCTCCCTCTTGGCTTGTTGTATGACTGAAATTTGTTCGGGCAGGGATTTGTAATTTGTTTATGGTGCTGGCAATAACTCCCCTACTCTTCTTGAAAGACACCGTGGGATATTTAATACCAACCAACTCAGGCAAGCGGATGGGACACCTGGCTAACATGACTGCACACGTTATGATGCAATGCTTTTTCCTGCGAAGCACCGATTGGACCGTTTACTTTGAGGTTGGGGATCGAACCCAGATTAGACAGCTCAAAGATAATTGCACAAAGCTGTTGGAGCAAAGTACAGTACCATACACACACACACACACACACACACACACACACACACACACACACACACACACACACACACACACACACACACACACACACACACACACACACACACACACACACACACACACGCGCATTTAAAGGCCATTTTCCCCGCTAAAGCAGGGGTTAGCCTTGCGGGCCCCATGACAATCTTCTCCACTTTACCCTGTTTTCTGCATCTCCCCTTCTTAATCCCCTTGCCCACATTTCCTCTTCCACCACATTTTGCCAAGTTTTTCTCGGTCTTCCCCGTCCTCTACTTCCGACTACACTCATTTCCAACACTCCTCTCACCCAGTCACTTTCATCCTTCCTCAACACATGACCCAACCATCTCAACCTGTTTCTCTTCACAACATCCATCACAGACTTTATTCCCATCATCTTCCGCAAGTCATCATTTGTCTTCCTCTCTCTCAACGATACTCCACACATCCACCGAACCATTCGCATTTCCACCCTTTCCAGCCTTTGTTGCTGTTCCATGTTCAGTACCCATGTCTCACTCCCATAAATCGTCGTACTCCTCACACATGTAGCATACACCTTTCCCTTCAGCTTCAACGACACTCCCCTCTTTGTCAGCACGCCACTCAGTTCCCGAAACTTCTTCCATGCACATCTCACTCGAGCAACCGTCGAAGAGTCTGATCCACCTTCTCCATTCAGCATGTCTCCGAGATAGCAAAATGTTTTCACCCCTTCCAGCTTCACACCATCTCCAAATCCAACTCAACAATTCCTTCATCTGCTGCTCCCTCGATGCACACCTTACACTTGAATGCAGCTGCCACACTGGTTAATGACCCTCTCACCCCACTACATTTTCGATGAACCCATTCAGCACACATTGTACATTGATTGGAGTTCACTCCGACACCCTTCCTGCACACAGCACACGGCCACTTCCCAGTCCTTTCCACCTCACCACATGCTTTACCACTTGCCATCACCTTCGTCTTTCCGATATTCACCTTCAAACCTTTTGCCTCCATACATTCCTTCCACTTGTTCATCTTCTCCTTCAGTCCATCCATACTCTCTGCAATCAACACCAGATCATCTGCATACAGTCGCTCCCACGGTAAACCCTCCTTTACCCTCCGAGCCAGCACCTCCATCACAACTACAAATAGAAGTGGACTTAGTACCGACCCCTGGTGCACTCCTACCCTCACCTCAAACTCACCACTGTTCCCATCCTTCGTCCTTACAACTGTGCGTGCTCTCTCGTACATGGCCATCACTACTCTGATCAACCATTCCTCCACTCCTAACTTCCTCAATGCCCATGTCATAACATCACGTGGAACCCTATCAAATGCTTTCTCCAGATCAACAAACCCAAAAAACAACTTCTTCCTCTTCTCCATGTACTTCTCCTGCAACTGCCTTACAATAAAAATTGCATCTGTTGTTCCTCTTCCTGGCATAAATCCAAACTGCATTTCGTCAATCTTTACCTTCTTCCTTATCCTCTTCTCCAACACCCTTTCCAATACCTTCATTCCATGCTCCAATAACTTTATTGTTCTATAGGAGCCACAGTCCAGAGGGTCACCTTTCCCCTTGTACAGAGGGACGAGGGTACTCAGTTCCCAATCCACTGGAATGCGGCCTTCTTTCACCACCAGATTACAGATCTCTGTCATTCTCTTCACACCCCAACTTCCCGCTGCCTTCAACATATCTCCCACAACTCCCGTCGGCCCTCCTGCTTTTCTACTCTTCATTGCTCTTATAGCTTCCTCAACTTCCTTCTCAGTTATCTTCTCTGCTGGTCCTAAAACTGGGTTACTCTCGATGTTGCTATCCCATTCATTTTCTACATTCAACAGCCTTTCCATATATCTCTTCCATCTTCCTTTAATTCCATCTGAGTCCGCAACAATTTGTCCCACTTCATCGTTCAAGCAACTCACCCCCGTCACATCAAATCTCTCTCTTGCTATCTGCTTTGCAATCCTGAATACCGCTGTCTTACCTTACCCTCCTCCGAATCCAAGCGTTCTCCGAACATTTTCCTATGGGCCTCCTGCGCCTTTGCAACCTCTTTCTTTGCAGCCTTCTTGGCTTCCTTATAACTTTCATGTGCTGCCTCTTCTTCCACCGTATCCTTTGCCTTTTGCCATTCCTTGAACTTCTTCCTCTTCTCTTCAATCATCTTTCCAACTTCATCACCCCACCACCATGTTTCCGAGTGCCTCGGTGGTCCTTTTGTCCATCCACATACCGTACCAACGGCTCCCAATAGACTATCTTTCATTGACATCCAACCACTTTCAAGCTCAACCACATCATCTTCAACCATGCTCAGCCTCTCTCTTAATGCCTCCTTCACTGTCGCCTCTTTCAACCTCCACACCTTCATCCTCGGTTGGTACTTCACCCGCCGAATTCTCCACGCACCTTTCACCCTTATATCGCAGACAACCAGGTGGTGCTGCGAAACAGTCTCCTCCCCTGGGATCACCTTTGTGTCCCGGAGGTTTCCCCTATCTCGCTGACGCACCATCAGGTAGTCAATGGTTGTCGTCAACCCACCTGACGTGTATGCAATAAGCTTATTATCCGCTTTCTGGAATTGAGTATTACAGATCAACAAATCAGCTCCATCAGCAAACTCCAAGATCCTTTCACCTTCTCCATTTCTCACACCATATCCATAACCCCCATGGACTCCCTCAAAACCGTCTGGACTCCTTCCCACATGCCCATTCAAGTCTCCTCCAACCACAACAACTTCCTCATCTTTCACATTTTCCATCAACTTCTCCATCGCACACCAGAACATGTTCTCTTCATCGCTTCGACCGACCTGCGGGGCATATCCCGAGATGACGTTCACCAAGAGATTTCCGATCACAATTCTCACCATCATCAACCTTTCACTCACTCTAGTCACACTCACTACACTGTCTACAAACTCCTCAGAAAACATGACACCAACACCATGCACGCCTTCCGGGCACCCTTGCCACATAAACTTGTACTTCTGCCCCTGCCTTCCCTTCACCATTCTCACACCACTTCCCTTCCACCGTGTCTCCTGCACACAACATATGTCCACTCTTCTTCTGACCAATGTTTCAACCACTTCTCCAGATCTCCCTGTCATTGTCCCTACATTCCATGTACCAAACCTCAGAAACCGATCTCCACATGGGGCATCAGACGATTGGTCATCATAAATGGAAAAATTTCCTCCCTTGCTTCGATCGGGTTCCCCACCTTGAGTTTTAACGAGAGGGGGTGAGGACCCCCACGGGGTACTTCGGGCTGTACCCTGCCCATCAGTTGTACTCATCATGGTTTCCTTTTGAGGCGGTTTTTATGGCCAGATGCCCTTCCTGACGCCAACCCTTTTAGTTGCCTTTTACGACATGCAGGGATACGGTGTACCTATTCTGACTGGGGTACACACCGGGGATCCAAACGCTTGAAGTACCATATACAGTACAATATTTGTTTGTTTATTTATTTAAATTTTATTTTCCGTGTTTTGATGGAGGCACTCTGCCCCTGAATGTAACTGGGTTTGTGTGGTTGGGTGTTTGTGAGGGAATGGGTGTCTTGTGTTGGGTGGTGAAAGTTGTTTCATTTTAATTTTGTACATTGCTTCATACCATGATGGAAACGTATCGAGGTGAATGTGTTCCTTGAAATTGTATCAAATTGGCCTCACCTCTGACCCTACAGTGAGTCTTGTTGTTATGATTTATTGACTTGTAATTTAATAAATGCAAACAATAAAGAACGATGATTTGTTTCTTACTGTTTCCATAAATTTTGCTCACATGATTAAATGGGTTTTTGCATTTGGGACAGCGATTGCTATGCTTTTATTCATTTTTGATGTTTATGTTGAGATTTTTGGGATATGCAAACTGCCCAACTGTTTATTTATTGATAATCCGACCATTGTTGTGCTTCTTTCAGCGTGCATGTTGCATATGGAGCCCGTGAAGTACGAGAGAATAAAGGAATACTGCATCCGCGTGCTAGAGCGGCAGCCGTGTAACGGCAAGGCCCTGTACCGTGCTGGTGTGGCTTGTTTCCACTTGGATGACTGTTATGCGGCGTCGACGTTCTTAAGTGGTGCTCAAGAGATCCAGCCCGGCGGTAAGCTTGTGTAACAGATGCTGGTTTAATCCCGAAGACCCATCGTGCGGCTCTTCATCGATTGCCCTGCAACACGTCTCTACTGCTGTTGCTTTCCTGCAATGATATGTCAGTCCTTGTTCCTTGCTGTTTGGCATTCCAAATGATGCGTTGGAACAAGGTTCAAATCGCATGTACCATGTGTTTGTCTGTTATGTCCTTGTGTTCCTGTAATTCATGTAAAAGTACACTGATTTTCTTTTGCACACAAAGTTGAGGCTCGTGTACGAGCCAGAGCATTGAACAGATCCAGACAGAACAGTGGATATTGGTGAGGAAACAAGTGCACGTTCCTCCAAGAGCCAAGTACATTAAATTGTCTGCACCCTGGGCCGACACACTAGTTTTGATGGAACTAAGTTTCAAACTTTTACAAAACGCTTTGCTCCTTGATTTATTTATTAACCCAGTGGAAGTGTTAATGATAACTCTGCAACCATTGTGATTTTAAAAAAAACTACCAAAAAAGTTTTGAACATCTATTGGCCTTGCCAGAGAGTGTATTATAATTGGTGCGTCGGTGTACGTGTCGTACTGAGATCACACGGAAATCAACTCTAACGTTGCACCCCAAAGTTGTCTAATTCACTGTAACCGTATCATTTTAATTTCTAATTTAGCTATAAGTTGATTTTTGTTCCTTGAATTTTTGTCATGCTTAAGTTTGAGCAAGGTCATCCTGTGTTTTAAAAAAATAATAATTTGTGTAGTCTGTTCACCTTGTTTGTCCGCACCTGTCATTGTCAAAGACCATACTTTTCTTAACTCTGCTCCTGAAAAAGATTGTCTTTGACAGTTATCATGATAGATTACAAACAAACAAATTTATAACCGGAGAATTCATTGAACACCTTAACCCGCACAGTCTTGAGAAAAAGGACATATGAAGGGTCTGCGAGCGGCAAATTTGATTGGTTGAGACGACGTAAAATGCTGTAATATTTTGTCCCAGTACTGCTTGACAGAAGGATTTTGAAAATGCTAACAAGGCGATTTGTGTTTTACAGTGTTAAAGTATATAATCAATTGAAATATAACCAAGATATTAAAGGTTGAAGAAAAACTTTTTTCGGAAGTTTACTGCCATCGACAGTGTATTGTGGTGGGCCGGGGACCAGTGGCGAGGACGACCGCTAGGTGGGGGAAGTTACGTCTTCTCCCACCAGACTCCCGGAATTGTAGGCCGTCGCTCACGGATAACTCCGTGAGGCGGCGGGTCGCTTAACCGACCGTGGACGCCAATACCTCCACCACATAGCGTAGGGTCTTTTTGTCTTGAACCAATTTCCCTAATTAACCACGCGGTGTCGTCTACCGGGGAATCACGCCCTCGGCACGTCTTGCTCGAACCGGGTCACTCTACCGACTGGTGGAGTTCCAACTACGGACTACCAACTCCGGTTCAGGTGCAGTCGAGCGGAACTGCCAAAGCCGTGCCGGCTTGGATGAGCAGATTAACGGGAACAAAGACCCGGCTAAAACTCAGATCCTAACCATGCTGGACTAATGAAAGAAAGGACGGAAACAAACTGGGAACATTTCTACAATTGTTTATTTACAGCAAGAAGGACACAGCAAGCTTATCGCAGATATGCAGGAGATTTACAATGATCGAAAACATTTATGCGGTTGTACTTAGCAGACGGTTCCACACACACAGACAAAAATAGAACGCAGGTGAATTCCAAGGAACCTCACAGCCAGGGAGAGAGACGAGCTGGGGTCGCAGTTCGGCTGGGTACCTGCACGTTGGAGGGGGGGTGCTCCGTGGTGCGACACCTGCCAGTGGTCGTGCAGCTCGGCCCGCGGTCATGCGTGGGGCTCGTGTCCGCGGAGGAACCCGAGCAGAGCGGAGTCTCAGGGCGGGATCAGGGTCGCGGACAGGACCCAGCGAGAGACCCGGTCGAGGTCGAGTGTCCTCGGTCATTATCGGAATCGACCAGACAGACCACTCCACCAACGAAGAACGGCCATGCACCACCACCCACAGACTCGTGAAAAAGCTCTCAGTCTGTCAATCCTCCTCGTACACCGAACTCAGGACTCCAGCAAAACTCCAACGAATGCACCAGCGAATGCAGAACTGAACTGAGCCTTTTTGACTGAACTCCAACGAATGCGCATCTCAGAGGGTCCCTTCATAGTCCATCGACCTCCCTCAGCGGGGCGGGGCCTTGGTCAAAACTGACTCCACTGTCCGCCGTGATTGGACATGGCCTCCATGGGTCCGCCCCTTGTGGGCGGGGTTTTGGCCATGCAGGGAGCCCGCCCCCTCCACGCATGACTGCACTTGCCAAAGAAAAAGGTACCTCTTAAAACTTAAAACCACTCCAGTAATTTTCCTGTTTGGAATGTTTTTCAATTTTGTTTGACTGCCAGACAGGCAGACAGAGTAAAATATGATCTCACTTCTCTCTGAGCATGCGCAATCACGACAAATTCAGAGCCAAAGTGTGCGACGGCCTGCGAATCCCAGTGAGTCCAGAGATGAAGCTGAGACAGCCCCTCCCTTATGGTTCCCCTGCGATGCTGGATCCATCTATATATATATATATATATATATATATATATATATATATATATATATATATATATATATATATATATATATATATATTGTTGCGAATTCGCGCCCGCCGGCGTGCGAGCGGCCACGTAACTCGAATCGCGGCACGTCGCCCACCGGACGGACAATTCCGTCGTGACCCTCTCGGACTAACGCCGGGAACTAGTCACGGGTGGGCCTTTCGGCCTCACCACGATCGTGCCAATCGGCCCTCCGCGTGGGATAGGGTTGCTCGCCAAATTCGACCTACCTAAGTACCCACACGGAGGGTAGACCAGGCGATCGCACCTCGCCGCAGGTCGACTTCGGACACGGGCCACTTTAAGCGACCCGATCGGGATAACCGAGCGGTGTTATCGTCAACCTCGACGGTTCCGATGAATTATTGGGCGTATTTAGCCCACGACCAACCCTTTACGTGAAGTAAGATGGAGATTCAATTAAAGAAAAGCGAAACGGGAAAAACAGTTCAACATAATTCACATTTATTCCACGGCAAACGGAAAGCACACATATACAATTACAACAATTATGCACCAAAAGCAAATGTAACAAAAACACAACAATTATGCACCAAAAGCAATTGCAACAAAAGAAACACAATGCAGATCTACTCCTGACTACGCGAGCACACGGCAACACTTACACAGTTTTACTTTCAGACGGCGCCGACAACACATATACTCAAAAGCAAAAGAAAAGGGCCACCCTCAACTACAAGGGGGCAGACGGGCCTGGGGCCGAGACCGCGTGGAGCCTACCCGTCTGGTGATGAGCCGCAAAATGGCGGCGGCGCCCCGACTCCGCGCTCCTCCGCGGGTTTCGTTGGCACTGCTTGGAATGGGGTGGGAACGGGGCCCCCTTTTCGCACTATCTCAGCGCGGGGGGAAACAGGGGGGGTTGTTGATGCTCTGGGGAAAGAGGATAGCTGGCTTGCTTGGGTCCCGCGACGAGCGACTCCACTGCGCCCTCGACCGCGTTCCCGGCTTCTCCTTTCTGCAGCTCCCCGACAGACTCCGAACCCCGACAGACCGACTCTCCTCCAGACCCGTCTTGACTGCTGCTGCCACTTCGCCGCCACCACAACTCGCCCGAGCCCGAAACAGAAACTCTCTCTTCTACTCGAGCCCGAAACACAAACTCTTCACTCTACTCGAGCCCGAAACAGAAACTCTTCACTCTGACTCTATTCGCCCCGCGCTCGGCGCTTTATAGTCAGCCGGAGAAACCATATGCAGATTTTCGGATCAGGATCGGCTCGGGGGCGGAGCCACGCTCGCCCATTGGACGGAGGAAAAGTGGGCGTGAATCATTCCTGATCCTCGAATTTGCATATATCGATTCTACTCCGACGCGCCTGGAGGCGGGGCCAAATCGCCCCGCGCTCGCTGATAGGACGGAACAGAAGTGGGCGTGATTCATTCCTGATCCGACTTCCCCGGAAAGGCCGCTTTTTGCACCCGCTGCTCGGCGCGTGCCCTGTACGAGTCCAGGATCGGTGCCCACAAGCGGTGCGGGAATGGCAGCAGAAGGAAGAGAGGTGAAGATGGTGGAGGGTTTAAAGTGGCGGTCCCTGGCCACGGTGACGCTTGGAATGGCGGTGATGCGATGATTGCGAGAGCGAGTTGTGAAGGTAAAGGTCGTGGCTGTTGGCGTTGTTGTTGTTGTTGTGAAGCGGCATTGCGGTTGGTGGTTGTTGTGTGATGGCGGTTGAGACGTGGTTGGCTCAAAATAAAGATAGAACAGAAAAACGGCTATCTTAAAGGGTCGCAGCCCGAATGAATGACATTTATTCCCTCTAAACAACGGGTTTGGGCTAACTACACATGTACTTACAGAGATACCTCACCGACGGGACCTGAATGGTGGTTTGCGAATTTCCTCAACCACAACACTACCCCCTCCCCTTTTTACAGACTCGTCCCGAGTCGTCAAATTTTCGTGTGCCATCATGTGTAGTTCTCCCCTAGTACGTTTTACCTACGGATCCCTGAGTGCGACATTCATGGTATTCGTGTCCCCAAAATAAATAACCTGAGGGCTGAGTAACTAACTAAACAAACCCACTCACACTGACGACTTAAATAAAATTGCCGGCGCTAAGACAGACATGCCGGGGGTGCACTCATATGTACAGTACATCTTAACCTTAACTTACAAATTTTACACTAAACCATGGCCCAGGATCAATGGACTCTGCAAAAAGAAAGCAGTTAGCAGGGAGCCAGGCTGCTCGCATGCAGTCTCTGGCTCAAACAATGCAGGTGACAGGGAACGTGGCCGGCTGCTCACACGCAGTCCAAGGCCTTCCCTTTTTAACTGAACGCAGTGAACCACAACGGTGCATGGGCTGCACAAACGCAGTCTCCGTGCCAGCTCAAGTGGCACACGCAATGAACACAACGGATGGATGGATGGACACAAACACGGTGCACGGGCCGCCACTGCAGGCCCGTGTTGTAGCTGCCAACAGGGCAGTTCTTGCAGCTTGCAAACTGTTGCCTTGATCCTGGCGCACATGGAAATGAACAGGGGGGGTGAAGCAAAATTGAACGGCCTGGTGAACAGGGGCAGTGGGCATGGCATGGCAAAGGCAGCAGGCAAACACAGCCCGCAGAAGAAGGCCGCTGCAGGCAAACACAGCCGGCAGACGAACTGGCCGGCACAGGCCTTGCAGAAAACAGCTGCAGACGATCCGGCCGGTACAGGCCTTGCAGCACAGCAGCTGCAGACGATCCAGCCGGCACAGGCCTTGCAGCAAAACAACAGCTGCCGATGAAGCTGGCCAGCCTTTGCCGTTCAGTTGAGGTTGGTGGAGGGAGTGCGGTGGTGCTGGCCACTCGGAAGGCGGGCTCGGACCTACTCTACGGTCTCCCTCCCAACCTATCGCCTTTGCCTGTCACCGTCCATACCCACCCCCTTAATTTGTGAAAAACCAATTTAGCCCCCACTTAATTTTTTTTATTATTATTTTTAAATTTTACTTCCCCACTATAAATCGTCCCCTAACTCCCTTTACTGTCCTTGTTCGGCTAACCTATCCTGTCACCTCGCCAACTCCCAACCCCTACGTTCCCTTCCCGGAGGGGAACAAGGGAGAGCCTGCGTCCTGTGTCGAGGCCCAACTCAAGCCTCAGAATGGCCTCCCCAGAGTTCAGCGATCGATAACACAAAGTGGGTCCAGCGGCCCACAACGAGAGCGAGGGGATGGATGGTGCGGAGGGGTACACTTCCTAATCTACCATAACCATTTAACTGTTAAACTACCCCGGGGCTTTCAACAAGCGCCTCTCGCTTAAACTATTAGTTCTAAAAACCCAGATTCCCGTCGTCTGTGTTGGTCTCCTCACAATTTCGGGCCTTGCCCCCCAATTTTCTCTCCGTGCCCTCGCACGGTCTCATGGCTGGGACGCGTAGCTCCCTTTGGCAGGCACGACCCTCTGCCGATTCTCCCGCTATGGCACCCCCGGGCACTACACTGCCTTCGAGCCTACCAGCTCCCTAAACACCGGGGAGTGCCCCCCATGGCACCTCCCCTGAAACACACACGTGGCAGGCTGGCTTCCCGGGCCCCTTTCCGAGGGTCACCCGTGCCCACAACACTGCCCACGCGGCTAACGGTGCCCCGGGCCCCCGCACCAAGCGGGCGCACCCGTGCCCACTACGCTATCCCGGCCCGCCATGGGCCCTTGGCCTACTACGGCCGACTAGCCTGGTGCCCGGGGTACCTACTCAGCGATACTCACCTTTCGCAGCCACGCTCCCAGCCCGTCAACAGGGCTCCTGCACCCCTCCAAACGGGTTTCGAGCCTACTTTCCCACCAACAACAAAGCGACCTCCATTTTGTAAATTTGACTAACCCAGCTGACTCACTCTACACTGACCCCGGGGGTCCCTTGGGCGGGAGTCACTCCTCCCCCCAATCACTCATCGCACCATGCATTCCCCATTCACCCCATACACACAGACCCGCTGGCCTCACTCACTCAACAAGCACACGTACTCACCTCACAACCCACAACTCTTCAACACACTCACCGCTGAACTCTGCCATCCTGCTAACGACATCCCCGAACTAACTCGTGCTCCCACGTCGTCCCTTAAACTACAGCACGTTCCTTTTAACACTACGTAGCTAAGCTACGTCCCCACTACACACTCACAAGTCTGTCCATGTCCTCAAAATCAAAAAATCATTTTATTTCCCAAACCTAAATCTCGCTACAATCCCTCTAACTAAACCATTCCATGGGCCCCATGAGGACTTACCCCTGCCCCATGGAGCCGGTCTAACTAAGCTAACCCTTCCCCCGAACTAGTTTCCATCCTGTGCCCAGGTAAGGGGGTCTTCCACCCCTTGCCCAGGAATCCTGTGCACCCGAAAGCGAGGCTTGCTGTTTTTTTATTTTTATTTTTTCCTCGCGCAGCACCAGCGCGGAAACTCGCAACCTGCGCACCAGCGCGGCAATTCACAGCCGCGCACCTTTGGCGTGACGTCATGGCAGCTGTTCGCGTCCCTCTTGGACGGTACCATCCGGCAGGGATTCACCCTCCTGCCGGATTCCAACCACACACGCAGCCATGACGTCACCCGGCGCATAAAAAAAAACACAAGCCTCACATCTCGAGGGGTTCCCCACGCGAACACATGTGCTTTGCCCGTTGGAGCTTAACACACACGCCCGCGTGGAGAACCCGTCCGGTCCAAATTCGTTATCCTGCCTAGACTTTGTCCGTCCGCGGGATCGGCAAATCCACCGCGTGCGTTTCCGGACCGGGACTTCACTCTCGCAAGCGAGCACGTGGGGGCCTCGTGCGTTACACAGCACGGACCTCGCGCTCGCTGTTGGGTGAACCCGGCACGGTTCCCGAAACAGCTCCAGCCGCTACCCGGCTTTCTTTCCTCTGTCGCAGTCTCCGTCGCCATTCAACACACGCACTCCCGCGTGTTACGACGCTAACACACCTCACCATTAAACTCACACCGGGAGACGCGGCTGCATGTTCACACATGCCGACCGACATCTCCCTTACACACAGCGACCTTGCACACGCTGTCTCTCTCACACTCGGCCGCTCACTCACGCATGCCATTTCCCTCACACTACCCATACCACTCACACGTGGTGCTCCATCCATACTGGCCGTTTCACTCACGCATGCCACCTCCCTCGCACACGTGGCTCCACTCACTCGCGGCCTTTCACCCACTCGTGCCATACTACTCACACACGCGGGGGCACTCGCTCGCGGTGCCTCATCCACACACGGCGTGCTGGGAAGCACGCCCTTCTGCACACTTACCACCACACCACTCACACACGGGGTCGCTTCCACACACGGGGTCTTTGTCACCCACCCGGTCGCTCTCACACACGCCCTTGCACCCGCGCTATGCGTGCGTTGCAGCACGCATTTCGCCACACTCTTGAACACACACCTCGACACCCTGCACCACACACACCGGGACAACCACACTGGGGATTCGTGTCCCCACACGGGTCTCCGGGGCCTCTACACCCCCCAAGCTTTCCGTGCACCTGTCCACAGCACTCCTCCCCTCGACCTCGCTCGACACGACCGAACTCACCTGGTCGTGATTCGCCTCAAGGGGGCATACTCCCTCCCCTCGTTCCTGAAGGAGGACATCCAGCTGCTTACACTGGGTCCCTACACGCTCCGCGAGCTCACCCTCATCGTCCTCCACTAACTCTGTGTGTGTGTTCGTCTCTAACCCCGTCCAATTCACCCTCTATCTCCCGTGTCTCTTTCCATTTATTAGTTTCTGTTGTACCCTCGTGTCGATTAGTCTCTGCTTCTTTCTGGCGTCTTTCCCTTATCTTTACATAGGTCAACCTTGCTTTCTCCTTAGGTCGCTCCTGTCCTTCCCTCTGTTTCACTCCTTGCTATTTCACGATCTCCGCGTACCTCATCTTTGCTTTCCGTCTTAATTGTTCTTTTCTCTCCCTCGCAATTCCTTTCACCTCGTCTCTTATCTCCCTCGTGCACGTCTCCATCACCCCAATTAGTTTTTCCCCCTCGGTCACCATCACTGTTGCTCTCTCCGTCACCTTTACACTTCTCGCCCAATACGTCCCCCGAATTACTTTGTCACCCGCCTCCGCCGCGGGCCTGACAGCCGTTGCACACCCTCCCAGCTCGTTCGCTCCCACACGTGGCGTCGCCATTTTAAGCTCCCTGGTTACTGCCTTCATGCCCGCCTGCAGGCTTCGGCCTATTCGCTGCATCTCACCCCGCAGTTCTTTCATTTCTTCCTTCATTCCTTGCGCATTCGTTTCCATTTGCTTGTTCATTGCCGCCAGCATGGCGCATAGCTGGGCCATGTCGGGTGCACTCAGCTGAGCCGATTCGGCAAGGATCGGGGGGTTTTGGTGGAGAGGGGGAGGGGAGGTGTCATACACCGCGGCCGCACCTATTTCGGGCTCTGGGTTCAGTTGGGCGAGTTCGTCCTGTACAACCGACATTTCCTGCTCGGGGTTTTCATCCTGGACCATGGATTCTACACATTCTAAATCCATTTCTAATACCCCCTGCTCCCGCTCGCCTTGAGATGCCATCTTATTTCTCGTAAAGGGTTAATTTAAATCGCTCGTAATTTGGAGGAAATCGGGGATCGCTCCTCTCACCCCTGGACCGATTCCCGTGAATTTAGCTAGAGACAGGAGAGCCCGTTTTCCCGCTCTCCGACACCAGTGCCGCGAGGAGGGGGATGAAATTGTGTCCCACGACCTGACACCAGTGTTGCGAATTCACGCCCGCCGGCGTGCGAGCGGCCACGTAACTCGAATCGCGGCACGTCGCCCACCGGACGGACAATTCCGTCGTGACCCTCTCGGACTAACGCAGGGAACTAGTCACGGGTGGGCCTTTCGGCCTCACCACGATTGTGCTAATCGGCCCCCCACGTGGGATAGGGTTGCTCGCCAAATTCGACCTTCCTAAGTACCCACACGGAGGGTAGACCGGGCAATCGCACCTCGCCGCAGGTCGACTTCGGACACGGGCCACTTTAAGCGACCCGTTCCGTACTATCGGGATAACCGAGCGGTGTTATCGTCAACCTCGACGGTTCTGATGAATTATTGGGCGTATTTAGCCCACGACCAACCCTTTACGTGAAGTAAGATGGAGATTCAATTAAAGAAAAGACGAAGCGAAACGGGAAAAACAGTTCAACATAATTCACATTTATTCCGCGGCAAACGGAAAGCACACATATACAATTACAACAATTATGCACCAAAAGCAAATGTAACAAAAACACAACAATTATGCACCAAAAGCAATTGCAACAAAAGAAACACAATGCAGATCTACTCCCGACTCCGCGAGCACACGGCAACACTTACACAGTTTTACTTTACAGATGGCGCCGACAACACATATACTCAAAAGCAAAAGAAAAGGGCCACCCTCAACTACAAGGGGGCAGACGGGCCTGGGGCCGACACCGCGTGGAGCCTACCCGTCTGGTGATGAGCCGCAAAATGGCGGCGGCGCCCCGACTCCGCGCTCCTCCGCGGGTTTCGTTGGCACTGCTTGGAATGGGGTGGGAACGGGGCCCTCTTTTCGCACTATCTCAGCGCGGGGGGAAACAGGGGGGGTTGTTGATGCTCTGGGGAAAGAGGATAGCTGGCTTGCTTGGGTCCCGCGACGAGCGACTCCACTGCGCCCTCGACCGCGTTCCCGGCTTCTCCTCTCTGCAGCTCCCCGACTGACTCCGAACCCCGACAAACCGACTCTCCTCCAGACCCGTCTTGACTGCTGCTGCCACTTCGCCGCCGCCACAACTCGCCCGAGCCCGAAACAGAAACTCTTCTCTCAACTCGAGCCCGAAACAGAAACTCTTCTCTCAACTCGAGCCCGAAACAGAAACTCTTCACTCTGACTCTATTCGCCCCGCGCTCGGCGTTTTATAGTCAGCAGGAGAAACCATATGCAGATTTTCGGATCAGGATCGGCTCGGGGGCGGAGCCACGCTCGCCCATTGGACGGAGGAAAAGTCGGCGTGAATCATTCCTGATCCTCGAATTTGCATATATCGATTCTACTCCGACGCGCCTGGAGGCGGGGCCAAATCGCCCCGCGCTCGCTGGTAGGACGGAACAGAAGTGGGCGTGAATCATTCCTGATCCGACTTCCCCGGAAAGGCCGCTTTTTGCACCCGCTGCTCGGCGCGCGCCCTGTACGAGTCCAGGATCGGTGCCCACTAGCGGTGCGGGAATGGCGGCAGAAGGAGGAGAGGTGAAGGTGGTGGAGGGTTTAAAGTGGCGGTCCCTGGCCACGGTGACGCTTGGAATGGTGGTGATGCGATGATTGCGAGAGCGAGTTGTGAAGGTAAAGGTCGTGGCTGTTGGCGTTGTTGTTGTTGTGAAGCGGCGTTGAGGTTGGTGGTTGTTGTGTGATGGTGGTTGAGATGTGGTTGGCTCAAAATAAAGATAGAACAGAAAAACGGCTTCTTCAAGGGTCACAGCCCGAATGAATGACATTTATTCCCTCGAAACAACGGGTTTTATATATATATATATATATATATATATATATATATGTATGTATATATATATATGTATGTATATATATATATATATATGTATATATATATATATATATATATATATATATATATATATATATATGTATATATATATATATATATATATATATATATATATATGTATATATATATATATGTATATATATATATATATATATATATATATATATATATATGTATATATATATGTATATGTATATATATATATATATATATATATATATATATATATGTATATATATATATATATGTATATATATATATATATATATATATATATATATATGTATATGTATATGTATATATATCTTCTTCCTCTTTAGGCTTGCTCCCGCTAGGGGTCGCCACAGCGGACCAACTGTCTCCATTTTGCTCTATCCTCCACATCTTCCATTGACACTCCAACCACCCGCATGTCCGCCCTCACCGCATCCATGAACCTCTTCTTTGGCCTTCCTCTTCTCCTCCTGCCTGGCGGCTCCATCTTCAACATCCTTCTCCCGATATACTCCGTTTCCCTCCTGTGCACATGTCCAAAACCATCGCAATCTCGCCTCTCTCACTTTGTCTCCAAACCGTCCTACCTGCGCTGTCCCTCTAATACACTCATTTCTTATCCTATCCATCCTCGTCACTCCCAACGAGAATCGCAGTATCTTTAACTCTGCCACCTCCAGCTCTGCTTCCTGTCTTTTTGTTAGCGCCACCGCCTCCAAACCATACAACATAGCTGGTCTCACTACCGTCTTGTATACTTTCCCCTTCACTTTTGCAGCTACCCTTCTGTCACAAATCACTCCTGCAACTCTTCTCCACCCACTCCATCCTGCCTATATATATATATATATATATATATATATATATATATATATATATATATATATATATATATATATATATATATATATATTGTTGTGGTTGAGGAAATTCGCAAACCACCATTCAGGTCCCATAGGTGAGGTATCTCTGTAAGTACATGTGTAGTTAGCCCAAACCCGTTGTTTAGAGGGAATAAATGTGATTCATTCGGGCTGCGACCCTTCAAGATAGCCGTTTTTCTGTTCTATCTTTATTTTGAACCAACCACGTCTCAACCGCCATCACACAACAACCACCAACCGCAACGCCGCTTCACAACAACGCCAACAGCCACGACCTTTACCGTCACAACTCGCTCTCGCAATCATCGCATCACCGCCATCCAAGCGTCACCGTGGCCAGGGACCACCACAATAAACCCTCCACCACCTCCACCTCTCCTCCTTCTGCCGCCATTCCCGCACCGCTTGTGGGCACCGATCCTGGACTCGTCCAGGGCGCGTGCCGAGCAGCGGGTGCAAAAAGCGGCCTTTCCGGGGAAGTCGGATCAGGAATGATTCACGCCCACTTCCGATCCGTCCAGTCATTAAGCGCGGGGCGATTTGGCCCCGCCTCCAGGCGCGTCGGAGTTAAATCTATATATGCAGATTCGCGGATCAGGAATGATTCACGCCCACTTTTCCTCCGTCCAATGGGCGAGCGTGGCTCCGCCCCCGAGCCGATCCTGATCCAAAAATCTATATGGTTTCTCCTGTCGCACTATAAAGCGCCGAGCGCGGGGCGAATTGAGTCAGTTGAGAGTTTCTATTTCAGGCTCGGGCGGGTTGGGGGGGGTGTGGCAGCGGCAGCGGCAGCGAAAGAGTTTCTGTTTCGGGCTCGAGGGAGAGAAGAGTTTCTGTTTCGGGCTCGAGGGAGAGAAGAGTTTCTGTTTCGGGCTCGAGGGAGAGAAGAGTTTCTGTTTCGGGCTCGAGGGCGAGAAGAGTTTCTGTTTCGGGCTCGAGGGAGAGAAGAGTTTCTGTTTCGGGCTCGAGTTAGAGAAGAGTTTCTGTTTCGGGCTCGAGTTGGAGAGTAAAGAGTTTCTGTTTTTGGCTCGAGTTGGAAAGAGTTTCTGTTTCGGGCTCGAGTTGGAGAAGAGTTTCTGTTTCGGGCTCGAGTTGGAGAGAGTCTCTGTTTCAGGCTCGGGCGATTTGTGGCGGCGGCGAAGTGTGGCAGCAGCAGCCAAGACGGGTCTGGAGCAGAGCCGGTCTGTCGGGGTTCAGAGTCTGTCGGGGAGCTGCAGAGAGGAGAAGCCGGGAACACGGTCGAGGGCGCAGTGGAGTCGCTCGTCGCGGGACCCAAGCAAGCCAGCTGTCCTCTTTCCCCAGAGCATCAACGGCCCCCCCGTTTCCCCCCCGCGCTGACATAGTGCGCGAGGGGGGCCCCGTTCCCACCCCATTCCAGGCAGTGCCAGCGAGGCCCGCGGAGTCGGGGCGCCGCCTCCATTTTGCGGCTCATCACCAGACGGGTAGGCTCGACGCGGTCTCGGCCCCAGGCCCGTCTGCCCCCTTGTAGTTGAGGGTGGCCCCTTTTTTCTTTTGCTTTGGAGTATATGTGTTGGCGGCGCCGTCTGTAAAGTAAAACTGTGTAAGTGTTGCCGTGTGCTCGCGTAGTCGGTAGTAGATCTGCATTGTGTTTCTTTTGTTACATTTGCTTTTGGTGCATAATTGTTGTGTTTCTTTTGCATTTGCTTTTGGTGCATAATTGTTGTAATTGTATATGTGTGCTTTCCGTTTGCCGCGGAATAAATGTGAATTATGTTGAACTGTCTTTCCCGTTTCACTTCGTCTTTTCTTTAATTGAATCTCCATCTTACTTCACGTAAAGGGTTGGTCGTGGGCTAAATACGCCCAATAATTAATCGGAACCGTCGAGGTTGACGATAACACCGCTCGGTTATCCCGATAGTACGGAACGGGTCGCTTAAAGTGGCCCGTGTCCGAAGTCGACCTGCGGCGAGGTGCGATCGCCCGGTCTACCCTCCGTGTGGGTACTTAGGTAGGTCGAATTTGGCGAACAACCCTATCCCACGCGGGGGGCCGATTGGCACGATCGTGGTGAGGCCGAAAGGCCCACCCGTGACTAGTTCCCGGCGTTAGTCCGAGAGGGTCACGACGGAATTGTCCATCCGGTGGGCGACATGCCGGAGATTCGAGTTACGTGGCCGCTCGCACGCCGGCGGGCCCGAATCCGCAACAATATATATATATATATATATATATATATATATATATATATATATATATATATATATATATATATATATATATATATATATATATATATATATATATATATATATATATATATATATATATATATATATATATATATACATTTCTATCCCCATGACTATGACGTTTCACATCGATTGATGAATCAGTTCAAGAGAGAAAATTTTTTTCAAGATTTTTGTTCAATCCAATATGCCTGCCAGACCATGTGACTTATTAATTATTTATGAACACCCTGGTATCCCCAAAATGTTGATCATGTGAATGAAGTTCCCCCTCGATCTGTCAAGCAGTTCTGGAGAAGAATATTTTTAAAGGTTGATTCTTCAAAAAAAAATCATAGCTACCAAACCATGTGACCTATGATATCATAGGTGGATAACTTTTTGTTCCTCATGGATAGGCGGCAATCATTCCTGGAAAGTTTCACCTCGATCTGCTCAGCCGTTTCTGAAATTTCTAAAACGTTTTTATGTGAAAAAAAAACATAAAGGCTACCCAACCATGTGATCACTAATGTCATCAATCCACCCTCCCCCATACAATTTAGCCCGAGATGACCCTCAAAAATTTTCATACTGATCCGATAAAACGTTCAATGTATGCAATTATGTCATTATAGCAAAGCCACCTATGACGTCATCAAAAAAAATCACACTTATTATCCCATGGGGAGTACTTGACATGTGCCAAGTTAAATTTTTTGCATGGAGCGGTTTCGGATATACAGAAGTCCAAAGTTTTTTCCTTTTTTCAACATGGCTGCCACACCACGTGACCTGAGGTCATAATGATCATTAAAACATTGTGTACGAGTAGTCGCACCGATGGTGAAAAATTCGTCTCAATTGGATAAGTAGTTGCAGAGAAAACAGACAATTAGCATGGACGTACGTACGTATGGACAACCTGAAGACGTAATGCCTCCGGCAACGTCGTCAGCGGAGGAATAAAAACAACTTGTGCTCCAAGTGGTGCTTCCATCGGCGTCAGTTGTGCTTCTTCTTCCTGTCACTCTCGCCATCAGAAATGGGGAAATTTGTCCATGAAGACCCTCCTTGCACTTAACTTTTTACAATTTTGACATTTTGTTTCAAGTATACTGAGTGTTCATGTTCCAACTGTAAAATTATTATTATTATTATTATTATTATTATTATTATTATTATTATTATTATTATTATTATTATTGTTGCACAACATCGGGAACCCTTTTAAATATAGCATGACAGACAGACACTTGGCCTTTTTTATGATATACATGATTAGACTGGTTAACTTTTATGGTGTACGAACCATTCCTGGTGTATTTGTTTTCATGATCAATATGGATGTTGGAATTCATTGGATGACTTATTAGCCTCGCACATTGTCAAATATATTGTTACGGATTCGCGCCCGCCGGCGTGCTGACGGCCACGTAACTCGAATCGCGGCACGTCGCCCACCGGACGGACAATCCAGTCGTAACCCTCTCGGACTAACGCCGGGAACCAGTCACGGGTGGACCTTTCGGTCTCACCGCGAACGAGCCAATCGGCCCCCGCGTGGGATAGGGTTGCTCGCCAAATTCGACCTACCTAAGTACCCACACGGAGGGTAGACCGGGCGATCGCACCTCGCCGCAGGTCGACTTCGGACACGGGCCACTTAAGCGACCCGTTCCATACTATCGGGATAACCGAGCGGTGTTATTCGTCGACCTCGACGGTTCGATTAATTATCGGGCGTATTCAGCCCACTACCAACCCTTTACGTGAAGCAAGATGAGGATTCAATGAAAGAAATGACGAAGCGAAGTGGGAAACAGTTCAACACAAAGCACATTTATTCGCGATGAACGGAAAGCACACATATTCAATTCCACCAAAAGCACATAGAAAAGAAGAAGAAACAATGCAATTTTACACAAAAAGCAAATGCGACAATGCAGATCTAATACCGATTACGCGAGCACACGGCAACACTTATACAATTTTACTTCACAGACGGCGCCGACAACACATACCCAAAACCAAGAAAAAGAACACCCTCAAGGATGAGGCGGGCCTGAGGCCGAGACCGGGTCGGGCCTACCCGTCTGGTGATGAGACGCGGAGCGGCGATGGTGCCTCAACTCCGCGGACCTCGCGGGGAGTGTCTGGTAGGGGGTGGGAAGGGGGCCCCCTTGGTCGCACTATCTCAGCGCGGGGGGGAAACAGGAGGGGGTTGCTGATGCTCGGGGGAAAGGAGGATTTCTACTCTGTCTCGAGTCCCGCGACGAGCGTGTCCACCTCGACCAGGTCGCGCCGTCGGCCTCCCTGGTGTGCAGCTCCCGGCACGACGCGAGCACCCCCTCGTCTGCCCTCGCCGCCTCTCCACAGCTCCGTCCTCTTCGCTCCGACTCCAACGCACACGACGACGACGACGACGACCAACAACCAATTCTTCCTCTTCCCAACTCCACCGACTGCGAAGTCTTAACTCTACTTGACTGACGAACGCGGTCGCTTATATAAGCCCCGTGGCTTCGCTCTCTCATCTTTGACCCCCTGCCTTCGACCTTTCACCTCGCTCCCCATTGGCCCGAGAAAAAGTGGGCGTGAATGCATTTTGATCCATAAATTTGCATATAGCGATCGCCCTCCAACGCCCTGGAGGCGGGGCCAAATCGCCCCTCGCTCACCGATTGGACGGAACAAAAGTGGGCGTGTGTCGTTTTTGATCCGTTTTTGGAGCTGAAAATCCGTGGTTTTGTACACGCTGTTCGGCGCGCGCCCTGCACGAGTCCAACACCGGTACCCACAAGCGGCGCAAGAACGGTGGCGATGCGACGGTTGCGAGGTGTGACGTGAAGCGGCGCCGCGGTGGGTGGTTGATGTTGTGGTTGGTGGTGGTAACAATGGCGGTTGGTCCAAAATAAAGATAGTAAAAGAAAAACGGCTATCCTGAAGAGTCGCAGCACGCATGAATAACATTTATTCCCTCTAGACAACGGGTTTGGGCCTAACTACACATATACTTACCGAGATATCTCACCTAAGGGACCTGAATGGTGGTTTGCGAATTTGGTAACCACAACACTACCCCTCCCCTTTTTACAGACTCGTCCCGAGTCGTCAAATTTTCGTGTGCCATCATGTGTAGTTTTCCCCTAGTACATTTTACCTACGGATCCCTGAGTGCGACATTCATGGTATTCGTGTCCCCAAAATAAATAACCTGAGGGCTGCGTAACTACCTAAACAAACTCACTCACACGGACGACTTAAATAAAATTGCCGGCGCTAGACAGACATGCCGGGGGCGCACTCATATTTACAGTACATCTTAACCTTAACTTACAAATTTTACACTAAACCATGGCCCAGGATCAATGAGCTCTGCAAAAAGAAAGCAGTTAGCAGGGAGCCAGGCTGCTCGCATGCAGTCTCTGGCTCAAAACAATGCAGGTGACAGGGAACGTGGCTGGCTGCTCACACGCAGTCCAAGGCCTTCCCTTTTGAACTGAACGCAGTGAACCACAACGGTGCATGGGCTGCACAAATGCAGTCTCCGTGCCAGCTCAAGTGGCCCACGCAATGAACACAACGAATGGATGGATGGACACAAACACGGTGCACGGGCCGCCACTGCAGGCCCGTGTTGTAGCTGCCAACAGGGCAGTTCTCGCAGCTTGCAAACTGTTGCCTTGATCCTGGCGCACATGGCAATGAACAGGGGGGGGCAAAGCAAAAATTGAACGGGGCTGGTGAACATGGGCAGTGGGCATGGCATGGCAAAGGCAGCAGGCAAACACAGCCCGCAGAAGAAGGCCGCTGCAGGCAAACACAGCCGGCAGATGAACTGGCCGGCACAGGCCTTGAAGAAAAAACAGCCAGCCGGCAGATGAAGTGGGCCGGCACAGACCTTGCAGCAAAACAACAGCTG
Organism: Eptatretus burgeri; assembly: GCF_056783735.1. Classification (NCBI taxonomy): domain Eukaryota; kingdom Metazoa; phylum Chordata; class Myxini; order Myxiniformes; family Myxinidae; genus Eptatretus; species Eptatretus burgeri. Next base: position 97,037,780 of record NC_140967.1, read on the forward strand.
CCGATGAAGTTGGCCGGCACAGGCCTTGAAGAAAAACAGCCAGCCGGCAGATGAAGTGGGCCGGCACAGGCCTTGCAGTAACACAGCCAGCAGATGAAGCTGGCCAGCCTTTGCCGTTCAGGGTTGGTTGGTGGAGGGAGGGCGGTGGTGCTGGCCACTTGGAATGCGGGCTCGGACCTACCTACCTGTCTCCCTCCCACCTATCGCCTTTGCCTGTCACTGTACATACCCACTCCCTTAATTTGTCAAACCCCAATTTAGCCCCAACTTATTTTTTTGTTGTTTTTATTTTTACTTCCCCACTATAAATCGTCCCCTAACCCTCTTTATCGTCCTTGTTCGGCTAACCTATCCTGTCACCTAGCCTACTCCCAACCCCTACGTTCCCTTCCCGGAGGGGAATAAGGGAGAGCTAGCGTCCTGTGTCGAGGCCCAACGAAGCCTCAGAATGGCCTCCCCAGAGTTCGGCGATCTAACCCAAAGTGGGTCCAGCGGCCCACAACGAGAGCGAGGGGATGGATGGTGCGGAGGGGTACATCTCCTAATCTACCCTAACCATTTAACTGTTAAACTACCCCGGGGCTTTCAACAAGCGCCTCTCGCTTAAACTATTGGTTCTAACAACCCAGATTCCCGTCGCCTGTGTTGGTGTCCTCACAATTTCGGGCCTCGCCCCCCAATTTTCGCTCCGTGCCCTCACACGGTCTCCTGGCTGGGACACGTGGCTCCCTTTGGCAGGCACGACCCTCTGCCGAATCTCCCGCTATGGCACCTCCGGGCACTACACTGCCTCCGAGCCTACCAGCTCCCTAACACCGGGGAGTGCCCCCCATGGCACCTCCCCTGAAACGCACACGTGGCAGGCCGGCCTCCCGGGCCCCTTTCCGAGGGTCACCCTTGCCCACAACACTGCCCACGCGGCTAATGGCGCCCCGGGCCTCCGCACCAAGCAGACGCACCCGTGCCCACTACGCTATCCCGGCCCCCCATGGGCCCTTGGCCTACCGCGGCCGACTAGCCTGGTGCCCGGGGTACCCACTCAGCGATACTCACCTTTCGCAGCCACGCTCCCAAGCCCGTCAACAGGGCTCCTGCACCCCTCCAAATGGGTTTCGAGCCTACATTCTCACCAACAGCAAAACGACCTCCATTTTTCAATTTGACTAACCCCCTAACTCACTTTATACTGACCCCGGGGTCCCTTGGGCGGGAGTCACTCCTCCTCCCAATCACTCATCGCACCATGCATTCCCCATTCACTCCACACACACAGACCCGCTGGCCTCACTCACTCACCAAGCATATGCTTCCACTTCACTCACCAACTCTTCAACACACTCACCGCTGAACTCTGCCATTCTTCTAACTACCTCCCCTAACTAACTCGTGCTCCCACGTCGACCCTTAAACTATAGCACGTTCCTTTTAACACTACGTAGCGAAACTACGTCCCCTCTACACATCCACCAGTCTGTCGCTGTCTCCAAATCTCTTTAATCAATTTCCCCACCGAAATCTGGCTACAATCCCTCGAACTAATCCATTCCACGGACTCCATGAGGACTTACCCCTGCCCCATGAAGTCGGTCTAACTAAGCTAACCCTTCCCCCTAACTAGTTTCCATCCTGTGCCCAGGATCAAGGGGGTCTTCCACCCCTTGCCCAGGAATCCTGTGCACCCGAAAGTGAGGCTTGTTTCTTTTTTTTTCTTTTTCCATGCGCAGCACCTGCGCGGCAACTCAGAGCTCGCGCACTTTGCACCTGCCCGTGACGTCATGCAGCTGCACGTGTTCCTCGTCCCTCCTTGGACGGTACCATCCGGCAGAGATACCCCTCCTGCCGGATTCCAACCCCACGTGCAGCCATGGCGTCACCGTGCGCATATAAAAAAAAAACACAAGCCCCACGTCTCGAGGGGTTCCCCACGCGAACACATGTGCCTTGCCCGTTGGAGCTTAACACACACGATCGCATGGAGAACCCGTCCGGTCCAAATCCGAAATCCTGCCTAAACTTTGTCCGTCCGCGGGATCGGCAAATCCACCGCGTGCGTTTCCGGACCGGGACTTCACTCTCGCAAGCGAGCACGTGGCGGTCTCGTGCGTTGCACAGCACGAACCGCGTGCTCACTGCTGGGCGAACCCGGCACGGTCCCCGAAACAACTACAGCCGCTACTCGGCTTTCTTTCCTCTGTCGCCGTCGTCGTCGCCATTCGACCCACGCACACCTGCGTGTTACGACGCTCATACTCCACACCATTATATTCACACCGGGAGACGCGGCTGCGTGCTCCCGCATGCCGACCGACATCTCCCTTACATACCGCTTTCTCACACACACGGTCTCCCTTGCATAACCCATACCACTCACACGTGGTGCTCCCTTCATACGTGCCTCACTCACACGCGGGGGCACTCACCCGCGGTGCCTCACTCACACACGCGGGGGCACTCAACCGCGGTTCCTCATCCACACTCGGCGTGTTGGGAAGCACACACTCCGGCACCATCGCCACCACACCACTCACACACGGGGTCGCTTCCACACACGGGGACGCACTCACGCCTTGCACCACACACACAGGGACAACCACACTGGGGATTTGTGTCCCCACAAGGGTCTCCGGGGCCTCTATACCCCCCAAGCTCTCCGTGCACCCGTCCACAGCACTCCTCCCCTCGACCTCGCAAAGCACGACCGAACTCACCTGGTCGTGACTCGCCTCAAGGGGGCATACTCCCTCCCCTTGTTCCTGGAGGAGGCCATCCAGGTGCTCGCACTGGGTCCCCACACGCTCCGCGAGCTCACCCCCATTATCCTCCACTACCTCCGTGTGTGTGTGTGCGTCACTTACCCCGTCTTCATCGTGTAGTCTCTCCTCTATTTTTTCTGTCTCCCGTGTCTCTGCCAACTCGGTCACCTCTTCACCCTTTACCTCCCTTGTCTCAACTATTATTATTTCCTTTGTCACGGCCTTGTGTCTCGTCTCGCACGTTTTGGTCTCCCCATTTAATTTTTCCCTTTTGGTCACCGTCGATTCTTCTGTCACGACCCTCGCCCAACACGCCCCCCAAATTATTTTTTTACCCGCTTCCACCGCGGGCCTGTCAGCCGTTGCACCCCCTTCCAGCTCGTTTGCTCCCACACGTGGAGTCGCCATTCCCAGCTCCCTGGTCACGGCCTTCATGCCCGCCTGCAGGCATCGGCCCATGTTCTGCGTCTCACCCCGCAGCTCTTTCATTTCTTCCCTCATTTGTTGTGTATTCGCATCCATCGTCGTTTTCACTTCATTTGTATTTGTATCCATCTTTTCGTTCATTTGTTGTGTATTCGCATCCATCTTTTGTGTATTCGCATCCATCTTTTGTGTATTCGCATCCATCTTTTCGTTCATGCCTTTCATTTCGTTTTTCGTTTCATTTGTATTTGCATCCATCCTTGCTGTCATTGCCGCCAGCATGGCGCATAGCTGGGCCATGTCGGATGCACTCAGCTGAGCCGTTTCGGCAAGGGTTGGGGAAGGGTTTTGGTGGAGAGGGGGGGGGGGAGGTGTCATACACCGCGGCCGCTGCCGCACCCATTTCGGGCTCTGGGTTCAGTTGGGCGAGTTCGTTTTCCTGTACAACCAACATTTCCTGCACGGGGATTTCATCCTGAGCCATGGATTCTACACATTCTACATCCATTTCTAATACCTCCGGCTCCCGCTCGCCTTGAGACGCCATCTTGCTTCTCTTAAAGGGTTAATTTGAATCGCTCGTAATTTGGAGGGAATCGGGGGTCGCTTCTCTCACCCCTGGACCGATTCCCGTGAATTTAATTGGAGACAGGAGAGCCCGTTTTCCCGTTCTCCGTTACCAGTGCCGCGAGGAGGGCGATGGATTTGTATCGCACGACCTGACACCAGTGTTACGGATTCGCGCCCGCCGGCGTGCTGACGGCCACGTAACTCGAATCGCGGCACGTCGCCCACCGGACGGACAATCCAGTCGTGACCCTCTCGGACTAACGCCGGGAACCAGTCACGGGTGGACCTTTCGGTCTCACCGCGATCGAGCCAATCGGCCCCCGCGTGGGATAGGGTTGCTCGCCAAATTCGACCTACCTAAGTACCCACACGGAGGGTAGACCGGGCGATCGCACCTCGCCGCAGGTCGACTTCGGACACGGGCCACTTAAGCGACCCGTTCCGTACTATCGGGATAACCGAGCGGTGTTATTCGTCGACCTCGACGGTTCGATTAATTATCGGGCGTATTCAGCCCACTACCAACCCTTTACGTGAAGCAAGATGAGGATTCAATGAAAGAAATGACGAAGCGAAGCGGGAAACAGTTCAACACAAAGCACATTTATTCGCGATGAACGGAAAGCACACATATTCAATTCCACCAAAAGCACATAGAAAAGAAGAAGAAACAATGCAATTTTACACAAAAAGCAAATGTGACAATGCAGATCTAATACCGATTACGCGAGCACACGGCAACACTTATACAATTTTACTTCACAGACGGCGCCGACAACACATACCCAAAACCAAGAAAAAGAACACCCTCAAGGATGAGGCGGGCCTGAGGCCGAGACCGGGTCGGGCCTACCCGTCTGGTGATGAGACGCGGAGCGGCGATGGTGCCTCAACTCCGCGGGCCTCGTGGGGAGTGTCTGGTAGGGGGTGGGAAGGGGGCCCCCTTGGTCGCACTATCTCAGCGCGGGGGGAAACAGGAGGGGGTTGCTGATGCTCGGGGGAAAGGAGGATTTCTACTTTGTCTCGAGTCCCGCGACGAGCGTGTCCACCTCGACCAGGTCGCGCCGTCGGCCTCCCTGGTGTGCAGCTCCCGGCACGACGCGAGCACCCCCTCGTCTGCCCTCGCCGCCTCTCCACAGCTCCGTCCTCTTCGCTCCGACTCCAACGCACACGACGACGACGACGACGACCAACAACCAATTCTTCCTCTTCCCAACTCCACCGACTGCGAAGTCTTAACTCTACTTGACTGACGAACGCGGTCGCTTATATAAGCCCCGTGGCTTCGCTCTCTCATCTTTGACCCCCTGCCTTCGACCTTTCACCTCGCTCCCCATTGGCCCGAGAAAAAGTGGGCGTGAATGCATTTTGATCCATAAATTTGCATATAGCGATCGCCCTCCAACGCCCTGGAGGCGGGGCCAAATCGCCCCTCGCTCACCGATTGGACGGAACAAAAGTGGGCGTGTGTCGTTTTTGATCCGTTTTTGGAGCTGAAAATCCGTGGTTTTGTACACGCTGTTCGGCGCGCGCCCTGCACGAGTCCAACACCGGTACCCACAAGCGGCGCAAGAACGGTGGCGATGCGACGGTTGCGAGGTGTGACGTGAAGCGGCGCCGCGGTGGGTGGTTGATGTTGTGGTTTGTGGTGGTAACAATGGCGGTTGGTCCAAAATAAAGATAGTAAAAGAAAAACGGCTATCCTGAAGAGTCGCAGCACGCATGAATAACATTTATTCCCTCTAGACAACGGGTTTGGGCCTAACTACACATATACTTACCGAGATATCTCACCTAAGGGACCTGAATGGTGGTTTGCGAATTTGGTAACCACAACAATATCTAAAAGCTATAATAACAGTTCTGTGAAGGTCTGTCAATCAGTCAGTCAGTGAGTCCCCACTGTTTCTCAGATCTACTGCAATCTATCTATATACCTTGATGTGACTCTTCATTGTTAAATGCTCCATCTTGTGAAAAAATGTTTTTAATGCCTCCATCCAAGCAGTTTTGCATTACTTGAACCGTTGGTTTTTATTTTTATTGATGTTTTTTTTTCAGATCCAAATATTGACAAGTACATTCAGATGACCAAGGCCAAGTTGGGAACACATCTCGAGGAGGAAAAAGCCATGTACAAAGCAATGTTGGGATGAATACATGAGTATGAATTGTGAATATAAAACCAATTGCCTTGAAATATAAAAGGTTGTACATGATGCTGGACATTATCTCTGATTGGAAAGGTTTTCGCTCTCGCTCTCTTTCTCTCTGTCTCTGTCTCTCTTTCTGTCTCTCATTCTCTCTCTGTCTCTCTCCCTCTCTCTCTGTCTCTCCTACGTACCGAGTGTAAAAGACAGATGAAAATGAAACGAGAACAAGGGAATTGTTACGTCATTTGCTGACGGTACATTGGGTGGTATTTTACATGTTTTGTTTTCAAATTATTTTCCAAACAAACTTTTACACTGCATTTTAAAAAACGAACAGCAAACCGAGTTGCAGTGCACCTCGTTTGGGTTGTGTGAGATGTAACACTAAACATTGAAATCAATTGGAGCACCTCGGTGATGAGTGAGGTAAAAAGCTCATTGCATTACCTGCACTGGTCTTCTTTTGAACCCTACAGACGCTCGGCGGACATTTTCCGCACTTCCATGACCGAGGGGTGACCTGTCCAGGATTGACACTACCCTTAAACGTTCACTTCTTGTGAGCGTCCCTTGCTCCTCCATTGGACCATTGTTTTTGGTTCACGAGCGCCAGCCAGAGTGACCACTATATTCGTTATGTCTGTGTCTGTCTGTCTGTGTGTCTGTCTGTCCAGAGCATAACTCCGTGGACTTTGATCCGGTCTTGATGAAACTTGGTTATGTGTTCGATATCAATGTCTAGTTGTGTTTTCCTGGATGAGGGCGTGGCTACGCCCATTGTGAGTGGAGCCACTCCCAAAAAATAGTGTCCGGTTTTTCATTTTCGTCCCAATGTCAAGGTCACAAGGTCAAAAACTTAAAAAAATTGCGAATTTTGACATAAGAATCATATGACCACCCAAACTTTGACAGCTAAGATGACTATATTTTAATGCATAATCTTGAGGTCATCCCCCACCTAAAGGCCCTGTCACACCTTGGCGATTTAGCCAATGTATGCCTGACGTATGCAAAATTGGGCTAAAACGCCGGCACACGTCGAATTCATTATGGGTAAGTTTGTATACGTTAAGAGCACGCTGAAAAACACTGTCATACGTCGTAGTACGCTGGCTTTCAGCGTTGTACTTTGCGGTTGTCCTCAAATTTTAGCATGCTTGAAATTTTACGACATATGCCAGCGTATGACTCGCACGTTCCGCTACGCTGGCCATAAGTTGTAGGCACGTTATGCGATCGTTGACACACACGTCGACGCACGTCGAGGTAATGATTAGCATACCCAAAACTTATTTATAACCTATGAGTAACGTGTTGTAGGCACGTTACACGATCGTTGCACACACATCGATGCACGTTATGCGATCGTTGACACACGTCGAGGCACGTTACTTGTAAGTTACTCATAAGTCGAAACACGTCGAGGTAATGCTTAGCGTACCCAAAACTTATTTCTAACCTATGAGTAATGTGCTTTGAACCTACAGTGGGGAGAACAAGTATTTGATACACTGCCGATTTTGCAGGTTTTCCCACTTACAAAGCACGTAGAGTTCTGTAATTTTTATCATAGGTACACTTCAACTGTGAAAGACGGAATCTAAAACAAAAATCCTGGAAATCACATTGTATGATTTTTAAATAATTAATTTGCCTTTTATTGCATGAAATAAGTATTTGATACATCAGAAAAACAGAACTTAATATTTGGTACAGAAACCTTTGTTTGCAATTACAGAGATCAGACGTTTCCTGTAGTTCTTAACCAGTTTTGCACAGACTGCAGCAGGGATTTTGGCCCACTCCTCCATACAGATCTTCTCCAGATCCTTCAGGTTTCGGGGCTGTCGCTGGGCAACACAGACTTTCAGCTCCCTCCAAAGATTTTCTATTAAGTTCAGGTCTGGAGACTGGCTTGGCCACTCCAGGACCTTGAGATGCTTCTTACGGAGCCACTCCTAAGTTGCCCTGGCTGTGTGTTTCGGGTCGTTGTCATGCTGGAAGACCCAGCCACGCCCCATCTTCAATGCTCTTGTTGAGGGAAGGAGGTTGTTGGCCAAGATCTCACGATACATGGCCCCATCCATCCTCCCCTCAATACGGTGCAGTCGTCCTGTCCCCTTTGCAGAAAAGCTTCCCCAAAGAATGATGTTTCCACCTCCATGCTTCACGGTTGGGATGGTGTTCTTGGGGTTGTACTTATCCTTCTTCTTCGTCCAAACACGGCGAGTGGAGTTTAAACCAAAAAGCTCTATTTTGGTCTCATCAGACCACATGACCTTCTCACATTCCTCCTCTGGATCATCCAGATTGTCATTGGCAAACTTCAGACGGGCCTGGACATGCGCTGGCTTGAGCAGAGGGACCTTGCGTGCGCTGCAGGATTTTAATACATGACGGCGTAGTGTGTTACTTATGGTTTTCTTTGATACTGTGGTCCCAGCTCTCTTCAGGTCATTGACCAGGTCCTGCCGTGTCGTTCTGGGCTGACCCCTCACATTTCTCATGACCATTGAGGCTCCACGAGGCGAGATCTTGCATGGAGCCCCAGACGAGGGAGATTGACTGTTATATTGAACTTCTTCCATTTTCTAATAATTGTGCCAACAGTTGTTTCCTTCTCACCAAGCTGCTTGCCTATTGTCCTGCGGCCCACCCCAGCCTTGTGCAAGTCTACAATTTTGTCCCTGATGTCCTTAGACAGCTCTCTGGTCTTGCCTATTGTGGAGAGGTTGGAGTCTGATTGATTGAGTGTGGACAGCTGCCTTTTATGCAGATAACGAGTTCAAACAGGTGCAGTTAATACAGGTAATGAGTGAAGAATGGGAGGGCTTCTTAAAGACAAAACTAACAGGTCTGTGAGAGCCAGAATTCTTACTTGTTGGTAAGTGATCAAATACTTATTTCATGCAATAAAATGCAAATTAATTATTTTAAAATCATACAATGTGATTTTCAGGATTTTTGTTTTAGATTCCGTCTTTCACAGTTGAAGTGTACCTATGATAAAAATTACAGACCTCTACGTGCTTTGTAAGTGGGAAAACCTGCAAAATCGGCAGTGTATCAAATACTTGTTCTCCCTTCTGTATGTGTAACGTACCTCCAACGCATATTGACGTATGTAGACATATTTGATTGACGTCTTCCGGACGACCACAGAACTTACTGAACGTGTTTCTAATTTACAGCTACCGTTTTATGGCGTATTGGCAGTGTTTAAAAAAACAAAAAAAAACAATAACTTCCGATATTTCGTCACATGCCATTACGTCATGTCTGATTGCCTCTTCAGTTTGCTCATGTCTTATTCTTAGTTCCTCCTCTGTGAATATTTTCTGTTTGAGGATATTGTCACGTTGACGTCGAAACTTAAAAGCAAATGTCAGAATATATTTTAAAATTCGTGATAGACTAAAGAAAACAAAAAAAAACAACAACTTCAGATATTTCGTCACGTGCCTTCACGGAGCCAAGGAGAAAAAAAGAAAATGTTCCTTTACGGAGAAAATAAGTTGCGGGTATGCTAAACATTACCTCGACGTGTTTCGACTTATGAGTACCTTACAAGGAACTTGTGTCGACGTGTGTCAATGATCGCATATCGTGCCTACAACTTATTCCCAGTGTAGCGGAACGTGTGAGCCATATGGCGAGGAGGTCGTAAAATTTTCAGCATGCTTGAAATTTCATGACGTACTAAACGTACCACGAAATATGACAGCGTACTTCATCATTTTTCAGCGTGCTCTTAACGTATGCACAACTTACCCATAACGTATTCGACGTGTGCCAGCGTTTTAAACACCTTTTTCATAGGTCGGCATACGCTGGCTAAATCGTCAAAGTGTGACTGCGATGTTGACATTTCCAATTCTCAGGCGGTTATGATTTAAATCGGCGTGCGGTAGGTTTTTAACAGGCTACGCCACGAGTTCGTCGGCGATACGTGCAGCGCGCTGTGCCTAAGTTAAACTATCGTTGGGCATAGGTTGTGAACGCCGACAACAGGCTAAGCATTCGTTGGTATGTTATCTGTAAGGCAACGAAACGTTCTGTGCCCGTTACTAAAGGCCCGGTCACACCTTGACGTTTTAGCCAACGTATGCCGATTTTTGAATTTTTTTTCTAAAACGCTGGCAAACGTTGAATACGTTATGGGTAAGTTTTGATAACATTAAGAGCACGCTGGCATACGTCGTAGTACGTTGCCATAAGTCGTTGTACGTTGGCTTTAAACGTTGTACTTTTCGGTTGTCCTCAAATTTTTTCATGCTTGAAATTTCACGACGTATGCCGGCGTATGACTCAGACGTTCCGCTACGCTGGCCACAAGTTGTAGGCACGGTCTGCGATCGTTGACAGACGTCAACACATGCTACTTGTAAGTTAATCATAAGTTGAGACACGCCGAGGTAATGTTTAGCGTACCCGAAACTTATTTCTAACCTATGATTAATGTGTTGTTGGCACGTTACGCGATCGTTGACACACATCGACAGACGTTACTTTTAAGTTACTCTGAAAGACGTTAGGCTGAAAGACGTCGGTATAATGGATCGTCCTTGCGTCAGCGTCCACGGCCACGGCCAGGACACTTATTTGCAGCATTCTTCAAACTTTTCTTCGTCATGACGAGGATGTTCACACTTCGATGTCTAGCTTGGCTATGATTCCAATTGTCTATCGGCAGCGTCTATTTAAAATAGTCGAGTTTGAGCGTTTTAACACGTTCAGAAGAAACGCTTCAAATTTCCAAACCCCCAGCGTCAAAAAAAACAAAAAACAAAAAAAAAAAAACAAAGGCGAGTGACAGCAATTTAAATCGTTCATTGTAAACAATGAAACTAGCTGAGTGGTACCATTTCAAAGTCGTTGAGTGTAAAAAAAAATCCAATTGTTGAGCGCAAGCGTCTACTTTCAATAGTGGAGATGCAGCCATTTAAATCGTTGAGTGGCAGCCTATGAACCTACCCGTGGACACGCGGACGCAAGGACGATCCATCATAACCCACACCCTCCCCCTCACACCCACCTACTACTGCCAACATGAACAAACTACTACTAATACTAATACTGATACTGATACTGATACTGTTACTGCTGACATGGACATCAACTCAAAAAGGAACTCGAAAACACTGTTGGGTTCCCCTTTTATGAACACCATTTTTATATACCAATTCCCAAAACCGCTGGGAACACGTCTTTATATGGCAGTTGTAAGCTAGAAACACATTCATTTTTTTTTTTTTTTTGTCGACCGGAAGACGTCATTGGAATACGTCTACATACGTCGATGTGTGTTGGGACTACGTAAAGAATTGGTTCAAAGCACGTCAAACATAAGTTAGAAATAAGTTTCGCGTAAAAAAGACATTACCGCGACGTGTTTCGACTTATGAGTAGCTTATAAGTAGCCTTTGTGGACGTGTGTAAGCGTCCACATATCGTGTGTAAAACTTATCCCCATCGCATGCGAACGTGTGTCATACGCCGAGTACGTCGTAAAATTTTGAACATGTTCAAAATTTCTTGACGAACTCTACTTACTACGACTTATGATAGCGTATTTAGCATTCTACTCACGTATACCAAACTTACCCATGCCGTATTCGACGTGCCCCCAACGTTTTAGACACATTTTTCTTAGGTCGGCATACGCTGGCAAGATCGCCAAGGTGTGACCGCGATTTTGACCCTTCCATTTCTACGGCAGTTATGATTTGAATCGTTGTGCGTCAGCCTTTTAATAGGCTACGTCACGACATCGTCGGCGATGCATGCAACGCGCTATGCCTGAGTTAGACTATCGTTGGGCATCGGTTGTGTAGGCCGACAACAGGTTCAGCATTCGTTGGTATAAGTTATCTATAACACAACGAAACGTTCTGTGTAGTTACCAATGCGTTACACATAAGACCAAGTCGCTATGAATACGTCCGAATCTTTAAAAAAAAACATCAAAAGTTCAACGTAAGCCAGCGTTTTACATACATTTTAACACGTTGCCATCGCTGGCTAAAACGTCAAGGTGTGACCGGGCCTTAATATGTTATGCATACGACCAACACCTTATGAATACGACCAAAACTTTTTAAAAAGCTTCAAAATTTCAGCGTACGCCAGCGTCTTGCATATATTTTTATACGTTGCCATTGATGGCTAAATCGTCAAGGTGTGACAGCGCCTTAAAGTATTTTAACCATTTTGCTCTATCTCGAACACCTTGCCCGTGGCACCCCCTTTAAGTTTGTTTTTACGCTGATTTCATCAAAGTATGGATAATCCGAGGAGTGCGAAATGGCATATCGCGGGTTGAGAGACATAATGATGTAACTGCATTTTTGGCGAGGTTGAATGGAATGGCTCTCATGTCGAACAAAACACCATTTATCTTTCATTAGCGATTTACAGGAAATTGGAAATTTTCAGTCACAACATTATGTCTCTCAACCCACGAAATGGTATTTTGTTAGACATGAGAGCCATTTTATTCGGTTTCACCAAAATTGCAGTTACAACATTATGCCTCTCAACCCGCGATATAGCCTATATGACGTTATATTGTTCCTGGAATGTTCCAGAGGAAGTTTTGCACCAAAGGTCATAATCCTTGACCTTTGACCTTTAAAGGCCACAAAGGTCAAATTTTCAAAGTTGTGGGAATCGAACTGGGTTTTCGACTTTCTTTGACGAACTAACTCCAATAAGCTATATCACGTATCCTGTTTCCTTATTTTAATGTCCACAACATTGTTTTGTGACCTTTGAAGGTTATGCAAAGGTCAAATTTTGAAAGTTGTTGAACGAAACCGGGTTTTCGACATTTTGCAGCTGTTGATTGAAGGCCACTATAATTAATTATAACTTGGTCAAAAATTATCACATTGTATCATCCTTGACTTCTGAAACAATCTACATCGTCAAATACCACTCGTGAACCATCGTCGTCTTCAGACTTGTTATCCCGTCCCACGGAGGGAGGGAGCGGGATATTGTAATTGTCCGGTTTGTTACTTACGAAATCTTTATATTTCATAAGTATATTGATGACTTCCGTCCTTTGTTTGTGTTTGTTTGTTTGAAGGCACGATAACTCGAGAACGGAAGAAGCTACCAATGTCAAATTACACCACGTGATTCAGGAGGGTGATGGCTAGTGCTGATTAGATTTTGGTCAAAATCGGTCAAAGGTCAAGGTCACAGTGAGGTCAAACATCCAAAAAAGGATAACTCGAGAACGGAAGAAGCTACCAATGTCAAATTACACCACGTGATTCAGGAGGGTGGTGGCTAGCGCTGATTAGATTTTGGTCAAAATCGGTCAAAGGTCAAGGTCACAGTGAGGTCAAACATCCAAAACATTCAATTTTTTTAATGGTTTGGTACAGAATCATCATAGAAACTGTTGGTTTGCGTAGCTACCTTCTCTAGAGACAGCTTTTATTAGACAAGGTCAGAGGTCAAGTTGACGATTTCTTAAGTACCAGTCTATGACTGCTTGTTTGTGTGTTTGTGTGTGTGTTTGTGTGTTTGTTTGTAGGCACGATAACTCGAACGGAAGAAGCTACCAATGTCAAATTGCACCACGTGATTCAGGAGGGTGATGGCTAGTGCTGATTAGTTTTTGGTCAAAATCGGTCAAAGGTCACAGTGAGGTCAAACATTCGATTTTTGATGGTTTGGTACAGAATCATCGTATAAACTTCTGATTTGCGTTGCTACCTTCTCTAGAGACAGCTGTTATTAGACAAGGTCAGAGGTCAAGTTGACTATTTCGTAAGTACCAGTCTATGACTGCTTGTTTGTTTGTTTGTCTGTCTGTCTGTTAGCAACTTTATGGCAAAATGGCTACAGCAAACACTATCAAATATAATCCACAGGTGGACAATGAACCTTGGATGACCCCATTAACTTTTGGGTCCAATTGGATCAAAGGTCAAGGTCATGAAAAGATCAAAATCGTTTTTCACTCATAACTTCGTCAAAAATGATCTGATTTACTTCAAACTAAGCTTATAGTGAACCTTATTCTATTTGTCACTTATAATCCTACCCAATCCTATAGTGAAAATGCATATTTGTGAAGATCGGCAGGGTCCGAAGTTATGGGGGTCATGGTCATCAGTCAAAATTACTAATTTTCCATTATAAATCAAAAAAAGGTTAGGAATATGCGTGTTTACTATGGAAGACATATATCAAGTCCTTTATTGGCTTTCATTTGACACCATGACCTTTGACCTTACATGGCCTTGAAAGGTCAAAATCATTTTACGTTCATAACTTCGTCAAAAATGGTTTAATTGACTGCAAAGTAAGACTAAAATATTCCTTTTTTTATTCCTTATAATCAACATTCAGGTTAAGGATGTATCAAGTTTAAATTTGATCCCCAAAATAATTTTATGCCTGAAATGGGTGGGATTTGTTTGACCTGGTACCACTTGTTTTTGTTTTAGTGTGGTATATTGTTAATAGAACTGCTTGCATTGGCAGATTGTAAATCTTACTCTTCAATGGAACCCTGAAAATAGATTTGTGGCAAAACATTAATTTAGTAAGGGCCATCTACATATTTGTGTATTATGATTGGATCTTAACATTTATTTATTTATTTATTTTCACTGGCCACTCAGACCATGTGCTTGGCAGAGCATTCAACTTGTCAGCAACATTTTGATGGGACGAGCCATCATACATAATTCAACAGTTTCATCATGAAAACAAGAATTGATGTTTGAATAAATGAAATGCTTGTTATTTGCGAACTATTAAATTCCATGAGAAATTAATTGCATTTCCTTATTTTGTGAATCATGCTCTTCTGTGTTTTAATTGAATGATCGTTCTGCTCTGTTTTGTGTTCAGTTCTTCCTCGAGCCTCAACTTTGAAACAGAAAATAAACTATGCTTGGGTGTGGGAACGAGGCCCATTGAGAAAAAAAAGGATTCCCAATATTAATGATCTTCATTTTTATTTTAATAAAAGCACCACATTGAATTCCCTTTACTATTAAAATCATTCCTGTAACTAGTCCTGACAAATTTGGGTCAAGTCATCCAAGGCATGTGCTTGTGGAGCCCAGAGGGCCCTGGAGTTGTAGATCTCATGTAGGATAAGACATAATGTATCATGTATGCGCTGTCTCTCAGTATGCCACTGCCTCCTGTCTGCCAGCATAGGTGGACGTTAAAGATCCCACGATGTCCTTCACGAAGAGTAGGCAAGTAATCACCGGCACCCTTTTCAGTCGGTGGTCAGCTTTTTGGAACTGCCACTGATAACAATCCAGTGTTACCTGGTGCATGGTGGGGTTATAGGTGATGAAACGGGCACCCCTCACTAGCTTTTTTTTTAGTGGAGAGGGTGATTGTGACACCCTGCCAGGACAAGAACAACACCTGACAAGGGGCGGATGAGCTCCCTTCGGGAGCCAATGGAGATGATGTCTGCAAAACAACACCCAATGGTGGTTTCTAAATTTATTTTTCCACCTGGTCAAGTTAACCCCTCCTGCACAGTGGTCCTGTGAAGAGGTTTCCTCGTTTCAGGACAAGGTGAAGGTTTTGCCAGTTTTTCCTCTTCTTTCGCTTCTTTCTAACAGCAGATAGCGAGAGAGAGGTTTGATGTGACAGGGGTGAGTTGCTTGAAGGAAGAAGTGGGACAAATCGTTGTGGACTCATGGAATTAAAGGAAGATGGAAGAGATATATGGAAAGGCTGTTGAATGTAGAAAACGAATGGGATAGCAACATCGAGAGTAACCCAGTTTTAGCCTTTAGGACCAGCAGAGAAGATAACTGAGAAGGAAGTTGAGGAAGCTATAAGAGCAATGAAGAGTAGAAAAGCAGGAGGGCCAACGGGAGTTGTGGGAGATATGTTGAAGGCAGCGGGAAGTTGGGGTGTGAAGAGAATGACAGAGATCTGTAATCTGGTGGTGAAAGAAGGCCGCATTCCAGTGGATTGGGAACTGAGTACCCTCGTCCCTCTGTACAAGGGGAAAGGTGACCCTCTGGACTGTGGCTCCTATAGAGCAATAAAGTTATTGGAGCATGGAATGAAGGTATTGGAAAGGGTGTTGGAGAAGAGGATAAGGAAGAAGGTAAAGATTGATGAAATGCAGTTTGGATTTATGCCAGGAAGAGGAACGACAGATGCAATTTTTATTGTGAGACAGTTGCAGGAGAAGTACATGGAGAAGAGGAAGAAGTTGTTTTTTGGGTTTGTTGATCTGGAGAAAGCATTTGATAGGGTCCCACGTGAAGTAATGGCATGGGCATTGAGGAAGTTAGGAGTGGAGGAATGGTTGATCAGAGTAGTGGTGGCAATGTACGAGAGAGGGCGCACAGCTGTAAGGACGAAAGATGGGAACAGTGGTGAGTTTGAGGTGAAGGTGGGAGTGCACCAGGGATCGGTACTAAGTCCACTTCTATTTGTAGTTGTGATGGAGGTGCTGGCTCGGAGGGTAAAGGAGGGTTTACCGTGGGAGCGACTGTATGCAGATGATCTGATGTTGGTTGCATATCGTATGTATGGACTGAAGGAGAAGATGAACAAGTGGAAGGAATGTATGGAGGCAAAAGGTTTGAAGGTGAATATTGGAAAGACAAAGGTAATGGCAAGTGGTAAAGCATGTGGTGAGGTGGAAAGGACTGGGAAGTGGCCGTGTGCTGTGTGCAGGAAGGGTGTCAGAGTGAACTCCATTCAATGTACAATGTGTGCTGAATGGGTTCATCGAAAATGTAGTGGGGTGAGAGGGTCATTAACCAGTGTGGCAGCTACATTCAAGTGTAAGGTGTGCATAGAGGGAGCTGCAGATGAAGGAATTGTTGAGTTGGATCTTGGAGATGGTGTGAAGCTGGAAGGGGTGAAAACATTTTGCTATCTCGGAGACATGCTGAATGGAGAAGGTGGATCAGACTCTTCGACGGTTGCTAGAGTGAGATGTGCATAGAAGAAGTTTTGGGAACTGAGTGGTGTGCTGACGAAGAGGGGAGTGTCGTTGAAGCTGAAGGGAAAGGTGTATGCTACATGTGTGAGGAGTATGATGATTTATGGGAGTGAGACATGGGTACTGAACATGGAGCAGCAACAAAGGGTGGAAATGCGAATGGTTCGGTGGATGTGTGGAGTATCGTTGAGAGAGAGGAAGACAAACGATGACTTGCAGAAGATGATGGGAATAGAGTCTGTGATGGAAGTTGTGAAGAGAAACAGGTTGAGATGGTTGGGTCATGTGTTGAGGAAGGATGAAAGTGACTGGGTGAGAGGAATGTTGGAAATGAGTGTAGTCGGAAGTGGAGGATGGGGAGACCGAGAAAAACTTGGCTCAAGGTGGTGGAAGAAGAAATGTGGGCAAGGGGATTAAGAAGGGGAGATGCAGAAAATAGGGAAAGTGGAGAAGGTTGTCATGGGGCCTGCAAGGCTAACCCCCGCTTTAGCGGGGAAAATTGCCTGTGTGTGTGTGTGTGTGTGTGTGTGTGTGTGTGTGTGTGTGTGTGTGTGTGTGTGTGTGTGTGTGTGTGTGTGTGTGTGTGTGTGTGTGTGTGTTTCTCTTTGTAGTCCTTTACTCTGTAGTAGCTCAGCCTTGTTTTGGGCAAATTTCAATTACAAAAAAACCTGGACAAAATTAAAGTTCCTTCTCCAATCTGTAGGGGGCACTGATGATTTTTTGCCACATTCAATGCCACCATCAGTGGCATTCCCATGCATCTGCAAGAACTGCTGGTCACCTGCAGCTACCTGCTGCCTTTAAATGATGCCAACCACCCATGTTCAAACATAGAAAACTCATCAACCATTTTTTCCAAGAGTGTAAGTTCCTTTCAAGCATTCAAGAATGGCATTACTTTTTCATTTTCTGTTTTTTTTTTTTTATTAATTTTGTATTATTAACTAGCCGAAACCCCATCACAGACGGATTCTGTTCCATGAGCCCAATATGACAACCAGTGGTGGCTCTTGTAAGAGCCGGATCCCAGTCGATGTACTCCATGGCCTTACCTTATGAGGCCTACAAAACGTCCTTGCATACGACATTTTTGGTGTACACTGCTCCTTGTGAAGAAGTCCCCTGATTTGTGCATGTGTCTACTTTGACGTACATCGTGTCAAAACTTATCAGGTCACAGTACCGAGAAAAACGTGACGCGACCGCGAGGAGCAGCACAAAATTGGTCCTTCAGTATTAATATATAGATTAAACCTCCCTCTGTAAGCAGGGGTTCCCTAACCTATGGTTGTGACCTGAGCTTGTATCGCGAAGGCCTTCTGCTGGGTCGTGGATGATTCCGTGCCGCTTGATCTGACCGATGCACCATATTCAAACATTGGCAGCTTGTCAACTTCTCACAAATCCTGGTTTTTTGAGGGGGGTTTTCACATCGAAAGCGTTTTCTCCGACAATTTTTATGGTAGCTTCTGGTACCATTGGGGAGTGAGAGGAATGTGATTTCAAATTTTGGATCGTGGACAAAAAGGTTTGAGAGCCTACGCCCTATAGAATAGGTGGAGGCTTCTACCTGTTGTAGGGTTTGTTTCAACAATTAGTGCCCCGAGTTTTTAATGGTACCTCAGAGTAAGCCACCATTTCATTTTTTTTTTCTTTTCTTCCTTTTTCTGCCATAGTCCATTTGCCGTTATTATGTGTTCCATTGTCAACCTTGTTGATGTGGAAAGTGTATGGTTTTATGATTGTTTTGGGCGAACATGGGTCCGTTAATAAAATTCAGGTTGGTTGCCGGGGTGGCTTCCTTGGGGAACTCCTGAAATTTGCATAAATTCAAGATGGCCGCTACAGGTCAGACGATGGCGCTAAGTTTTTAATCAGTCAACATATAATCCTGTGTAATACCTCTTTTCCATAAGATTTTGACATGAGGAATTCAATTTTGGGGTTATTTTTTACGTTCAGGAATAAATATAGGTTCACATGAAATGTCCATGACTATTTTTTGCTGAAAATTATGTAACACCAATGCAAAAGTGAAGTCATGAATGGTTCACAACAGTATGTTCATAATCAGAAAGCATACACATTGTCATGTCATCATATTGGACATCTTAGGATCAGAGGACATAGAGCCGAGTAGACAACTTACGTGTTGTTCATTCCCATTCATTGTACTCGTCCCCTTCCGTATCCTCGTCTCTTTCCAGTTCTGCTTCGACACTCCCTTCTTCCACTTCACTTTCACTGTCCTCCACAGTCTTGTGTGGGTTGAAGCACTTGTCACTGCAACCACAAGTGCAGTATAGCATGCAGGAAATCTTTGCATGGTGACAACTGCAACTTCCAGTACTGCAGGCCTTCCCCTCTGCTTTGCATCCACACCGCACAACATCCATGAGGTCCCTCTCACTACGCAGAAGTTGATGAACAAGCAGAGTAGGCTTGATGAAGTTATCAACCCAGTGCTTCCCAGTTGGGTGCTGTCTGCATGTCTCAAGGTAGCTGCACAACTCCTGGAATGTCTTGGGGCCGGTGGTGAGGAAGGAAATGAGAAGGGCAGTCGGAACCATCCGGAAGGCTCTCATTGATCGAACCCAGGACTTGCCACTCGTGATTCCTGCCAGGCCCCCGAATGCTGAACTGATGAGAGTCTCAACACCAGACCCACGCATGAGTTTGCCAAAGCAACCACAGAAGGACTGCACAGTGTGCATTATCCCAGGCCTCAGAATCACATTTTTAAAGTGATCATCGTCATGCCGCTTGATTTGGCAAGCCACCATGTAGAGCTGGAGCTCCACAGAGATGTGGACATAAGTCATTCCCATATCAGTCAATGACTTCTGAAGATACTCCAGGAAGTCACTACAGTATCTGGATGAGAAGCTTTGGCATCAATAAGGGGTTTGAACATGTAGGTACTTGCTGGCTTTTTTTCTGCATGACTGGTGAATGCTTCTTGGTTGTTGAACCCACCCCATTCCATGGCGTTCACCTGTGTGCTGACTGTGTTTAGCCACTTCATGTCCTTTTCCTGTGCAGCAGCTAAACTAGCTTGCCGGGCACACACTTCATGGTAGGAGAATCCAGAGGTTGCATGCACAGCCGGGGGTTTCACTTTGGATGGCCCAGTGTAGTGCTGCAGAGGAAGGCTCCCTGATGAGCTGCTGCTTGTCCTAGACTGGGGAGCTTTCTTCGACAGTCGTGGGATAATAAGGTCACTCTTCCCTGGGTGAGCATGCCCATACTCAAGAATGCCTGCAGGATGGGGTTGCTGAAATTCATGTGAGAGGACATGAGTAGTGCGCCGACAATTAGGCGTGAACACTTGCAGATCAAGATTATCAAACCAGGCAAAAATCACGCCAACAGTTCTACTCAAACCCATAAATTGGTGGAGAAGCTGAGCATTGTCACTGAGAAAATGAGCAGCGGATTTCCTGAATCTCAGGACCTCATCATATGACGTTGTGAACCCATGTTCATGAAGGAGCTTTAGAAGATCAGAACTGCCATGGCGGTGTAGTAGTTTGGCAGCCAGTCCAAATGTTGTCTGATTTCTGGTACCTGTAACATGACTTTGAATTGACTGGTTCAGGCTTCGAGATTTCTTGGTCATTTCACCACCAGACGCTAAGTCTGCAATCAACCTCAATAAAGTTGGGCTTGTTGCCTTGATTGTGTTGGCTTGTGTAAATTCTGAGAGGTCATGATTGGCACTGTTGTACTTGACTGAGCGTGCCTCCTTCTTGATCTGCCTTACCACAGAATCATTACTCCTCTCATCTGCATCATCCACTTTAACCATTTTCAGATGGTTAGCAATGGACTCACGGAAACCAACAATGGTAGCACATCCATCTACCCGAACTGACATAACGTCCTTACTCATGCGGTCTGTTAGATTGCTAAACATATCACGTCGAGTGAGTTTGCCACCAAGATCACAGTACAGGGAATGCAGTTCAACGCTATTCCACATCTTTGACCTGTCACAATTCATGCGCTCTATGACGTTCTTTAGGGCACTTTCTTCTGCAACACCAGTTGGCAAATCAGCATATTTCGGGACTGTCATGAAACTGTTATAACAGCGTACATGGTATTTGCACTCAGCCGCAGGGAGATCGACCAAATATGCAATATGTAACTTAACCGTTCTGGCCTACTTCATCATTACGTTGCTCAGCAGCATTAATGATGGCATCTTTCATAGTTGGGATGAGATTACCTTCCTTGTCAAAACGTTCTTCAGTCATGCACTGACGAACACGATCCCATCTTTCTGGATGTTTCTCATCAACAGGTAAACATTCTTTGCCACAAAAAATGTAGTCACGTTTGTAAACAAACACACCACTGCCTGTTGCCTGTGTGCGATATCTTGTTGTCACTGTAACACAATCATCTTCAGCTTTTCTTTTCTGTGATTTACGAAGTCTCTCAATTTTTTTGTTTTGATGTGCCAGTACAGTAGCATCCTTTGTGACATTCTATGCGAACAGCATCACCACCACCATCAACAATGTCCTGTAGTTTTGCACGTAGCTCTTCATCTCCATGGGCTTTGGCATAGGAGATCAATGTCTTGATCCCTTGATCAGCGAATTTCTTCATTTCCCCTCCACCAAGACACACGGGAAGAATGCACCTTGAATCAGCCATATCTGTAAAAACAAAACAATGAATTAGTAACTCGCATTAATGTCGTATGTGAGCGTCCAGTTGTCAGAATAGTGACCTTGTTGTCATTCAA
The DNA here is from genome assembly GCF_056783735.1 of Eptatretus burgeri. Taxonomy (NCBI): domain Eukaryota; kingdom Metazoa; phylum Chordata; class Myxini; order Myxiniformes; family Myxinidae; genus Eptatretus; species Eptatretus burgeri. The sequence goes on from NC_140967.1 coordinate 97,059,395, forward strand.
AATGTATCTCACACGGCAAACAATTGCCAGGAACTCGAACATTGACCTAAAATTTACTTCTAATCACAAAAATAAGGTTAAATATCGATTCCTCATGCCAAAATTATATGGAAAAGATGTCTCGTGTAATTTTAAGTTCATTACCTAAAAAGTTATATTTTCAGCCCGGTCGATGACGGCCATCTTGTATTTGTGCAAAAATAACAGATTTCCCATGGTTGCCATCCGGGCTACCAAGCTTGATTTTGTCTATGCATGCCTGTGAACAAGAAATCACCATAAAACCATACACTTTTGAGGACAACAAGGTTACTTCTCTGGCAAATGGACTACCATTGTCTGAGCTGTATCTCATCTCAGAGCCGGCTGGGACTTTTGGAATGAAATTTTGCATCAATAATGCGAATAAAATAGGCTGATGTTGGCTTAGCGGTTAAGGTGGCTGGCTTGTGACCTTAGGATCCTGAGTTGGAGCCCCTGTGCATTGGTGAATTAACACCAGGTGGGGTTGACTCGGCCTGTCATCCTTCTGAAGTTGGTGAAATGAGTACCAGTGTACTTGAATAATAACCATTCGGGGTAACCTGCATTGGAGTGGTGACCCGTCCAGCACTGTACTCCTTGCTTATGAAACTTCCTCGGCAGCCCTACACACCTTTATGGCGTTAAAGGAATGGTATTATTATTGTTCATGCAAATAAAAAGTAAAGCGGATTGACTTTTTTTAAACCTTGACCCAATTTTAAGGTCATGACCCAGTTATAGACATTTTATAAGTTTTCACCAAAACTTGACTTAGGTTTGTCTGATCAGAACAAAGTTGCCCTCTCTGGATGGCCTTGAGTAAGCTGTATTTACGTGTATTTACCATCATACCTCTCTGAGGTAAATGTGAAAGGTGAGGCTTATCTTTGGCAATGCCTTTGTGATCACAGATATCTAGTTTTGTTTCCTGCCGTTTATAGTGACGTAGCAGGGTTAAGTGTGTCATCAACATAAAAAAATAAAGCTTCGTTATTGTCCTTGCCCATTGTCATTCCGGATCGTTTCAAGGCACAATCGGATATTAATTATTCAAGCCAATAAATGATGTGGAGAAACTTTGTGAACTCGCTTGTGTTGTTTAAACCATTTTATTACATGGTCAGCAGTAGTTTGCCGTGTTATCGGAACGAGCAGAGTACCTGCCCTACGGTATGGGCGATCTTGTTCCAAGCATACAACAAGTTCTTCTGACGCATAATTTTTAGTTGGGCGATGCATAGGCAACTGACAGCTCTGAACAGGCAAAAAAAAAGTAATAATCCAGGTTACATGCATGAAGCAATTTAAACAGACTGACTGCTTATAATTCAAAACACCTCACTGTGCAGGAAAACGTGGAGACAGGAATACTGTCCTGCAGATGGTGGAGACTTGTAATACCCTTCCCCACCTGGAGGTGGTGCTACATGATACACATTTACATAGAGAATTTGCTTTCCGAAGATCACAGACAAAGATAAAAACACCCCGATACATTATTTGGGGTCGTGCTGATCCTCCAGCAAGTCTGGATGCAATCAGCCCAGAACTGTTGGAGGAGTATCGCGGCAAACACTGGTCCGTGAATTATTGTAAGGATTAAAAAGATAATAATCGATTGCCACGTTGGGGTTTTCAAAGGGTTGGATATGTAAAATAAATAACAAATGAAAGGAATAATTTATATTCTCGGTGGTGTAATGGTGACTGCGGTGACTCTCTGCGGTCGGTGGTTCGTTTCGTAACTCCAGCCGAAGCCTACTGATTTTGAGGTCAAAGGTCATCTTGAGGTCAGATTCCTAAAATCGTCGTTTTTTATCCGATTGACTTGAAATTTGAACAAGATTTGCATATTGCATCACTGAATTGGAAAACTAACTTTTTGAGGTCAAAAGGTCAAAGATCACCTTAAGGTCAAACTTATAAAATCATCAATTTTTATCTGAAAAATCATCAATTTTCATCCGATTGACTTGAAGAATAAACAGTAATTTCAAAGTGCATTACTGAATTGGGAAAACAGCCTTTTGAGGTCAAAAGGTCAACTCAAGGTCAAACTTCTAAAATCATCCATTTCAATCTGAAAAATAATCAACTTTCATCCGATTGATCTTGCTCTGCATGACATATTTTTCTTTTACTTGCAAAATCGAAGATTTTTAAAGTATATTGGTCTGTCTGTCTATCACCTACAGGTCACAATTTTAAATCGATCTTCATGAAACTTCACTACATGGTGGTGTTTGTCAAAAGGAAGAAGCCTATTGTTTTTGAGGTCAAAAGTTCAACATCGGCTCAAGGTCAACAACTAAGATGGTATTTCTAAAATCCTCAATTTTCATCCGATTGACTTGAAATTTGATGATGATTTATATTTCAGGTCACTGAATTCAACCCATCAATTGTTTTTGAGGTCAATGCAGACCAAAAGGTCAATATAGGTCCAAGGTCAACAACTATAGTGGTATTTCTGAAATCCTCAATTTTCATCCCATTGACTTGAAGTTTGAAGAGGGTTTATATTTCAGGTTACTGAATTCAACCCGACAATTATTTTTCAGGTCAACGTAGGCCAAAAGGTCAACATCGGCAAAAGGTCAACAACTGAGGTGGTATCGCTAAAATCCTCAATTTTCATGCAATTGACTTGTAATTTAAAAAGGGTTTACACATCAGGTCACTGAATTCAATCACCAATTATTTTGGAGGTTCACGTCGGCCGGATTGCTAACATTGTTAATTTTCATCCAATTGACTTGAAATTTGAAGAGGATTTGTATATTTTGTCATTTATTTCAACCACTAATTGTTTTTGAGGTCAAATTTGTTTTATGGATTTTGCAAGTATCGTGCTCTGCAAGGCGTCATCTTCTTCTTGTTGGTCTGTTTGTCCGCACAGAACTTTTTTCTCCACAACCACTCGCAGGATTGAGAAGAAATTTTCACCGTTGGAGTGATTACTCGTGTGGAATGTTAGAATTATAATTATGATGTCATTGGTCATGTGGTGGGGTGGCCATGTTGGAAAACCAGAAAAACTTTGGACCTCTGCATCTCTGAAACAACACGAAGGAAAAAATTGAAACTTGGCACATCGCAAGTCCTCCTCATGGGAAATAAGGGTGATTTTCATCGGTCACGTGATTCGGCAGCCATATTGTTTAAAAAAATAAAAATAACCTTCAAAAATCTTTTGTAAAGTGGCTGAACTGATCAGGCAAAACTTTACACGGAGGACCCGCCTGTCCATGAGGAACAACAGGTTCACACATCTGATGTCATTGGTCATGTGGTTTGGCAGCCATAATGGCTTACCCAAAAACCCATAAAAATACGTCACTCTTGTCACGTGGTTTGGCAGCCATATTGGATTTACCCGAAAACCCATAAAAATACGTCACTCTTGTCACGTGTTTGGCAGCCATATTGGATTTACCTGAAAACCCATAAAAATACGTCACTCTTGTCACGTGGTTTGGCAGCCATAGTGGATTTACCCCAAAATCTATAAAAAAAAATACGTCACTCAAAAGAAGTCCTGGCGAGGGTGTGCAATATCCGATTGCTCTTTTTCTTGTTCAGAAATCAGGAATGCATTGAGCCCAATATGTTGTCGTGGATCAGGCATTGCGTGGCGGAGGAATGCGCTTCACCGAGTGCCTTTCTAGTTTATTCTGTGCTTGTGAGTTGGTCGTGCGGCGGTGTAGTGCGCAGCTGCTCCCATAACGAGTGCCGGGTTAAATATGGACTTTTAACTTGACGCTTGTTTCCCCTTTTGTGTCCAAAAAAAAGCATTGCAACATTTTTTTGGAGCTTTAATATATTTCACTGACATTGAATACGTGCGATGTTGGAATATTTTCGCACGTATAATGTATTTAATCTTGTTGGACTGTTTTATTTGTTTGTTTTGCATGTTATACTGTATATTTAAATAAATGTAGGTTTGACGAACAGCAATTTTTTTTCAGGTAATGTAATGTAATTTTACAAATAAACTGGAATCGTTTACGAGACCACTAAAACTTGCATCCTCGTCCTCATGAAGCAGCCCTTTGAAGGAAGGAAGGAAGGAAGGAAGGAAGGAAGGAAGGAAGGAAGGAAGGAGGGAAGGAGGGAAGGATGTTGAGATGTTCACGAACTTCTTTATTGTTTCGTTCTCGGTGTTATTCTGTCCGTCTGGACGTGTTAACGTTAAAGCGACACTTCTGTTTTATTTTTTGATACTCGACGGTTCTTTTGACAGGTTATTACTTCCGATAATTTTAAGGGTGTATTTAAGTCGTTGTCAGCTCGGCTGTGGTTCCACTCGCGCGCGTGTTATTCTTTCAAGCAGATGTTTATGCTCCGTGAGTGTGACGTCAGAGCGTGAAACAGGTTTCCGAGGGATCATCCAACGTTTGAGGAATGGCAGCAATGCTACGGGAGTAATTAAAAAAAGAAGAACGACTGAGAGGACGGCAGCATCGTCTCCGCCGGGCGGGACCGGACTCGGGCAGGTGTTGTTAATGGGCGATGGCGTTGAGGGAGCTGAAGGTTTGCCTTCTCGGGGTAGGTCGATGAACTGTGGGGTCCAAGTACAAACTCTGCCGTCTCCGTTCCTCAGTGCCCTTTACTCCTTCCCTTGTTTATCCTCTAGAATGTTCTTTAACCGTCGGAGGACATTTAGTGAATCGTTTGTTTCATCCTAAACGACAGACGAGGTTTTATTTTGTGAGAGATACATTGAGTTTATTATTATTTTTCTGTCCGGCTCCCGAAGGCCTATAGGTGTGTTCGGGTGAACTGACTGCGCACGGCTGGGGTTGTGGACCCGTAGTTTTTGGAGGTTGTGGGCTGAAAGGGTCTTGGTGAACCCACGTTTCAAAGTTGTCTTCCGAAGCCAGCTGCCGACTGGGTATCCTGCGTCGTACGAACTCCTTACTTGGCACACCTGAACTATCCATCCATGAGGTCTTCATCCGCAGCTTGATGGAGTAGTGCTCTCTTCTCTGGGCTGACTCCCCTGCCTCACATCTTACTCATATTGATGGAGTAGTGCTCTCTTCTCTGGGCTGGCTCCCCTGCCTCACATCTTACTCATATTGATGGAGTAGTGCTCTCTTCTCTGGGCTGGCTCCCCTGCCTCACATCTTACATGGCTTGATGGAGTCGTGCTCTCCCCTCTGGGCTGGCTCCCTTGCCTCACATCTTACTCGGCTTGATGGAGTAGTGCTCACTTCTCTGGGCTGGCTCCCCTGCCTCACATCTTACTCAGCTTGATGGAGTAGTGCTCTCTTCTCTTGGCTGGCTCCCCTGCCTCACATCTTACTCAGCTTGATGGAGTAGTGCTCTCTTCTCTTGGCTGGCTCCCCTGCCTCACATCTTACTCAGCTTGATGGAGTAGTGCTCTCTTCTCTTGGCTGGCTCCCCTGCCTCACATCTTACTCAGCTTGATGGAGTAGTGCTCTCTTCTCTTGGCTGGCTCCCCTGCCTCACATCTTACTCAGCTTGATGGAGTAGTGCTCTCTTCTCTGGGCTGGCTCCCCTGCCTCACATCTTACTCAGCTTGACGCCATGGAAACCAAGGTCTTGAAGATCATTGAAGACTCCTGTGATGTTTAGTCTACTGGTCTAGTACTTAGCCATCACAGATAGGTCGGTAGTCTTTCTGTCTTCCACTGCCTCCTTTCTGGTCTTGCACCCTCATCTGCTCTTTCCACTTTCCATGCATGTTTTGTGCCACCACCCCCCCCCTTTCCCTCCCCAACCCTCCCAGGTTTCTGCAGGGCTCACACTGTCCACCATCAACTCCCTTCTGGTTAAACTTCCAAAATCCAGTGTCACTGCTCACCTCCATTCATTTGTTCCTCTTTTTATTTTTTACACCTGTGGAACCAACTTCCATTTCCTCTTCAATCTCATTTTTTTAAAAATTCCCCTCCAGGTCTTCAAGATAGCTGTTCACCACAATTGCAGATCATTCCCAATCCAAAACCATGATCTTTTCTACCCTCCTTAACCCCATCGCAGTGTCTCCTTCCGGGCTTCCGTTTTTCCCTCCTCGGAGTTTTCTTCTGTATCCATCTTGCTCCCCCCCTCCCACCATTCCTCCACACACCAATTGTCTGTCTTGGTCTTCAATTCAACTGTTGGTGTTTCCCTCCCTCTCTTTACTGTTACTTTTGCTTCCTGTTTTTGTCTGTTACGTCCTGATCCCGTTCAGTGTACTATCTCTTCCACGAGCTTCGACTTTATGTAAACAAACAATGGTCAAAACCTCCATGAATAACAGCCCAGCTGATGGTCCAGGCAGTCAGAAAATTTATCCATTGTTTACAGGTTAATTAGGGTTTTTTACTTTAGGTAAACAACTCTCTTAATGTTTGTGATTAAGATGAAGTTAAATATCATGTTGTTAATTGGTCCCATTTACATCCTTATTAAATGGTTTTAGTTATTTTCTCGTGCACAGCCTGTGGCTGCTTGGTGGCATAATTTTTTCTGGGATGTAATGGCCCCCTTTGCCAGGATACTGGTACTCATTTTGCTAACCGAAGAAGGATGATAGGCTGAGTCAACCCACCTGGTGTTAATTGAACGACATGATAGGGACTTGAACTCGAGAACCTAAGATCTTCAGCCAGCCACCTTAACCATTAAGGCAACAGCAGGAATTTTGTTGACTCTGCCCGTCATCCTTCCGAGATCGGCAAAATGAGTGCCAGCTTGCTGGTATCCTGTGTCGGAGTGGCGACCCGTCCAGGATTGTGCCCCAACAGCCAAGGACACTGCTTTGGCAGCACCAACGCTCTGCAAAGAGTATGGTCCCAATGGATGGATGGATTGCTATTCAATTAATGAACGGACTTGTGAACTAATTGGTGTGTTTGTTAATAAATGAAAGTCTACAGGTAAAGCTGCAAGTCAAATGTTTAAATGTTGAGGTTCCATTTCCACATTGCTTGATTGTTTGGTTGCTGTTGATGTCGTCTGTGCACGTATGTTCATGTGCAGTTGCTTTTGAAACCCTTAAACAAAAGGGCATTGTTTAAAAGGAGCTGGAAATGTCGTTTGTTTAATGGTTATTGGTAAAGAGCAATCATTACGACCGAGGAAGGGTTCTGCTGTATGGATGCTGCGGTTTCTGAATTTTCAAAGTGGTTGTACAGAAAGCCTAATCATAATTTGTATTGTTTAATTTTATTTATTGTGCATCTGAGCTATGAGGCAAATGGTTCTGTTGAGATCATGTGTCGTCGTTTGAATCTGAAAATGTAAACCTAAACGTGTGATGTTGCCTCTGGTAGGACAGTTGTATGAACTGTTTCTAAAGTTGTATGAACACACCTGTGCACCTATGCTGAACAGCCAAGACGTTAACTCTCGCTTGGCAATATGCAGCTTTCAAAATGACGTGATCCACCCAAGAATGCTCGGTGCGCAACCCCCTAGAAACAACAGTATTCGGGACACCATAAAGTATACCATGTGTACGAGATGAGGATTGTTACCAGAAATGGCTCACAAAGCATCTAAAAGAAGCCAAAAATATTCGGAAAAGAACCTGAGAGAAAGGGATGTGCCTCCGCACAACGAAAGGCTTGGATAACTTACTCGGCCTGCCGAACAGGCAGCTGCCCATACTCTAAACTCTCAACCATGTGGGCCGGTGCAAGGCCTGAGTGTGCAGGTGTGTGCCACCCAAACCCCCGATGGATTTTTTTTTTTTCAGGTTGGTTGCATTTAATTGCAACCAGTGATTGGACTTTGAAGCTTGTGAGAGTGCCTCGTGGAAACGTGGCAGGCTTGGTAATTTATTTCATGGACATCCACAATTGGGAAGACAGATGCTGTGTGTCATTACCGAGTAATGATAACCAACACTTTGGCAAGCAACATCTTCATGATGTGAAAATGCACAAAGCTTGTATCAGCTATACATGCGTGAGAGCTGGATGTATGAGGTAGACTTCCTGCAGAAGACACAAGGTCTGCTCTCGCTTTTTTGCTGAAATTAGCGGAATCGATCTAGTTTTTACTTTTGGTTGGAAGCACCTTCTTTAAAAAAAAAAATTCAAATATATATATATATATATATATATATATATATATATATATATATATATATATATATATATATATATATATATATATATACAGATATACATAATGAAAATGCATACCAAATTAACATTTATTTCATAGCATGTGAAAAAGGATCATTGTGTGAAATTGCATGAGATATTTGTACCAAAGTTTCTTCATGGCATTAAAATAATCAGGGTTTTCCCTCCAAAATCGGTGTTTGCTTTCTTCTCAGAAATGAGACACAATTCCGATGAAACTTGACAACAACCTTCATCACCTGTGATGTACCAAAGTTTGTTCACACCATTAAATAAATCTGGGTCGATGAAAGGGGGGGGGGGAGATTGAGTTGCCCCCCAAAATATGTATTTGCTCCAACATTGGTTCTTTGGTACATTTTGATGATTCTGTTCCATGTTGACTACCTCTTCTGTATCATTATTCTACCAGGTGAGTACCCAGGGGTATTGCCGAATATGTTTTAATTTGTACGTTTTAACCTTTTCTGCTGCAGGACACAGGGGTTGGCAAGTCAAGTATTGTTTGCAGATTTGTACAAGACAGCTTTGACCCAGATATTAACCCAACTATAGGGTAAGACCGAGTTTGTAATTATCTCATGAAGAATAACAGCATTTGGTATTTCTGTTATTTATGTTTGACTTGCTGATGTTTTATTTTATTTTTATTTACATTTCAAAAGATGTTGCTCTACAAAGGTCAATTTCCCAAATGTTTCATTTGATGTTGCTGTTTATTCATATGGGGAAACACTGAACACAAACTGAAATGGGGTGAATTAATAGAAATAACTGATGTCAAGACTGTCTTTGAGCAAGAATGAGTAAAAAAAAACAATATTACCATCCCAAAGTGACGCAAGCTGGTCAATTTATGAAGAAAACTTTATTTTAATTGTCATGACCATGTACTGCTTTGATTGCTGTGCATTTCCAGGATTGGTAAAATAGTACTAGCAGGGACCTGCGGAACATCCGCAATGTAAAGTGGGACTTCAAGTCCTCGACTCCCTACCCCCTCACAAACCCAAAGTCCTCAGCCTCTGCCTCCCCAACCCCAAGGCTTAAAACCTTTAAAGCCTTCTCAACTCTGCTCCATATTTGCTCTTCCCCCCCCACCCTCCATTCCCAACCTGAACTTTCTGTCCTTCCCTCCACCCCTCCTCATTAAAGCAAGAGGGCACTTCCACATCGATCATTACATATTTCTTCATTACCTCATCAATACAGCGGAATATTTAACTCTTTGGCCAGCGGACATCATGGCTCCGATATGTCATGGCCAATCAGGGTCACCTGTCCAACTCGCATCCCCCAAGATATGTGGAAACCTGATGGAATTGTAACTCTCAAGTGACCATGAGCAGCTTAATTGTGCCATTAAATGGCTTTAAGCCAATTATCTTCTTCCTAAAGCATACATGCACATCGTTAAACATAAATAATGGTGGATGATTACATAAATAACGGCGTATATGCTCGCTTAAGCGGCTTGCTTCCGTACGAGTTCCGCCGAGGGTGAAGTACCCCGCTAGCTGGATCACGTGGGTACTTGGGTAAGTTGAAGTTGGCAATTAACCCTACCCCACGTGATCTACCTATTGGTGTATTTTGGTCCAAAATAACCAGGACCCGCCGACCTCGGACTTCTCTGGGCTGGCGATCTGTAATTCCGGGCGATCGAGCCGAGACGGCCCCACTGCTCCATCGAGGGTCGTGCTCGTAGCGACGCGCCGGCGGAAACTACAACAATATATTGTTACGGATCTGGAAACCATGTGCATACAACATACATGTGTCCCAAAAGTCAGTTATCCCATTAAGTACATGTGAGACAGGTCTCTTCCTTTTGTCTGGTGGGAGAATCAAAGGCGTGTGTTGTGATGTCTTTTTAGGTAGGTTATATCTTCAAGCCACATCCAGCGGACCATCCGGCCTGCGACTGAGCGAGCGCTTCGCTCTCCCAACTCGAAACCCCACCCAGGAAGGGCATGCCGTGGACCCCTGTCCAATCGAGGCAGATGGTGACGTGTGCTTCACTGAAACCCTGTCCAGGAAGGGCATGCCGTGGAACCCTGTCCAATCAAGGCGGACAGTGGCATGTGCTTCACGGAGCTCCACCCCGTACGAAGGCTCTTTGTTCCCTTTCGTGGGTATTTAAGAGAGGGGCGCGTCTGAAGAAAAAGGAGAAGTGCAAGAGCTGTGTGGATCCAACGAGAGTGAGAGGAGACTTTGTCACCCGTCCAACATCACCGCTACTGCCAGGCATACAAGTCAGTTGTGCGCTGTCTCCCTGGCGTTCCACAGGGAGAAGTGAGTCCCGTCCGTGACCCTGATCTCTGCCCGGGGACTCCGTCTGCTCCACGCGGGTTCTTCCACGGACACGAGCCCCTGAGCCGGACCACCATCGACAGGTGCCGCACCGCAGAGCACCCCCTACCTCCAGCGTTCAGGTACCTCGCCGAACTGTGACCCCCAGCTCGTGTCTCCTTCTCCGGCTGCAGGGGTCTTCAATAAAGCATCTGTGTGTGTGTGTGTGTCTGAGTGTGTTGGGCCCGTCTTTAGGTCGAACTGTATTAGTGTTTTTATTTGATCATTGTAAATATTTCTTGTATATTCACGATAAGAATCTTTCCTGTGTCTTTATCTTTATTGTAAATAAACAATTGCAGAAATGTCACCAGTTCGTTTCCGTTCTTTCTTGCATTGGTCCAGCATGGTTCGGATCTGAGTTGAGGTGGGTTTTGTACTCGATAATCAGTTCATTCTAGCCGGCACGGCTTTGGTAGTCTCCGCCCGGCTGCACCCGAACCGGAGGTGGTAGTCGGGAGTTGGAACTCCACCGCAGTCGGTAGTGACCCGGTTTGAGCAAGACGTGCTGAGGGCGTGGTTTCCCCAGTAGTCAAAATCGCGTGGTTAATTAGGTGAATTGGTTATAGACAAATAGACCCTACGCTACGCGGTTGAGATATTGGCGTCCTCTGTCAGTTAAGCGACCCGCCGCGTCATGGAATTATCCGGAGCGACGGCCTACAATTCCGGAGAGTCCAATGGGGATCGACATGACCTCCCCCACCTAGTGGTCGTTCTCGCCACCGGACCTCCGGCCAGCAACTATGTATGTATATATATGTATATATGTATATATATATATGTATATATATGTATATATATGTATATATATGTATATATATGTATATATATGTATATATATGTATATATGTATATGTATATGTATGTATATGTATATGTATGTATGTATGTATATATATATATATATATATATATATATATATATATATATATATATATATATATATATTGTTATGGAAATGGCCCTTAATGGGACTACCAAGTGTAGGATCAGCTCAGATCCCCCATTAAATTCATGTATAGATAGGTTGTTTGGTGAAATGGATGTCATATGTGTGTTGGGAGGTGTAAAAGACTGTTTTTGTGTCCATGCTGTGGTGGTGAAACGAGGGATCACTCTTCCTCCCATCCCGGACGAAGCCCCGCCCAGTCGGCTGAGGGGTGTGGCCTGGAGAGGAAGTGGCGCGAGGGGGGGGGGCGGAGCTTTTGGTCGGTTTCACCGACAGACGTGTTCAAGACGAGTGAACGTAAGAAAACTGTAAAAGAGAGAAAAGGGTCGAGTGTGTGGAAATAGTCGCCGAGAGAAGCGAGCAAAGGAAGCGAGGGAAACAAATGCTTCGTAAAAACGGGCTCGTGTGTCAATGAAGGAACGAGCGAGAGGGAAAGCGAAGACCTCAGGTTGAGGCTCAGTTTTGGCAGTTGGGGAAACTGCAGTAGGTTGAGAGGCTGCTCGTGCTTTGGAAGCGAGCGAACTGAGGAGGGACAGTGTGGAATCTGCTGGTACAAAAATGGCAGTCGGCTTTGAGAGGCTGCCGGCACGTGGAGTCGACGATCTACTCGTACGGGGAGGTGATCGACCGATTTGGCCTGCGTCTGGCCGTGGAGCCTCTGTCCGTACTCGCCTCACGGCTCCACACGTTGTTGATGCGCCTGCGGAGCTGGGCACCTCGATCAGGCCAGGCCTCGATTTGTACGCTGGACTTTGAGAGAAATCGGCTGAGGGCCATCGTGGATTTGGCGGTCTTGCATCGTCGACATTGCGCGGGGCCGGACAGCGCTGAGGAGAACGTGCACACGCGATGATTTGAGCAGGAAAAGTACTGCGCCGCTATTATTGCCACGCGGCTTGGTTCGAACAGGGAGTTCGAACCCGTGGACACCCGCTGATTACGAGCGACATTCGTTCTTATTGACTCTTTCCTCTCGTCCATGAGCCATCACCAAATACTCTGTCTGCATGCATGCTGTCTGTCTGTCTGCTTTGTCTGCACGTTGTCTAAGGCATATCTCGGTAGGGACCCCCTCGAAACCTATACTCCGTAGTCCCCTGGTTAAGAACGGGTTAAAGATAGTTAGTATAAACATTGTCGTGTTTATTGCTTGTGTTGTGATCCCTGATGTTCCCCAATAAATCTGGTTAATTCAAATGAAGTTGCCGCTATGGATCAATTTGTGTTGCGTCGAGGAACGATCCGTTCGATTGGCATATAAAACCAATGTGGTTACAGACTGGTAGACTCCGCTCGGTCTCTGACAAAACCAGTCTGTAACCAGGGGTTCTATTTCCCCAACTGGCAAGGTACAAGGATTGCGTTGGTATCGCGATTGAAGGCGCGTGACCCGAGGCCTGTGCAGAGCCGGCCGGCGTTTTAGATCCCCGGAGACGGTGGTGGTGAGGGTGGCGCCAGGGACCGGGTGAGAATCCCGCCACCCCGAATCCGCAACAATATGTATGTGTATGTGTATGTATATGTGTATATATATTGTTAGGGAAATGGCCCTTAATGGGACTACTAAGTTTAGGATTAACTCAGATCCCCCATTAAATGCCTGTTTCGATAGGTTGTTTGGTAAAGTGTACAATACATGTGTCGGGAGATGTAAAAGACTGTTGTTATGTTCATACGGTAGTGAAACGAGAGATCGCTCTTGTTCCTTCCTCATCCCGGATAGGCCCCGCCCAGTCAGTGACGCGAAGCGGTGTGGCCTAGAGAGAGAGGTGTGGCCTGGAGAGGCAATGACGTGAGGGGGCGGGGCTTTTTGTCGTCGCCAAGAGAAGGGAGGAAAGAAAAGGGAAGAAAACATCGGGGTGTGGAAATAGTGGCTCTCGAGGCGTGCTCAGAGTCGCTTCGAAGCGAGCGAACGGAGGAGGCACAGTGTTGGATCTGCCGGGAGAGACGCTGAACCGGCCTTCACGTCGGTGATTCGACCGAGAGAGGAACTGAAAGGACGAAGCGGGAGTCGGGCTTCGAGGTGGGTAGGCTGGAGAGGAGGCGCCGGAACCTCTGACGGTCCCTGCTGACACCAACGACGCGACACGTTTGTCGACAAGCCTGTGGAACACGGACCTCAATTTGGGCCTTGTCTGGAGGACAGACCAGGCCTGGATTTGTATGCTGAACCCGAGAGAGAGATCGGCGGTCTAGTATCGTCGACATTGTGTGGAGCCGGAACGTGCGTATGCGGTGACTTGCGCAGGAAAGGCACTGTGCCGCCATTTTTTCCGCGCGGCGCGTTCGAGCTGGGAGTTCGAACCCATGGACACCCACTTGTTACGAGCGACATTCGTGCTTTTTGGGCACGGTCCTCTCGTCCATGAGACATCACCAAGTCCTCTGTCTTGTCCTGCATGCATGCTGTTGGTCTGTTTTATCTGCACGTGTTGTATAAGGCATATTTCAGTAGTAATCCCCTCGAAACCTTTAGACTGTGGTTCCCTAGTTAAGAACGGGCTGATTGTTAATAAAACCACTGTCGTGTTTATTAACCTCCGCCATCGAAGATCAGAGGTTACTGTTTTCACCCCTTTCTGTTTCTTTGTTTGTTTGTGAACAGTATTATGGAAAAACTCCTCGACGGATTTCGACGAAACTTGGTGGGGGGTAGGTATGGTCCAAGGATCATGCCATTAGATTTTGGACTTTCTCCCCCCCCCCCCCAAAAAAAAAATTTAGAGAAAAAATTTTTTTTTTTGCATTTCTTCATGTTTTAAGTGATTTCCACCCCCCCAAAAAAAAATTGTTAGAGAAAAATTTTTTTTTTTTTGCATTTCTTCATGTTTTAAGTGATTTCCACCCCCCCCCCCAAAAAGAAATTGTTAGAGAAAAAAACTATAACTGTCAGCACTGTTGACATCATATTTAATGAATAAGATACAAGGTTCACTTGAGTGACCCAGCAGTATTGGCGGCGGAGGTTTTGCACTCTCCCGAGTGCTCCCCCTCCAGTTGCTTGTGTTGTGATCCCTGATGTTCCCCAATAAATCTGGTTAATTCGTATGAAGTTGCCGCTATGGATTAATTCGTGTCACGTCGAGGAAGGATCCATTCGATTAGGCATACAAGACCAAAATGGTTACAGACTGGTAGACTCTGCTCGGTCTCTGACGAAACCAGTCTGTAACCAGGGGTTCTATCTCCCCAACTGGTAAGGTGCAGGATTACGTTGGTATCGCGATTGAAGACGCGTGACCCGAGGCCTGTGCCGAGCCGGCGGGCGTTGTAGATTCCCGGAGACGGTGGTGGCGAGGGTGGCGTCAGGGACCGGGTCAGAATCCTGCCACCCCGTATCCGCAACAATATATACACTGATGAGCCAAAACATTAGGACCACTGACAGGTGAAGTGAATAACATTGATTATCTTGTTACAATGGCACCTGTCAAGGGGTGGGATATATTGTTGCGGGCCGGGTATCGGCTGCGAGCACGACCGCTGGGTGGAGCAGTAGGGTCGACTCTACCGATCACCCGGAATCTAGATCATACCTTCGAAAAACTCCAGGGGTATGGGTCCCTTACAGGACCGTGAATCGTCAATAATTCCACCACGTGGGACAGGGTTATTTGCCAAACTTCAAAATGCCTATAGACCCACGTGGCGAGCTACCGAGTATTCACACCCTCGACGGCACTCGTACGGGACGAGCCGTATGCGTGCGTAACTCGAGCGGATGGTTACCGAAGTCCTGTCGGTCCAAATGTACAATTACTGCAGCAACGGCCTTTTTAATTCCCCAACACGCACCTTGCTAAACCAATGAAGGAAGGGATAGAAACGAGCTGAAACATTCAACAAATGGGGTATTTATTAACAGTAGGTGGGGAAGGAGGAAAGCACGTAAGGGCATAGTTATCACGACTAATAGAGATGCAAGTATGTACAGCAAAGAGCACTTAAACAATTCCTACTTACAGACAGGGCCCACAGACAGATGCACACCCAAAAGAAACGAAAGGGACCTTCCCGCCTTGTGCGGTCTGAGACGAGCGAACCAGGACGAGACCAGCCGCGTCGAGATGCGACCAGACCAGTGCCAGCGACGACATGAGACCAGAAGCGTCGAGCGATGCGTTCCACGCTCAAGCAGACCTGATGGAGAACTGATGGAGAACCAGACTCCAGCGACAGGACGAGATTAGAGCAGACGACAGCGACAGGACGAGATTAATCTCCCCCGTTCGTCCAAAATCACCAACCTCTTCTCTCTCGGAGGGAGGGGCCTCTTCTCCTGACCACTCGCCTCTTGATTGGCCGGAACCATCACGCGATTCCCTGGCCGCCCTCCATTGGACAGACGCACGGTAGGCAGGGCAACTCCCACCCTTCTGGGTGGAGTCCTGAGCGGAGGCGTTTGTGGCTCCGCCCACCTCCTCACCTCTGGCCGCGTGCTTAATGGCGATGGTGTTAAGTCGGAAATGGGGAGGGTGAGACGCCCGCTCCTTGCCGATTGGCAAAGGAGGGACGCCGTGCCTATGTTAGGCTCCGCCCACGTGCGCGCTTGCTGGCGAGCGTGCGAAGGATGCCACGAGCAGAGCGTTGTCATGTGAAAGTGAAGGTGGCGTTGTTGTCGTTACAAGTGTAAAAATCCTATCTATAAAAATAACTCGCAGTGCATGTACATTTAATTACCCATTAAACAAGGGAAAGGGAGCTATCTATCCACATTTACTTCTCAAAATAACTGAGCTATAGGGACCTGAATGTCTGTGTGCACAAGACTTTCAAATTCGTAACAATATTGTTGTGGGCTGGGTTCGGTAGCGAGGACAAACGCCAGACGGAGCAGTTGGGCCGTCTCCTACCGAACACTGGAATTGATAGGTCGTCACCCCGGATAACTCTGGAGTCGACGGGCCACTTAAAGGACCGTGGTCGCCAATATTTCGACTGCGTGAGGTGGGGTCCACTTGTCTATTCCAATTTACCTATTATAAGTACTCATGCCGTCTAGCTGCCGGGGAAACCACACCCTCGGCCGACTCTGTCTGAACCGAGTCGCGTGTACCGACTCAGATCCGACGTACCGAGCGGGAGTTACCAGAGCCGCGCTGGTCCCAATGACAACTTACCAGCCCAAACGGCTTCACTAATTCTCAATACGCACCATGCTGGGTCAATGAAAGAAAGTGACAGACGAGCTGGTACATTGAACAATTGGGGGTTTATTTATCAGGGGGGCACAAAGAGCAGAGTTATCCGAATATGCAGGAAAATGTACAATGAACAAAAGCACTTAACAATATTACTTGTCAGACTGGCCACACACACACACACACACACACACACACACACACACACACACACACACACACACACACACACACACACACACACACACACACACACACACACACACACACACACACACACACACACACACACACACACACACACACACACACACACACACACACACACACACACACACACACACACACACACACACACACACACACACACACACACACACGACCCCGTGGGGTCTTTATTCGGTCCCTCAGCTCAGGAAGGAAAGGCGAGCTGGGGACCAGGGCTTGGCTTGTACCTGGTCATCGGAGGGAAGGCGTGCTGCGTGATGCGGCACCTGACAAAGGTCGTCGGTCTGATCCCAGTCGCACGTGGGGACTCGTGGTTCGTGGTGGAGCTGGGGTGTGAATCGTCGGGGTCCACAGAACTCGTGCCAACGCCAACAACGACGTTCCGTCCACACCACTCCCGTTTTTCCACCAACCAACAACAACCCTCAGAGCGTCTCTTGAACTTTATGGACCTCCCTCAGTGGGGAGGGGCCTTGGTCAGCACACCTAGCTGTTCGCCTCTAATTGGCCAGGATCCTACAGGCACAGCCTTCCTGGGCGGGGTTTCGGCCATGCACAGAGAAAGCCACCCCTCCCTTCCACGTGTTTGAGGAAGGTGGATGGTGGTGAAGCCCCATTGCGTGTGGAACGCTCGTGGAAGCAGAGGACTGGGACCGCGAGCCCCCCCCCCCCTCTGGCAAGTTCGGGGACGAGCAGCCAACAGTGCTGATGGAGTGTGATGGGCAGGTGGTGAGATGTAATAACCTACCTATAAAATAACTCGTAGCGCAGCCACAAAATTCCCATTAGACAGAAGGAAGGATTCTAACTATAAACACATACTTATCAAAATAACTAAGCTTAGGGACTGCTGTCTGTCTGTGTGCAAATGGCTTCCAGATTCGTAACAATATTAGGCAGCAAGTGAACAGTCATTTCTTGAAGTTGATGTGTTGGATGCAGGAGAAATGGGCAGGAGTAAAGACCTGAGCGACTTTGACAAGGGCCAAATTGTTATGGCCAGACGACTGGGTCAGAGAATCTCTGAAACGGCAAGGGGTGCTTATGGGGTGCTCCCGGTCAGCAGTTGTGAGTACCTACCGACAGTGGTCCGAGGTGGGACAAACCACAAACCAGCGAAAGGGTGTTGGGTTCCCAAGGCTCATCGATGCGTGAGGGCAACGAAGGCTATCCCTTCTGGTCTGAACCGACAGAAGGTCGACTGTCGCACAAGTCACAGAAATTTTTTGTGGTGGTCACGGGAGGAATGTGTCACAATCCACAGTGCATCGCACCCTGCTGCGTATATGGCTGCGTAGCCGCAGACCGGTCAGAGTGCCCATGATGACCCCTGTCCACCGTTGAAAGCGCCTACAATGGGCATACGAGCATCGGAACTGGACCTTGGAGCAGTGGAAGAAGGTCACCTGGTCCGATGAGTCCTGTTTTCTTTTAGATCACGTGGGTGTACGTGTGTGCCGTTTACCTGTGGAAGTGATGGCACCAGGATGCACTGTGGGCAGACGACAAGCCGGTGGAGGGAGTGTGATGCTCTGGGAAACCCTGGGTCCGGCCATTCATGTGGATGCCAATTTGACATGTCACCTCCCTAAACATTATTGCAGACCAGGTACACCCCTTCATGGCAATGATATTCCCTGATGGCAGTGGCCTCTTTCAGCAGGATAATGCGCCCTGCCACACTGCCCACATTGTTCGGGAATGGTTTGAGGAACATGATTAAGTGTTCACGATGTTTCCCTGGCCTCCAAATTCTTCAGATCTCAATCCGATTGAGCATCTGTGGGATATGCTGGACCAACAAGTTCGATCCATGGCGGCTCCACCTCGCCACTTACAGGACTTGAAGGATCTGCTGCTAATGTTTTGGTGCCAGATACCACAGGACACCTTCAGGGGTCTTGTGGAGTCCATGCCTTGGCGCTGTTTTGGTGGCACACGGAGGACCAACAGCATATTAGGCAGGTGGTCATAATGTTTTGGCTCATCAGTATGTGTATTTCTATTGATGACCTGCTCCGGATACGCATTATCTATATATTAATACTGAAGGACCAATTTTGTGCTCCTCCTAGCGGTCGCGTCACGTTTTTCTCGGTACTGTGACCTGGACTGAAAGAAACTTCGTACCTGTAAGAGTGCGTCGCACATATTGGCAATAGTCAATTTTGAACTCTGAAGCAGAATAAACACTTTTCGTTGAGACGGGGGCGAGGAGTGAAGAGGCGGGGGTGGGGGTGAAGAGACGGGGGCAGGGAATGAAGAGGCAGGGGGTAAGGTAAGCAAATTTTTGGGCGGGGGTAAGTAAATTGGAAGCGGGAAATTGGGCGGGGGTGGGGTGAATTAGGAGGGGTTGAGTGTGAGGTGGGGCGGGGAATCAAGAGACGGGGGGGGTGGTGAGTGAAGAGGTGGGGACGGGGCTGGGGTAATTAAATTTTTGGGCGGGGGTAAGCAAATTGAAGGCGGGGGGTGGGAGGCGGGGGGAATGGGGCAAAGGCGGGGGCAAGCACGCCCTGTCCAGTCCATGTCCCTCGAGTGTGGGTGAGCTGGTGAGGGTGGTTGAATGAACAGAATCCGTCTGTGATGGGGTTTCGGCTCGTCAAGAATAATAGTCTTGATGGTCTCAATTTCAGCATGGACTTTATCTGTGAAGCAGATCTTTCTTGCTCTATTCACCAAGATACCAATCAATCCAATCTTGTATGTCGAGTACCTGTAAGTCTCACCTCGTATGCTGTTAGGTAAAAGTAGACTTGTGGTAGACTGGTTTTATAAGCATCGGCCGATTTCTCAACTCGATATCTATTTTGATTATGATGGACTGATTGGGTGACGACTGTTCTTTCGTCAATGTTGAGATGTCATGAACCCCTCCCTAAACTAGCCCTCAGCGAATTAGCATCAAGTTTTTGCCAGTTCTTGGTGATTAATATCCACCAATTCATTATTCTTGATGGTTCATTTCCACCAATCAGGTAATCCCGTCCTTTCTCTCTCTCGACCAATCAACATTGACATTACAATGTAACTTTATGAATGAGATTTTGGTGCTTCTTCTTCATCTGCTTTGTGGTTTTATCCTGAGGAGAGCAAGTCAAAAAGCTTTAATGTCTGTTTTGAAATGCATATATAATATGTCTATCCTCACCCACCTCGCTGTTTTGTAATAAATTTAAAAGATAAAAGGTTTGTGTTTTTGTTTTATACTGCATTTTTTTTTTTTACATGTTTATTTCAATTGTGATATGTTTGTTTATAGCTGCCACCCACCTTCATCTGTATTTCCTTGAAGCCCAGGAGCCAAAACAATCCCCCCCCTCAACCCCCCCCCTCAACCCCCCTTTTCCCATTGGTACTTGGTTTCCACAATCTCGGTTTTAACCATCGTGGCATTTTACAGGAACTTAACCCCTGCGATATGTGAGGGTTTACTGTACACCACTTTAATAATGAAATGGATTGGTTACCAGAAGTGGTTTCTAAAATAATACACCACTTTAATAACGAATGTTAGCGCAGTATTATTACATTATTGCAGTGTGAAATTTTTACCAACGTTGCGTTGTTATTATGAAACTGAGGCTAATTAGTTATGGCTGGACCTGCGGAAACGGTAGAAGTCCTTGTTGGTCATGGGAAATAACATCAGTTATCAGAAGTGGGTTCTGAAATAATACACCATTTTAATCCAGTAACTTTACAGTCACGACAAAGCGAATATAGGGCCACTCTGTTAATTTTCACGCAACAATGAGGAAACATAAAACAAATTAGTTACCAGAAGTTTCTGAAATAAGACACCGCTTTCATAATAAACGTTGGTTTCAGTATTATTGGCTGATATGTACAGTCGGAAGGCCCGTGACACCTATCCTTTCGCTAAACAAGTAATTTGTTTGGAAGTGTTGGATTGGTGCCAGCTGATGTCACATGATACCTGCCATCCTTGTCTGACTGGTTGTCAAGCTGCATCACTTTTACTCTGTTTATGATATTGTCACCTGTTCAGGAACTTCCCAACAGGATCCAACCACACCGATGCAGTTACTGTCACGCAGAAGCCGAGATGTCAATGATAACAGAACTAATCGCTGTTTCTCACAATCCAACTCCGTGCGGTTGTCGCCGGCCTGTGATCTTAAGCGGCCTATTACCGTGCTGGTTATAAATCGCGATTTCAATAAATTGAATCCTCCAGGGATCGCTGATTAACCCAATTGTTTGTGCGATAAAATGGTGGCAACATGAGATAAGTTACACAATTCTTGATAGACAAAACCTTATCCTCCCCCTAAGTGTCACACATACTCGAGCACAGAGGAAAAGGCACATGTTGAAGAGCAGAACATGCATGGTGCTACCTCGTCTACACCAGGGCAAGAGCAGTATCCATACAGCTGGCCAGAGAATCCAGGTGAGCAAGTGGCTAGAGGCAGAGATGGTTGTCCAAGGGTGATAACTAGTCCAAGGGATAGTGTCGGAGAGAAATATCTTGGCAAGAGGCCTACAGTCTGCTTCTCACCCACCGCAGGCAGGTTGGTGGACTCTGTTTTCTATTGACTCACTGCTGTCCTTCCTCCTCCGCAATACAACAGCGCATCCAAATTACACACATTCTTCCATAATCTCACAGCTGGTCACTTCATTCCTTCATCCATCTATTCTGGTCACTTCATCCATATTCTCATCTGTGGAACCAACTCCATGTTTCTTTTCGTACCCCTCCCTCCGTCCCTTCAAGAGTGCTGTCCACCGTCACCTCTTGCTTTCTCCCATAAACATCCCTGCTCTCCTACTCTCACTGACTCACCTACTCTCCTCACCATTTCCTTTCTGCCACTCATTCAGTCATGTGGGATGTTTTCTCCAGTCTGCTCTCATTGGCATGTTGAACACTTACACCTTTGTTCCAACTTGTTTATGAAATTGTGATCACTCGAAAAATCTGTATAGGATTGAGCGTTTTGCCAACTTCCAGGTTTGAGAGGTTCTGTGCACACATGTACCTGTATATGTTCATTCGTACTATGATTAGAGGGCTTGTACCTATTACATACATGCAGAACATGGAGGAGGGTGGGGAGGGGGTTATGGATGGGGATTACAAATCCGTCATGCTTCTAAAAAGCAAAAGTTGAAATTTTCAAATCGGCATTGGAGCTCGGTTACATTACCAAACAAAATTGTTTTTGTGATTTGATAGGAAAGGAATTGCGAAATTCTCTGAATGGCGTCGTGAATTTTTTGTGTTAAACACAAGTATGAAATTGCAAAATGAATAATGCTTGGAGTTCTGGGCAGTCAGTTAGTGTAAGTATAAAAATACAATTTTTAACTGTTTGTTTTTTTGAGATATTTCTGTTTTCTGCCATTTTCAGGGCATCGTTCATGACGAAAATGGTTCCAAGGAACAATGAAATCCATAAATACCTGATATGGGACACAGCTGGCCAGGAACGGGTAAGGTTGCACCTTGGACCATTTCAAGCTCTGCAAAGCTGGAGATTTGAAGGCTTTCTGAGTCGACTTATTTATTTATTTATTTATTCCAACCCCTGCCCTTCCCACATATGAACAAGTTTTTCTCACATTATCTGAGATGAATATGACGTCAATTATGCTTTGCTTTTAAAATGGCATATTTATATTCGATGGTCACATGTACCATTTTCCTCTCTTGGTTCCATTCGAAGGGCTCGTGGAGTCTGTTTCGCCGAACCTAATTTTGACGGTGAATGGAAGGTATAATGCCCATTAAGCAAATGTCGAAGTTTCACCATTAAAGGTTTGCTCCATCATTTAAACAGTCAGTATTCGATGCACACAAATTGCACTGAAAATAGACCGTCGTCCTATTGTGTGCGCAATCGGAAGGATCAGCTCTTTCCAAATTGACGTAACCCGTGGAACGTTGGTCTGGCTGCCATTTATTTTGATTGACTCTTGGGCTGGCCATTTTGATTTCCTAATGGACAAGGTGTGGTTCATTTCCTGACGAAAATTAGCTCGCACAGTTTGTTTCCATCCATCCATCCATTGGGACCATACTCTGCAGAGCGTTGGTGGTGCCTAAGCAGTTTCCAT
Source organism: Eptatretus burgeri (assembly GCF_056783735.1). Taxonomy (NCBI): domain Eukaryota; kingdom Metazoa; phylum Chordata; class Myxini; order Myxiniformes; family Myxinidae; genus Eptatretus; species Eptatretus burgeri. Next base: position 97,082,285 of record NC_140967.1, read on the forward strand.
GGCTCTTGGACACAACCCTGGAGGAATCGTGCTCAAACTTTATATCGTAGTGTTCGCCACCTCCTACCAAATCGGTGGGTGCGAGCGTGTGTGTGTGTCGTCTGTTGTCTATTTTAACTTTCTTTTCTGGGGACAACAATTATTCATAGAAAGATATGGGGATGGTTTCACAAAATTTCTTGTGACCATGCCTTCCTTGTTTACGTTCTTTTTGGAGTAACAGCCGTACTTCCTTTTGCATTTTAAAATTTTGTTTTTTTATTGCTTGTTTTATTTGATACTCCGTGAACATTTACTTTGTATAAATAAATGAAATAATAAAAAGGTTGCCCTTTGCCAAATATGAATGCATTCAGGGGTGTTGTCTTCAAACAGGTTATTTATTGAGAAAATGAGGAGCTTCAATGATTGTTTTTGCTTTTTAAAATTTCATACATATTTTGGAGGCAAATTGTTGTTAAATCTTATTTGAATGCAACCCATTCATCGTTAAACGTCTCGTGTTGTGTCGTTGACCACAGTTGCTGTTTTTGTTTTTTATTCTTCCCTCCAGTTTCGATCTTTAGCCCCAATGTATTACCGAGGATCAGCGGCAGCGGTTATCGTTTATGACATCACAAAGGAGGTGGGTGTGTTTCAGTGGATCAATGTTGTGGGACATTCCACCGTGGATTGGATTTGTGGGTAAGGCAGCACGGTTTGGAATGAATGAATGGATAAATAAATAACTAAAAACCATTAGAAATCATCAGGGATTTGGGCAATCTTCATTCATATGCAGCACTTGGGTGTGGGTAGCATCATTGCCTTAGGGCACGGCTGTGCTGCTGATGCGATGCCCTGTGGTTAAGGCCAGAATTTGTAATTTGTTCAGGGTGCCAGCAATAGCTCGCCTACCCTTTGCGAAAGACACCGTGCGATCTTTATCGTCCACAAAAATGCTGGCAGATGGGATGCCCGTGTGAGGGTCATCTGAGGGATGGCACATACATTGATGAATCGTCCTTCCTGTTCAACACCAAAATAACAGTTTATAGCTGTCGGGAATCGAACACAGGCGAGAGTGTGTACCTCTGAGCCATACTGAAGGCAATGACAGCAACCCATAAACTCTTCAAAAATAAGGTGAAGGAGCCATCTATGTTGTACATATACAGACATGGTGGAATCGTAATATAATAGGCGTAAAACCTGGAACTTCTAACACACTTTTCTCCGAACATATTCTGTTCATACTTTGAAATCTTCACATTATGTGTTCCATGTATTTACACAGGTGATGGTGGATTCAAAAAATTGAATATAGATAGAATTTTTAAAGAGTGAATCGATGACGTTGCAATCGGCGGCAAACCGATGGCCGGGTCCCAGACGACGTGCTTTACTTGACCAAGTCCATGAGTTCAGGACGTTTGTTCAACTCGGCATTTACGACTTTTACCCTGCCATGTTGTTAATCTGTTGATGGGGGGTAATATAGAAACGATGAATATGTCAAATCGTTCGTGTTACTCATCCAGCACTATGTGTCAAGGCCAACAATCGAAAGCAACCAGTCTCAAATGCTACCATGGGCACCCAGACACGCCACCAATATGAACTGAGCTGGTGAATGCGGCCCAAAACATCCAAAGAAACTCCCATAACCGAGTACTGTGATCCGTCCTGTTCCCCATACCCGTCGAAGATGGGTATCTACTCGTGTTTTTAAATAACTGTTTTCCTTAATTCCTTATTTCAACTGTTGTTGCCGATTTTCCTTATTTCAATGTTGAGCCGAAAAAGATCGCACAGGCTTTTGAAAGCGGTAACTTACAAAAATTGTATAATGGAGAGGTAATTATGGGGCAGTGTTGAAAATGTGATTTCATTTTCATCATCCCCTAGTTCACTGGGTAGGTAGTGTTCTCCTCTGGGGGAAGATTGGGAGTGGGGTGTGGGGTGGAGGGAGGTTAAGAGGTGTCATTGTCTGCATATGAGGCTGTCCATGTGATGTATTAAATAGACCCTCAAAAGCCTTATTTCCTTGTACATGAGTGTAATATTGTGAAACCTATTTCACAAGGCTGGTGTTTACCACTAAGTTTTCAAAGGTCAGAGGACAAGTAAATTTTGTAGGTACAAAACGGTGTCTCTCAAATTAAGGGATAAAGGAAAATGTGTCGAATGAGCTTGTGATCTGTATTGCATTTGCTGAAAGCTTGCGGCACATCCCCTGGTATGGTCATGTCTGCGGTTCTTTCAGATCAAGTGGAATATATATTTTTCTTTTTTGATGCAGGAGACCTTCCACATGTTGAAGACGTGGGTGAAGGAGCTGCAGCATCACGGCCCACAAAACATTGTTGTTGCAATTGCGGGAAACAAGTGTGATCTTGTCGACATGAGGTAAACTTGCTTCATGGTGTCAACCATGGAATGAAGTTGTACAGATACCATTTTACGTTGTCTTTTGGTGTAAGGGTGTTGTTTTTATTATTCATTTATTTAACCCATTTCTTTCATTATTGCTTTCAATTTATTTTTTTTCATGTTTCTTCTTCTTCCTTTTTACTGTGTTCCTGTGTTTTTGCCTCAATGCTTCATTATCCATTATGTCGTTGGGTTTTTTTTTTAATGGAGATAGCCCATAACTAAACCTAAGTCCGTAGAATCCCTTTCCTTGCCATCTAAGGATGGCTGTTTTGCTCTGATAGGCATGTACTCTTTTTAAATGTGCAAATGTCGGTTCGGAAGGAAACGTCGACACGTCCTCGCAGCTGAGTTAGTGCTGCAGGATAGCCTAAAGGTACACTCATTCGCCTATGAGCTGTCTTGCATGGGTTTGAATCCTAACCTACAGTAGCTATAAACCATCATTCTGGTGTTTCATAGGCAGGGTGATTCATCAACGTGTGTGTGTCGTCCCTCGGATGGATATTAAACGGCGTCCCTTCTACCGGCATTATTCGGTGTGCATTAAATATCACTCTGTACTTCGTGAAGAGTAGAGCTATTGCCGATGCCTTGAAACAAATCACACATTCCTCCTTAAGGTATGGGGAGAAAGTGGTCTGGTGTTGGACACCAATTGACACTGACTTATACTGATTGCTGTCTGAGTAGCAGCTCCGACACTATAAACAAATCCACCAGGTAGTTCTCATGGTTCATGTAAACAATGTTCTTTAACCACGAAGAACAACCAGTTCTTGTTGCGCAAAAGCATTATATAATTACAAGCCGGTAGGCGGAGATGGGTCGCCGAGCATGGAAACTATAAGATATAGAGCAAAATGGATGTCATATAGCGGATAGGGAATCACCTTAAGATTATGCATATCAAGTCTCATCCAGTTCCATCTACTGATAACTACTCGGTATCCATTTGAATGAAAAGTACTGAAAATGCGGTTTGAAATCGGAAATCCCCAAAGTTCGAGGGGGTGCTGTGGGTGAACAAAGATCTAAATCGACAAGTGGTGCCAGGCACAACAAATCCCACCCATTTAAGGCATAAAGTTATTTTGGGGATAAAATTTAAATTTGATACATCCTTAACCCCAACCTTCACAAATATGCATTTTTAGGGCATCTCTACAGAGATGACCTAACAAAGCCGGACCAAATGTCCGTCGGTCCATCAACAATTTTTCTTTCCGATCTTGATGAAACTTAGTATGTGGGTAGAGGTCGATGAGTGTTGCACAACGATAATATAACTTTTGTCCGGGTTCAAGGTCAGGGTCCAGGTCACGGGGTCACGTAAGTTATAAAAATCGCCATTTTCAAAACCTATCTCGTCTGCCATTCTACAAGATATTTGGCAACTGTTTGATTATGATAGTAAAAAATATTATCTTTTATCTAACCAGACAGATTTTTGAATTTCCGTCCTGTTTGGCCACCACATAACCTGGAAGATGGTCAAAAACACCTCCCTGTACAAAGAAAACTTTTTACTTCCGATCTTGATGAAATTTGGTATGTGGGTAGAGGTCGATGAGTGATACCCAACGACATTTTTTCCCGGATTCGAGGTCAGGGTCAAGGTCACGAGGTCACGAAAGTTGTGAAAGTTGCCATTTTCAAAACCTATCTCGTCTGTCATTTTAGGAGATATCTGGCAACGGTTCATCGAATATGATAGTAAAAAAACATTATAGAGATGACCGTCACCCCCACACGGGGGTAATTTTTCACAATAGGATTGTTATGATTTTAAGTGACAAATAGAATAAGGTTCACTAGAAGCTTAGTTTGAAGTAAATCAGATCATTTTTGATGAAGTTATGAGCGAAAAACGATTTTGATCTTTTCGTGACCTTGACCTTGACCTTTGATCCAATTGGACCCAAAAGTTAATGGAGTCGTCCAAGGTTCATTGCCCACCTGTGGATTAAATTTGATAGTGTTTGCTAAAGCTGTTTTGCCGTAAGGTTGCTAACAGACAAACAAGCAAACTGGACGATTACAATATCCCGCTCCCTCCCTCCGGGAGGGGGCGGGATAAAAATCCGCTCGATCGTTTGTGCACAATTAAATGTATTCCAGACGATTATTGTGAATTTTCATGACCATCCGACCATAACCCTAGGAGGAGTAGAATTTGGCGCGAAGGCACCTCCAGCTCTCACATTATCGATTTTTGCACTAATTGACCTTTGACCCCTGACCTAAGTGAAATCGGTCAATATGTCCTGAGGAAAAGTTGTAGTACTCATTGAGTACCATGAACCTGCAAAGTTTCTTTCGTATCGATGCACTCACTTGGTCGCTAGGGGGCCTTCAATTTTCACCAATTTTTGCGCATACCCTAATTGTAGAGGGCGCTGCGGGTAAAGTATTCTATATATCACAAAAACCGGAATATATTTGATAGAGCATCACCTGTAGATCATTCGTGCCAAATTTCATAACCCTACGTGGGATAATGGCTTTCGGAATTGATTTCGCGTGAACGGTACCTATTTTGAAGGTTTTTCAGTTGTTGCTAAGGAACCAAAGCGTCCCAAGCAACCATCATAATTTCCAAAGCACGAGGTCACAAGATATACCTACCACCCGAGTTTGGTCAAAATCCGCCCACGTTTACTACCAATTATGCTGATGACAAACGAACAAACATCCAAGCAAACAGACAGAATTACTGACAATAAGGGTCACCTATTTCGGCGACCCAATATTGTTACGGTTCTCGGAACCGTATGTATACAACATACAGTTGTCCTGAGTCGGTTATTCCATTAATATACGTGAAGTTAGGTCCCTACCTTTTGTCTTGTGGGAAGACAAGGGAGTGTGTTGCGATGGGCTATTAGTTAGGATTAATAAATCATTTTTCCCCTTTTATTTTATTGCCTTCATCTCGCTTGCTACCCTCGTTTCACTGGCCGTCTACCTGGACTCGTTTTCTGAGTGAAAATCCTGACCTTCGGCTGGACAAACGCTGTTGCTGTCCCACATCCATCTGCCAAAGGCCAAGCATGCGCGGCATGGGCAGACCATACCAGAGTCTGGCTGAAACCCAACCCAGAAAGGCGGACCGCATGAAGGGCCTGTCCAATCGGGATGCTCGGATCGGACGATGATGTCGGTTTCGAAATGGCTCCTCCCTGAACTCTGGGCTCTGTCAAGTACGGAGCAATCCTCAGAGAATGGTCGAAGTTGGTTGTTCGAAGTGGTTGTGAAGGTAGTTGGGTTTGTTCGAAGGAGAATTGCAGATGAGAATTGGAGGAGAATTGAAGAGTGAAGGAATTGAAAGGGGTTTGGAGTAGTTGTGAGTGAGTGTTCCTGCTACTTGTCTCCGCCAACACGACATCGAACCGCCCCTTGCTTCTCGATCAAGCCTCCTGTCTGGTCCCGCTTTCTGTTCCTTATCTCCGACCTCTTGCCTGGTCCTGCCTGCTGCTCATCTCTCGCTCCCCCCCCCCCTTTGGACTCTGCTCTTCTCCACTCGAGCCCTTCCTGCAGACACGATCTCCACACGGACGGTTGTGGCCGAACAACTCAACCATTGTCAGGTGCCACACCACGGAGCATCCCTCCCCTGAAACGCTCAGGTACGGAGAAACTGTAACCTCAACTCCCTCCCTGGCTGCAAAAGTCCCTTTCACAATTGGGTTTATCTTGAGTGTGTGTCAGAGTGTTGGCGCCTGTCCGTTAAGTAAGCCTGGATAAGATCTTTTATTGTTGTGATTGTTGCTTTTATTAATCTCGCATCAAGTCTGTACTGTCTGCTTTGTAAGTTGCTTGTAAAATTTCCACACCCCACACCTCTCTCATCTTTCCCTGCATTACACCCCCAATAAACCTTTGTTGTGCAACATGCTTTTCCTCGCTTATTGTAAATAAATAATTGTTGTAGAAATGTTCCCAGCTCACCTTTGTCTTTTCCCTCATTGGTCCAGCATGGTTCGGATCCAGGTTTAGCCAGGTCTTTATTCCCAATGGTCCGTTCCTCCGAGCCGGTACGTCCTTGGCAGTGTCGCTCGGCTGCATCGGATCCGGTGGAGTGATCCGGTTCGGACAAGGCGTACCGAGGGTGTAGTTCCCCGGTGGTTAATTAGGTAACCCGATTCCATAGGCGGGAGGACCCTAGGTCACGCAGTTGAGTTATTGGCGTCCACGGTCGGTTAAGTGACCCTCCGCATCAGGGAATTATCCGTGAGTGACAGCTTACAATTCCGGGGAGTGTGATGGGAATCGACGTAGCTTCCCCCACCTAGTGGTCTTCTCACCCGACCCCACCGGCCCGCAACAATATGAGTTTGATTTGGGAATTCTCCTGTGCGTTCCAAAGTGGCTATTGTCTAATATTACATCGACTTCAACGCCCATGATCGGTCTGTCCAATGGCTGGGTTTGTACTGTCATATACATTCATTTGGATTGTTGTTTTCACTTGGAGGTGCTGGGGTGTGGGTGGATTATCATTTATATTTTATAAGTTAGTTTGTATCTGAATTAAAAAAAAAAATATATATATATATATATATATATATATATATATATATATATATATATATATATATATATATATATATATATATATATATATATATATATATATATATATATATTGTTGTGGTTGAGGAAATTCGCAAACCACCATTCAGGTCCCGTAGGTGAGATATCTCTGTAAGTACATGTGTAGTTAGCCCAAACCCGTTGTTTAGAGGGAATAAATGTCATTCATTCGGGCTGCGATCCTTTAAGATAGCCGTTTTTCTGTTCTATCTTTATCCTAACTAAAAAGTATATAATATTAATCCTAACTAAAAAGATAGTCAACCACGTCTCAACCGCCATCACACAACAACCACCAACCGCAACGCCAACAGCCACGACCTTTACCGTCACAACTCGCTCTCGCAACCATCGCATCACCGCCTTTCCAAGCGTCGCCATGGCCATCACCGCCACAATAAACCCTCCACCACCTTCACCTCTCCTTCTGCGGCCTTTCCCGCACCGCTTGTGGGCACCGATCCTGAACTCGTACAGGGCGCGCGCCGAGCAGCGGGTTGAAAAAGCGGCCTTTCCGAGAAGTCGGATCAAGAATGATTCACGCCCACTTCTGTTCCGTCCTATCAGCGAGCACGGGGCGATTTGGCCCCGCCTCCAGGCGCGTCGGAGTAGAATCGATATATGCAAATTCGAGAATCAGGAATGATTCACGCCCACTTTTCCTCCGTCCAATGGGCGAGCGTGGCTCCGCCCCCGAGCCGATCCTGATCCGAAAATCTGCATATGGTTTCTCCTGCTGACTATAAAGCGCCGAGCGCGGGGCGAATCGAGTGAGAGAAGAGTTTCTGTTTCGGGCTCGAGTTGGAGAAGAGTTTCTGTTTCGGGCTCGAGTTGGAGAAGAGTTTCTGTTTCGGGCTCGAGTTGGAGTAGAGAGTTTCTGTTTCGGGCTCGGGCGCGTTGTGGCGGCGGCGAAGTGTGGCAGCAGCAGTCAAGACGAGTCTGGAGGAGAGTCGGTCTGTCGGGGTTCGGAGTCTGTCGGGGAGCTGCAGAGAGGAGAAGCCGGGAATGCGGTCGAGGACGCAGTGGAGTCGCTCGTCGCGGGACCCAAGCAAGCCAGCTATCTTCTTTCCCCAGCGCATCAACAACCCCCCACCTGTTTCCCCCCCGCGCTGAGATAGTGCCAAAAGGGGGGCCCCGTTCCCACCCCATTCCAGGCAGTGCCAGCGAGGCCCGCGGAGGAGCGCGGAGTCGGGGCGCCGCCGCCATTTTGCGGCTCATCACCAGACGGGTAGGCTCGACGCGGTCTCGGCCCCAGGCCCGTCTGCCCCCTTGTAATTGAGGGTGGCCCCTTTTTCTTTTGATTTTGAGTATATGTGTTGTCGGCGCCGTCTGTAAAGTAAAACTGTGTAAGTGTTGCCGTGTGCTCGCGTAGTCGGTAGTAGATCTGCATTGTGTTTCTTTTGGTGCATAATTGTTGTGTTTTTGTTACATTTGCTTTTGGTGCATAATTGTTGTAATTGTATATGTGTGCTTTCCGTTTGCCGCGGAATAAATGTGAATTATGTTGAACTGTTTTTCCCGTTTCGCTTCGTCTTTTCTTTAATTGAATCTCCATCTTACTTCATGTAAAGGGTTGGTAGTGGGCTAAAAACGCCCGACAATTAATCGGAACCGTCGAGGTTGACGATAACACCGCTCGGTTATCCCGATAGTACAGAACGGGTCGCTTAAAGTGGCCCTTGTCCGAAGTCGACCTGCGGCCAGGTGCGATCGCCCGGTCTACCCTCCGTGTGGGTACTTAGGTAGGTCGAATTTGGCGAACAACCCTATCCCACGCGGGGGGCCAATTGGCACGATCGTGGTGAGGCCGAAAGGCCCACCCGTGACTAGTTCCCGGCGTTAGTCCGAGAGGGTCACGACTGAATTGTCCGTCCGGTGGGCGACGTGCCGCGATTCGAGTTACGTGGCCGCTCGCACGCCGGCGGGCGCGAATTCGCAACACTGGTGTCAGGAGTGGGATACAAACTCATCCCCCTCCTCGCGGCACTGGTGTCGGAGAACGGGAAAACGGGCTCTCCTTTCTCCAGCTAAATACACGGGAATCGGTCCAGGGGTGATAGGAGCGACCTATCACAGCAGGAGGCGTGAGCTCCCAGTCACTGGTTCAAGGCACGTGGTCACGGCATGTGCCATGGCAGGCGTGGCAGGATGACTATGCGAGCATTGGCAGGCTTCAGGCACAATTGGGGGATGTCTTGGAAAAGGTGAAGCGTTATGAAGAATATATCCTGGAGGTGCAAAGTGGAGTGGACGAGTCACAACGGCACGCAGACGAGCTTCAGAAAAATTACGTGTACGGGGGGACACAGCGATTGGACGATTTACTGGAACGAATTCGGTGGCAAAAACATGACTTGGCCAACAGAGTCGACGAACTATGTGGGCAAAAGAATTTGGTAGTGTTTTATACCCATCAGTTGGAATATGCGAAGAGCAAACTGAACAAAAGAATAGAGGAACAGCAGATTGGTATCTCCTAGGAAAGGAAACAATGGGAGGAAGAATGGAAAACCGAGCTTGAAACGAAACAACAGGAGCACGACTTGGAAGTAAAACAATTAATGGAAAAATTATTGGAGGAAGCAAGGCGGTTCAAAGAACTGGAGGGGAGAGTGAGGGAAATACAGTTGGAAGAGAAAAAATGTGAACACGATGGGGAGTTGGAACAATTGAAGGAAGAGATAAGAACAGGCAATCAGGAAAGAGAAAGCCTCGAATGGAAGATAAAAAGAGGAGAGAGACAGCTCGAGGAAAGGGCGGAGGAATTGCTGGAAAAGTCAGAACAGTTCTAAGAACTGCAGGGAGAATTGAGGGAGGAAGGAGAAAGGAAAACAAAGCTCAAAAGAAAAACGCAAACAAGATGGGGAATTGGAACTACTGAAGCGAGAGGTAAGGGCAAGCCAGTTTAAAAGAGAAATCCTGGAAGGGGAGATAAGAATGGGAAAGGAGTGGCAGAAAAAAACTAAATGAATACAGTAAAAAAAGGGACGAATTGAGGAGGGAAGCGGTGGAAAGAAGAGATGAAATGAGTGAAGAAGCACGCAAATTGAGAAAGGAATTGGAAAAGAAAGCTTCTGATTTACAGAAACACCAAAACAAAGAGAGGGAATTACAAAAGAAGTTGAGGATGGTGAGAGAAGAAAGAACGACAGCAGAGAATGAAACGTTAAGGAACCACACTGAGCAGATTGAACAATTAGAAGCCAAAGCAAAGTCGGAGTGTGCGGAGATGAGAAAGGAATTGGAAAAGAAAGTTTCTGAGTTACAGAAACACCAGAACAAAGAGAGGGAACTACAAAACGAACTGAGAGTGTTAAAAGAGGAAAGGAAGAGAACGGAAAATGAAACTTTAAGAAACCACACTGTACAGATCGAACAGCTGGAAGCGAAGGCCAGATTAAAGAATGAGGAACAAGAAAGAGTACTGAAAGAACAAGGAATGAGACAGGAGAAGGAAATCAGCCAACTGAAGGAAACCACGAGATTGCAGAATGAGATGCAAAAAAGAGTAATGATGGAAGAACGAATCAGACAGGAGAAGGAAGTCAGCCAACTGAAAGAAATAACGAGATTGCAGAATGAGGAACAAGGAAGACAGTGGAATAGGAAATACAAAGAACAAGGAATGAGACAGGAGAAAGAAATCCGTCAATTAAAGGAAACTATGAGATTGCAGAACGAGGAACAAGAGACAGTGGAATAAAAAACTGAAAGAGTATGAATTTGAAACTGAACGACAAAAGGAAAAAAATAGGTTGGAATATGAGGAGAAGTTGAAGGAGCAAGGAATGAAGCAGGAAGGAGAAATCAGGAGATTGAAGGACACATGGAGATTGGAGAGGGAAGAACGAGAGGAACAATGGAATAGAAAACAAAAAGAACATGAAGCCGAAGTTGACCAATTGAAAGAAAAGCTGAGGCTGGAGTACGAGGAGATAGACAAAGAACAGCGAATGAAACACAAAATGGAGATGAACCAAATGAAGAAAACCATGAAACTGGATAAGGAAAGACAGGAGAGGAAACGAGGAAGAGTAATGAAACACAAAAAGGAGATTAACCAAATGAAGCAAACCATTAAACTGGAGAAGGAAAGACAGGAGAGGAAACAAGGAAGAGTAATGAGACAGCAGCAAATGAAACACAAAAAGGAGATTAACCAAATGAAGAAAACCATGAAACTGGAGAAGGAAGGACAGGAGAGGAAACAAGGAAGAGTAATGAGACAGCAGCGAATGAAACACAAAATGGAGATGAACCAAATGAAGCAAACCATGAAACTGGAGAAGGAAAGACAGGAGAGGAAACAAGGAAGAGTAATGAGACAGCAGCAAATGAAACACAAAAAGGAGATTAACCAAATGAAGAAAACCATGAAACTGGAGAAGGAAGGACAGGAGAGGAAACGAGGAAGAGTAGTGAGAGAACAGCGAATGAAACACAGGAAGGAAATGAGCCAATTGAAAGAAACAATGAGATTGGAAAACAAAGAGCAGGAGGAACAGTGGGAGAGAAAACAACAACTATATGAGTGTGAAATTGAACAACTAAAACGGAGAGCGAGATTGGAGTCAACGGAGATTGAGGAGCTCCGGAGGGAGAACGAACAGCTAATGGGGCTCAGAGAGAAAGAACGACTCAGATGGGAAGGAAAAAGGAACCAGGAAGAGAGAGAAATAAGGAACAAGGAGAGAAAATGTATAGAGACACGGGAGACAAGAGACGAGGTGAAAGTAATTGGGAGGGAGAGAAAAGAACAATTAAGACGGAAAGCAAGGAGGAGGTACGCGGAGATCGTGAAAGAGCAAGGAGTGAAACAGAGGGAAGGACGGGAGCGACTTAAGGAGAAAGCAAGGTTGACCTACATAAAGATAAGGGAAAGAAGCAGAGACTAATAGACACGAGGGGACAACAGAAACTAATAAATGTACAGAGACACGGGAGATGGGAACGATAGCGGAAAGACTACACGATGAAAACTGGGTGGAAGAAACTAAAGACGAACACACACACACACACACACACACACACACACACACACACACACACACACACACACACACACACACACACACACACACACACACACACACACACACACACACACACACACACACGGAGGTGGTGGAGGATAATGGGGGTGAGCTGGTGGACTGGTTAGAGACCCAGTGCGAACAGCTGGATGGCCTCCTCCAGGAACGAGGGGAGGGAGTATGCCCCTTTGAGGCGAGTCGTGTCGAGCGAGGTCGAGGGGACGGGTGCTGTGGACAGGTGCACGGAAAGCTTGGGGGGGTATAGAGGCCCCGGAGACCCTTGTGGGGACACGAATCCCCAGTGTGGTTGTCCCGGTGTGTGTGGTGCAAGGTGTGAGTGCGCCCCCGTGTGTGAGTGGTGTGGTGGTAAGTGTGCCGAAGGGCGTGCTCCCCAGCACGCCGTGTGTGGATGAGACACCGCGGGCGAGTGCCCCCGCATATGTGAGTGGTGTGGTTTGTGTGAGGGAAATGGCACGAGTGAGTGGAAGGCCGCGAGTGAGTGGAGCCACGTGTGCGAGGGAGGTGGCATGCGTGAGTGAACGGCCGAGTGCAAGGGAGACCGTGGGTGTGAGAGAGCGGTATGTGGGGGAGATGTCGGTCGGCATGCGTGAGCATGCAGCCGCGTCTCCCAGTGTGAATGGAATGGAATGGACTGTGAGCGTCGTTACACGCAGGTGTGCGTGGGTTGAATGGCGACGGAGACGGCGACAGAGGAACGAAAGCCGAGTAGCGGCTGTAGCTGTTTTGGGGACCGCGCCGGGTTCACCCAGCAGCGAGCGCGAGGTCCGTGCTGTGCAACACACGAGGCCCCCACGTGCTCGCTTGCGGGAGTGAAGTCCCGGTCCGGAAACGCACGTGGTGGATTTGCCGATCCCGCGGACGGACAAAGTTAGGCAGGATTTCAGATTTGGACCGGACGGGTTCTCCACGCGGGCGTGTGTGTTAAGCTCCAACGGGCAAAGCACGTGTTCGCGTGGGGAACTCCTCGAGACGTGAGGCTTGTGTTTTTTTTTTTTATGCGCACGGTGACGTCATGGCTGCACGTGGGGTTGGAATCCGGCAGGAGGGGTATCCCTGCCCGATGGTACCGTCCAAGGAGGGGCGAGGTACACGTGCAGCTGCATGACGTCACGGGCAGGTGCAAAGTGCGCGAGCTGTGAGTTGCCGCGCTGGTGCTGCGCATGTGGGAAAGAGAAAAGCAAGCCTCACTTTCGGGTGCACAGGATTCCCCGGGCAAGGGGTGGAAGACCCCCTTACCTGGGCACAGGATGAAACTAGCTAGGGGGAAGGGTTAGCTTAGCTAGACCGGCTCCATGGGGCAGGGGTAAGTCCTCATGGGGCCCGTGGAATGATTAGTTGGAGGGATTGTAGCCAGATTTAGGTTGGGGAAATAATTTTTGGGACATTTGGAGACAGTGACTGACAGTGAATGTGTAGAGGGGACATAGTTTAGCTACGTAGTGTTAAAAGGGACGACGTTGGGAGCACGAGTTAGTTAGGGGAGGTAGTTAGGATGGCAGAATTCAGCGGTGTGTGTGTTGGAGTTGGTGAGTTGAGGTGGAACGAGTACATGATGAGTGAGTGAGGCCAGTGGGTCTGTGTGTATGGAGCGAATAGGGAATGCATGGTGCGATGAGTGATTGGGGGGAGGAGTGACTCCCACCCAAGGGACCCCGGGGTCAGTGTAGAGTGAGTTAGGGGGTTAGTTAAATTGACAAATGGAAGTCGTTTTGTTGTTGGTGGGAATGTGGGCTCGATACCCATTTGGACTGGTGCAGGAGCCCTGTTGACGGGCTGGGAGCGTGGCTGCGAAAGGTGAGTATCGCTGAGTGGGTACCCCGGGTACCAGGCTAGTCGGCCGTGGTAGGCCAAGGGCCCATGGGGGGCCGGGATAGCGTAGTGAGCACGGGTGCGTCTGCTTGATGCGGGGGCCCAGGGCGCCGTTAGCCGTGTGGGCAGTGTTGTGGGCACGGATGACCCTCGGAAAGGGGCCTGGGAAGCCACCCTGCCACGTGTGCGTTTCAGGGGAGGTGCCATGGGGGGCACTCCCCGGTGTTTAGGGAGCTGGTAGGCTCGGAGGCAGTGTAGTGCCCGGGGTGCCATAGCTGGAGAATCGGCAGAGGGTCGTGCCTGCCAAGGGGAGCCATGCGTCCCAGCCATGAGACCGTGTGAGGGCACGGAAAGAAAATTGGGGGGCAAGGCCCGAAATTGTGAGGACACCAACACAGGCGACGGGAATCTGGGTTGTTAGAACCAATAGTTTAAGCGAGGGGCGCTTGTTGAAAGCCCCGGGGTAGTTTAACAGTTAAATGGTTAGGGTGGATGAGGAAGTGTACCCCTCCGCACCATCCATCCCCTCGCTCTCGTTGTGGGCCGCTGGACACACTTTGGGTTAGATCGCTGAACTCTGGGGAGGCCATCCTGAGGCTTCGTTGGGCCTCGACACAGGACGCTAGCTCTCCCTTGTTCCCCTTCGGGAAGGGAACGTAGGGGTTGGGAGTAGGCTAGGTGACAGGATAGGTTAGCCGAACAACGACGATAAAGGGGGTTAGGGGACGATTTATAGTGGGGAAGTAAACATAAAAACGACAAAAAAATAAGTTGGGGCTAAATTGGTTTTTTTTTTTTACAAATTAAGGGAGTGGGTATAGACAGTGACAGGCAAAGGCGATAGGTTGGGAGGGAGACCGTAGGGTAGGTCCGAGCCCGCCTTCCGAGTGGCCAGCACCACCGCACTCCCTCCACCAACCTCCACTGAACGGCAAAGGCTGGCCAGCTTAATCTGCTGGCTGCGTTGCTGCAAGGCCTGTGCCGGCCCACTTCATCGGCAGCTGTTGTTTTGCTGCAAGGCCTGTGCGGGCTGGATCGTCAGCAGCTGTTTACTGCAAAGGCCTGTGCCGGCCAGTTCGTCTGCCGGCTGTGTTTGCCTGCAGCGGCCTTATTCTGCAGGCTGTGTTGCCTGCTCGCCTTTGCCATGCCCACTGCCCCTGTTCACCAGCCCCCGTTCAATTTTGCTTTGCCCCCCCCTCCCTGTTCATTTCCATGTGCGCCAGGATCAAAGCAACAGTTTGCAAGCTGCAAGAACTGCCCTGTTGGCAGCTACAACACGGGCCTGCAGTGGCGGCCCGTGCATCGTGTTTGTGTCCATCCATCCATCCGTTGTGTTCATTGCGTGTGCCACTTGAGCTGGCACGGAGACTGCGTTTGTGCAGCCCATGCACCGTTGTGGTTCACTGCGTTAATTTAAAAAGGGAAGGCCTTGGACTGCGAGTGAGCAGCCGGCCACGTTCCCTGTCACCTGCATTGTTTGAGCCAGAGACTGCATGTGAGCAGCCTGGCTCCCTGCTAACTGCTTTCTTTTTGCAGAGTTCATTGATCCTGGGCCATGGTTTCATGTAAAATTTGTAAGTTAAGATGTACTGTACATATGAGTGCGCCCCCGGCATGTCTGTCCTAGCGCCAGGAATTTTATTTAAGTCGTCCGTGTGAGTGGGTTTGTTTAGTTAGTTACTCAGCCCTCAGGTTATTTATTTTGGGGACACGAATACCATGAATGTCGCACTCAGGGATCCGTAGGTAAAACGTACTAGGGGAGAACTACACATGATGGCACACGAAAATTTGATGACTCGAGACGAGTCTGTAAAAAGGGGAGGGGGTAGTGTTGTGGTTGAGGAAATTCGCAAACCACCATTCAGGTCCCTTAGGTGAGATATCTCTAAGTACATGTGTAGTTAGCCCAAACCCGTTGTTTAGAGGGAATAAATGTCATTCATTCGGGCTGCGACCCTTTAAGATAGCCGTTTTTTTGTTATATCTTTATTTTGAGCCAACCACGTCTCAACCGCCATCACACAACAACCACCAACCGCAACGCCGCTTCACAACAACAACAACGCCAACAGCCACGACCTTTACCGTCACAACTCGCTCTCGCAACCATCGCATCACCGCCATTCCAAGCGTCGCCATGGCCATCACCGCCACAATAAACCCTCCACCACCTTCACCTCTCCTTCTGCGGCCTTTCCCGCACCGCTTGTGGGCACCGATCCTGAACTCGTACAGGGCGCGCGCCGAGCAGCGGGTGCAAAAAGCGGCCTTTCCGAGAAGTCGGATCAAGAATGATTCACGCCCACTTCTGTTCCGTCCTATCAGCGAGCGCGGGGTGATTCGGCCCCGCCTCCAGGCGCGTCGGAGTTGAATCGATATATGCAAATTCGAGGATCAGGAATGAATCACGCCCACTTTTCCTCCGTCCAATGGGCGAGAGTGGCTCCGCCCCGAGCCGATCCTGATCCGAAAATCTGCATATGGTTTGTCCTGCTGACTATAAAGCGCCGAGCGCGGGGCGAATCGAGTGAGAGAAGAGTTTCTGTTTCGGGCTCGAGTGAGAGAAGAGTTTCTGTTTCGGGCTCGAGTTGGAGCAGAGAGTTTCTGTTTCGGGCTCGGGCACGTTGTGGCGGCGGCGAAGTGTGGCAGCAGCAGTCAAGACGGGTCTGGAGGAGAGTCGGTCTGTCGGAGAGCTGCAGAGAGGAGAAGCCGGGAACGCGGTCAAGGGCGCAGTGGAGTCGCTCGTCGCGGAACCCAAGCAAGCCAGCTATCTTCTTTCTCCAGAGCATCAACAACCCCCCCCTGTTTCCCCCCCGCGCTGAGATAGTGCGAAACGGGGGGCCCCGTTCCCACCCCATTCCAGGCAGTGCCAGCGAGGCCCGCGGAGGAGCGCGGAGTCGGGGCGCCGCCGCCATTTTGCGGCTCATCACCAGACGGGTAGGCTCGACGCGGTCTCGGCCCCAGACCCGTCTGCCCCCTTGTATTTGAGGGTGGCCCCTTTTTCTTTTGATTTTGAGTATATGTGTTGTCGGCGCCGTCTGTAAAGTAAAACTGTGTAAGTGTTGCCGTGTGCTCGCGTAGTCGGTAGTAGATCTGCATTGTGTTTCTTTTGTTGCATTTGCTTTTGGTGCATAATTGTTGTAATTGTATATGTGTGCTTTCCGTTTGCCGCGGAAACGATGTGAATTATGTTGAACTGTTTTTCCCGTTTCGCTTCGTCTTTTCTTTTATTGAATCTCCATCTTACTTCACGTAAAGGGTTGGTAGTGGGCTAAAAACGCCCGAAAATTAATCGGAACCGTCGAGGTTGACTATAACACCGCTCGGTTATCCCGATAGTACGGAACGGGTCGCTGAAAGTGGCCCGTGTCCGAAGTCGACCTGCGGCGAGGTGCGATCGCCCAGTCGACCCTCTGTGTGGGTACTTAGGTAGGTCGAATTTGGCGAACAACCCTATCCCACGCGGGGGGCCAATTGGCACGATCGTGGTGAGGCCGAAAGGCCCACCCCTGACTAGTTCCCGGCGTTAGTCCGAGAGGGTCATGACGGAATTGTCCGTCCGGTGGGCGACGTGCCGCGATTCGAGTTACGTGGCCGCTCGCACGCCGGCGGGCGCGAATTCGCAACAATATATATATATATATATATATATATATATATATATATATATATATATATATATATATATATATATATATATATGTATGAGCTGTTCCACAGTAATATGCTACATTTAAGGGTCTTATCTTCCGGAGCTATCACAGAATTCCTAAAGTATCCAAAGAATACCACTAACATGTTTTTAGGTGTATATAAATGTAGATATATACTATTTATTGCAAAACCGCTATTGTCCTAAAATTAAAGTGTGCAGATAAAATTTTATTCACTCTGATGGGAATAAACCTTTGTCTTAAGTGTTGTATTAAAAACTAAATAGATTTACCAAGAGTTTTATATGAACACATACGTTTTTGATTGAGACTGGTTTAGATATGTGTAAAAAGACTACTTATGATATCCCACACCCTGAATTTGCCAAAAATATACTTTAATGTGAATGCTGGGGGGGTTGAAAACAGAGTAACAATCGTTATGCTATCGGTCAATTCGTCATGAAAGAAACAAAATGCTCAAGCTGCACAACCTTTAAAAATACGGTCTTGTTGTTTTTTGTGATAACATAACTTAATCTAAATGACAAATGTGTAACAAAGGATAACATTAGTGGTAAGTCCATATCACCGTAAAAGTTGTACAAAAATCTGGCTTTCCGATTGCGGATCAGTCACGTTTGTGGCTTTGAGCCATTTCTGTTAATGAAGACAGAACACCCCATCAATAAATTGTTCTGGGTTAGATTATCTTCTTTCTGTTGGATTCCAGTAGTGGAGGGGTCAGTCTTTTATTTCCCCTCATTTGCAAGATAAACTGGACACACTTAATGTGGACTATGTCTGTAACACAATGGTTACCCATTACTGTGGAAAGGCTCTTGTATATATTTGTGTTCTTTTAAAAAAAAATTATTATTTTTAAAATGTTACTTCTCCCTCTTGTTGATAAACACCTTTGTTGTTATTCCAGGGAAGTGCAAACAGAATTGGCAAAGAACTATGCCGAGTCAATTGACGCCATTTTCATCGAGACGAGTGCAAAGACGTCCATCAACATCTCAGAAATGTTTGAGGAGATCAGTAAGTGCTGGTTGTGTGTGCGTGCGTGCGTAATTTGCATCAATTAAATGAAGTGTTTGTGCAACACACTGAATGTGTTGAGGTTGAAATGAAAATAAGTTATTGCGGTGATCATTGCATGCCGAGTGATTTGTTTGTTTGTTTGTTTTCCTAGTTTGTTCTGCTCCCTGTATTTTCCATTTCCATTTCCATTGTAAAAGTCAAACGGGGAATGCGAGTGAGCCAAACTCTACCAAGGGATTGCAACATGTGCTTTGTGTTCCATAATATTGATGATTCATTAATCGACACAATGTAAATGCATACCACGTGACGGAGGAATACCAGACTATCAAAGATAGTCTGCCTTCATGGGCAGAAAATTCAAGCAATTGGTTTTATCAACCTAAGGTTGACAAAAGCATGCTTTCTTTTTTTTTTTCTTTTTCCTTTCCACCTTTCTTGGGGGTCGGCTGGGAGAAGTTGGCCCAACTGACTGGCCAGGCCTGACGTTCGACTCATTGGGGCAGGAATTTGGAATTTGGCCATTGTGCAGGCAATACCTCGCCTACTCTTCGCGAAGGACACCATGCGGTCATTAATGTCCACCAAGGAATACTGGCGGATGGGATTCCCGTTTAACGTCTATCCGAGGGATGACCCACGCATTGATGAAACACTGGGCTGACAGTTTATAGCTGCATTGGGAACCAATCCCAGGTGAGACTGCTTAGAGGCGAGTGTACATACCTCGAGGCCATCCTGTCAGCCTAAAAGCATGCTTACTACCTTAGGATGCAAAGTAAAGACGACATTTTGGGCAAAATATTGCTAGGCCCTTAGTCGAACCAAATGTTTGTGAAGCCTTTTGGAGGTCGCCTCATTGGCGATTGCAAAATACTGACAAATTATCTGGTGTCGACAAGATTGCTCATTTCCCTCGATTGCAAAAACATCGTTTTTGACGTGTGGAACATCTGCGTCAACTGCATCCCTCCACGTACTTTGCAAGTCTCAGGTCCTGGAGGAGCCTTTGAGCGGAGCGATCTGACAGTGGAGTGGTAGAGAACAAGCAGGAGATCATATGAGCAACTTTCATCAAATTGGATGATGTAATGGGTTGTTCTTGACTTGTAGGGGTGGAGTGAAGATTGGCCTGATTGATGTGAAGCACCGATGTACGAATCCCTTGAATACTGATCAATCTAGTGCTGCTTTGTATTGAAATGGGGACACCATTCATGCCAGGGTACTAAAAACATAGATGGTTACACTTTCATGGTAATGAGTTTGTTTTTGTGAGATTTGTTCTATCCCTGCCCAACCCTCCAATACAGTCTCTCATGCATAATAAATTTCATTGTCATTGATATTCTTTTGATTTACAATCTTCAAATATTTTATTTACTTGCAAAATATGACTCGCAAGTACAGTATAGTATACTGACAGTTTATCGGGTAGCAGGGTAGCTGTTTTTCAGCTGCCTCATGGAGTGATGTCCCTGCCTTATGTGAGTCCTGGGCTCAACTGGCTCTGGCTGATAGTACCTGGTATGGGCCCCTTAGCTTAAAATAGGCTTCCCCCACAAGGCAGTCGAAATCCGTTACCCTGGACAAGGCTATGAGAAGGGCACTTAGATATATAAACTGTACCTGTAGGTCATTAGCCTGGGTAACGCTACTTCGTGGATAAATGTACCCATGAAAGTCTGTGGCGGCACCAATTTAGGCAATACTGTGCAACATCTGCAGACAGCTGTTTCCATTATGAATATCAAGGACAGCCATCGTCATACCGACACCCTGGCCCGTCTGCTGTGCCTACACATCAGGCTTCACGTTGCATTCACTGCACCTGCAGCCAACGATGCTCATTAGAATAGAGAGTGGGAGAGGGATGGCACACACCTTTATCAACTTCATCGCTTCTTTGTGCAGGTTATTTTTCCCTTCATTGGCCCTTGCTCACCAACTCACCACCTATTTTTATCCAAGTCCTGCAGTGAGGGAGGAGTGATGTTGGGGATAGGCAGAGGATGCTGCTGGGAGTCATTACTCACAAGTCCACACGTATGGCAGTCCAAGTGTGATGGTTGTTTCGTCATTGATGAGGAGCAACCGTGACATTCGTATCCTGCTTGGGTGTCACAGCAGCCCTCTTTTGGGGGAGCACTGCTCTCTCCACATGGAGAAGGCGATATAAAAGGTTCCCCAAAGAAAGCTTGCTCCACTTAGTCTTACCTGCCTACCTTGGCAGGTTGGTCATCCATTTCTGCAGTCGAGAAACGTCAACTAAAAATAAATTGACAAATAACAAGAAGCCCAACAAATGTAAATACATAAAGACGTTAAATTTCTGTGCCTGGAATGTGCGCACATTGCAAGACTATGGCAGCCGTCGCCTTGAACGTCGAACGGCCAATAACGGCCGTGAACTGGAGCGATTATGGGATAGACATTGCAGCATTCAGTGAGACTCGTCTACCTGGTGTATCCCATTTCGACGAACGAGACTCCAGCTATAAGTTCTACTGGAGCGGCAAGCCAGAAAGTGAGTCTTGTCAAGCAGGTTTTGGTTTTGCGATTAAAACCAAACATATAAATGTTATCGATGCCGTCCCAACTGGTATAAGTGAACGTCTCATGACTGTGCGACTCAAACTTGACAATGAACATTATTGCTACCGTCGTCAGCACACACGCTCTGACCATGACAAACACAGACGAGGTCAAAGAGCAATTCTACGATGACCTTTCAGCAGTTATACAGTCAACATCTCATTGTGACAAGCTTATTTTGCTGGAGGACTTCAGCCGCCGAGTGGGACGTGATTATGTTGTGTGGAAAAAGGTGATCGAACACCACGGCATCGGCAAAGAACTCCAATGGCACCTTGCTGCTGACGCTATGTTCAACTAATGAACTCGTCATCACAAACTCCTTGTTGCAACAAGCTGATGAATATAAAGCTACATCGATGCATCCCCCGTTCTAAACATTGGCACCTCATCGACTTTGTCATCATCAGGCAACGTGACTGGCATGATGTTAAGCACACAAATGCCATGATGTTAAGAACACACGTGCCACACGACTTTAGGTCAGACCACGGGTTTGTCAGGAGTACAATGTCACTCAAGATCAAGCCTCCTATGAAAAGGCAACGTCTTAAGCCTGCTACAAAGCTAAACACTCAAGAGCTTAAATGCAGTGATGTGCAATCACAGCTTCAACACCATCTCAGTGCCACCTTGGAACAATAGGGTCTACCTACTACCAACGTTGAAGTGGGATGGGACATTTTACAAGACATCACCTTCAGTGCAGCTGCTAACTCTCGGTTTCGTTAAGCGGTCACAAAGGCTGTTTAGATGAACATCTCCCAGATCAAAAGTTTACTTCACTCCATGCATGCAGCTCATCTTTGCTGGATTGATGACAGAGGCTCAGTGAGTAAACACTCCTCTTACCTACAACTTAGGAGACTCACGCAATCAAGACTATGTTCCATGAAAGACAGCTGGTGGGCAACAAGAGCGGAATAAATCCAGGTGGCAGCCAATACAAAAAACTTCAAACACTTCTATGCTGGTCTAAAGGCAGTATATGGACCATCTGCTCATGGTATCGCCACACTCCGGAGCTCCGATGGCCAGCACCTATTCACAGATCCAAACAAGATCCTGGAGTGCTATGTTGAACGCTTTAATGGTGTCATTAATTGCCCCTCCACCATCTCGGATGCGGCCATTGACACTCTCCCCCAGCGGCCTATATAAGAAGACCTTGCACGCCCTCCGACTAAAATAGAGGTCACCAGAGCTGTCAATGAGATGTCATCTTGAAAGGCCCCTGGCAATGATGGCATTCCTTCCGAGGTTTTCAAATTTTTGGTGGTACCAACCTACTCACCCGACTGACCCAACTCTACATCACCATGTGGAGTGAGGTGTCGGTACCCCAGGTCTTCAAAGATGCCACGATTGTTCCCCTGTACAAGTGCAAAGGCGATAGGTTGTGTGTTGACGATTGCCGTGGCGTGGCCCGAATATCTATTGTTGGGAAAATACTTGCCTGCTTCATTCTTAATCGCATGTCATCAACAATTGCCAACATCACCCCAGAAAGCCAATGTGGCTTTCGTGATTGACGTCGCAGGACCGATATTATGTTCTCCACTCGTCAACTCCAGGAAAAGAGTCAAGAACAACATTGCCACTTGTACATGGTCTTTGTCGACCTTACAAAAGTGTTTGATCTGGTCAGTAGAGAAGGCCTGTGGAACCTACTGTATAAAGTCTGCTGTCCCGCTAAGTTGGTTAACATCATGAGATCCTTCCATGATGGCATGGTTGCTCGTGTGAGGGATAGTGGATGCACTTCTGAGCTATTTCCTGTTACCAACGGCACAAAGCAAGGCTGTATCCTAGCTCCCCCATTATTTAGCTTTGTGTTTTCCTCTATACTTCATGATGCCTTTGAAGATTGCACCCGGGGAGTGATGATCCATTTTCTTACTGGTGGTAGTGTCTTTAATTTGCAACGTCTGAAGGCCAAGTCTAGAATCACGGAAATTTTGCTCCGTGATCTGCTTTCACCGATGACTGCGCACTCTTCAGTCATAATCTCGAAGACATGCAATTTATTGTCAACTCCTTGCGCAATATGCTCAACGCTATGGCCTTACGATTAGCTTCAAAAAGACAGAGGCTATGCTTCAGCCGAGACCAGAATGTGCATTAACTGTCCCATACATTACCATCGATGACACGCCACTCAAAGTTGTAGATAAGTTCTGCTACCTCGGAGGTGTCTTCTCCCAAAATGCAATGATTGACGACGAAGTAACATCAAGTCTCGGTGAAGCATGTGTGTCCTTTGGAAGAGTGACGCATCACCTTTGGTATGAATATAGCATTCGCCTGGACACCAAGATTTGTGTCTGTCACGCCGTTGTCCTATCAACACTTCTGTACGGATACGAATCTTGGACATCCTATCGTCTCATCAAATGCTTCAATCAATTCCATATGCGATGCCTTCGTAAGATTTTTGGCATCACCGCGCAAGACAATACCTAACACCTCAATCCTAGATCGCTGATGCAAGCCCAGCTTTGCTGGTCAGGACACATCACGCATATGGAAGACCATAGAATCCCAAAAGTGCTTTTCTACGGCCAACTTGAATTTGGTAAACAGTCAGGTGGTGGACAAAGGAAGCGTTATAGGGATGTCCTTAAGTCTGCACTCAAGTCTTGGTCCCAGGTGGCGACTAGAATGGCACATCAGGCCGCAAAGGCCTGGACTACTTTGAATGTGGGAGACTTGCTGTCAAGAGACAACGGAGGCAAGAAAGGAAAACCTGCCAACGTCTACCTCCGCAAGGAACAGCTTACACCTGCAATGTTTGCGGTGGATGCTGTGGGTCCCACATTGGACTACACAGCCATCGCACAACACGTAATGCTTAGTGAGCACACCACCGAAGGGGGGGGATATTCATCAAAAGTGATGACTCACTAATGTAAGATATTTGTTTCCCGAGTGTCTGTCTGTCAATCGCCAAGATGTCGCAATTCTTCACGAAACTGAACCAACTGGTAGAGCTAGCTCGTCAAAAGCTAGAACAATATTGTTTGTGAGGTTGAAGTCAACGCAAGGTCATGGTTCCTGATGTACTTTTTGAGATAAATTGGCACAGTCATTGATGAGCCTTCCGGTTTGTGTCACTATCTTATACTTGACCAGCGCTTTCATATCAGCCAATGGTTCATCACCTCTGGTCAGCCATTTTCTCAAGCGGTCAAGGGTCAAAAATTTGGACCTCAAGATCAAGTTTCTAAGTCTTTTCATCCGATTGACTTGATATTTGAACAGGATTTGCATGTTGGGTTTTTGATGAATTGGTTCATAAAAAAACCAACCATCAATTTCGCTGTTTGGACATGTCAATGGTTTTCATGATGACAATTTTCCCCCATTATAATCAAATGGGACTTTTTGTGATTTTATTATTATTATTTTGTGATGTGTGATATGACACTGAAGGATAGGAAATAAAATGTGGAATTAAGAGATGGGTTAGGTGTAGAAAGCATTCGTGAGGTTATGCGTAGGGGTAGGTTGAGATGGTTTGGACATGTGGATGGGACTGGGGTGAGCAGCTCTGTGAAGAGGTGTATAAATATGAATGTGAATGGAAGGAGAGCTCGATGCCGTCTGAGGAAAACATGGGATGTGTTGCTGAGAGATGTTCTTGGAGTGAAAGGCCTAACAAGAGGGCGAGCAAGGGATCATGCAGCCTGGAAAGCAGCCATTAGGTGAACCGTGGCTTCCACATGCAAGCATGGAAACGGCCGTAAAACGATGATGACTATGATGATGGTCAAGGCTTGACAAATCATGTAAAACACCTATATTTACGGGTTTTGAACCTGGTTAGAAAATTTCTCAGCCAAATTTGATCGGTCAAAATCATGTAAAACACTTGTAGTCCATTTGCCGTTATTATGTGTTCCATTGTCAACCTTGTTGATGTGCAAAATGTATGGTTTTATGATTGTTATGGACTAACATGGGTCCATTAATAAAATTCAGGTTGGTTGCCGGGGTGGCTCCCTTGGGGAACTCCTGTAATTTGCATAAATTCAAGATGGCCGCTACAGGTCAGACGATGAGGCTAAGTTTTTAATCGGTCAACATATAATCCTGTGTAATACCTCTTTTCCATATGATTTTGACATGAGGAATTCAATTTTGGGGTTATGTTTTACGTTCAGGAATAAATAGAGGTTCACATGAAATGTCCATGACTATTTTCTGCTGAAAATTATGCAACACCAATGCAAAAGTGAAGTCATGAATGGTTCACAACAGTATGTTGATAATCAGAAAGCATACACATTGTCATGTCATCATATTGGACATCTTAGGAACAGAGGACATAGAGCCGAGTAGACAACTTACGTATTGTTCATTCCCATTCATTGTACTCGTCCCCTTCCGTATCCTCGTCTCTTTCCAGTTCTGCTTCGACACTCCCTTCTTCCACTTCACTTTCACTGTCCTCCACAGTCTTGTGTGGGTTGAAGCACTTGTCACTGCAACCACAAGTGCAGTATAGCATGCAGGAAATCTTTGCATGGTGACAACTGCAACTTGCAGTACTGCAGGCCTTCCCCTCTGCTTTGTAACCACACCGCACAACATCCATGAGGTCCAAAGGGGCTGGTGGAGTAGCAGAAGTTGCTGGCACTGGGATTCCATCTCTGATGTCCCATCCATATTTTGTAATGACAAGTTCAGGTGGGGCCTGCTGATCAGCTGATTTTGCAAGTACTGTCTGTAGATGTGCACGCAAAATATGTAGGAAGAGATTGATCTCAGTTGGAGGTAATGCCACGAGCCTGAGGGGCTTGCCAGACTTCCTTGTGTACATATAGTACCTCATCTCACTCATCGTGGTACCTTCTGGCTGACCATACAGGGCACAGAAGAATGTCCGCCCTGCTTCCATGAGCTGTTCGTGGCTTGCGTTCAGCTCGCCAAGTGCGGAGTACAAACCAGGGAAGTTGCCAGATCTCAGTGTTTTCAGAGCTGACACTTTGCCCTTGCCGTTTGGGTATGACATGGTATCTGAGCCAGTGATGTAGTGCATTCCCAAAAGCTGCAGACACTTGGGGCCAAGATGGTCACAGGTGGTGTTGATATCCCAAATTGCTCCATCCCACATTTCCATCTGCACTGTGGCTTGGATGTTGCACTGGTAAACCCAGTAAACCATCAATACAAAAACATCAGTGTCATCAGAGAGGATACGTATCACTCTTGCATTACATTCAGCAGCCATGAGCAGGTGTGAGATCATTGTAATGTCTGCTTCATCATGGTTGAACGCACCATGACTACGGCTCTCCACAGTAACTCCTTCACCAAAGTTATAGGTACTCAAAACCTTGGACAGCTGCAACTTGTTCTGCTTGTTTTTCAGGATGGCGTCTCGACGAGGCAGGGGTGTGTTTATTGTGAGGTCATAGTTGATGGAACCAATGCCAGCACGCCTCACTTGTTCATGGTCCTTTGCAGAAACATCATAATATTTGTCAAAGACCAAGATCTTCTGACCAGCAATGGTAGACAGCCTTGTCTTGATGAACTCAACTAAGACTGACACAGTTCCCCTGAAAGGCCAGACAATATGATAGAGAAGTTGGCTCGCGTCAACAATGGTAACATCTGGTTGCAGAAGCTGTTGTGCCTGAACACAGAGTTTGTGTGCCAGTGGTGCTTTGTTGCCTTTCCTTAAGCATCCATATTCATCAATCAGTGAGGGGGGTACTGCGCAGAGCTCAAACTGGAAGATAGGTCCTAGCTCCATTTGTTTTTGCTGTCCAACAGTCAGCAGCCTGAGGAAGATGGTTTCTCGATCAAAGATCGTCTTGTCCCTAATTTTCACTCCTTTCTGTAAGTGCTCCATTGTCTTGATGGGACATGAGATGGTTGCATGGAATCCACCTGGAAGGGATGCATGGAACTCTGCAACCATTTTCTGACCTATAACCACGGAATCCTCAACATTCATTTCAGCTACTCGGGGAGCAATTCGACCATTGGCAATGTTGTACAGATGTGGTGAGTGATTCTGAAGAGGATGAGACACATTCGACAATTCAAGTAAAATCCGGCACCTATCATTTGCATTAAGTTCTCTCCTCTTCTTCCCCTCCTCCTTGTGACGTGGTCCGATTCTTGTGTCCTTTTCTCTTACTTGGTCTTCATTGTCCTTGTTTGAGGAGTCAGGGTAGATATGCTCCATTGTATCTGAGATGTAGGCAGTTGCAGGAAAGGAATCGATCCACTCTGCTACCATCTCTGGAGAAAGAGTCATACCCTTGAGGCCACCCTTGCCAATTCCAATAGCAGTTTGTTCACCGAACTGATCAGAGCTCACACCATTCCAAATGCCTTCCTGGTGATGACACACAAAAGCACCTGATATGAGCTCTGACTTGGCATCTGGTGGCAGCAGATAGCGCATCTCCAGAAGGTGATGGGTGATGTAACGGGGCATAGTGATGGTGACCAGCAACAAAGAAGTAGGGAAGCATGCGTTCAAGTGTTAGCTGTTGCAGCAGGAAGTCTGCCTCCCTCTCACTACACAGAAGTTGATGAACAAGCAGAGTTGGCTTGATGAAGTTATCAACCCAGTGCTTCCCAGTTGGGTGTTGTCTGCATGTCTCAAGGTAGCTGCACAACTCCTGGAATGTCTTGGGGCCAGTGGTGAGGAAGGAAATGAGAAGGGCAGTCAAAACCATCCGGAAGGCTCTCATTGATTGAACCCAGGACTTGCCACTCATGATTCCTGCCAGGCCCCCGAATGCTGAACTGATGAGAGTCTCAACACCAGACCCACGCATGAGTTTGCCAATGCAACCACAGAAGGACTGCACAGTGTGCATTATCCCAGGCCTCAGAATCACATTTTAAAAGCGATTAACGCCATGCCACTTGATTTGGCAAGCCACCATGTGGAGCTGGAGATCCACAGAGATGTGGACATAAGTCATTCCCATATCAGTCAATGACTTCTGAAGATACTCCAGTGAAGTCACTACAGTGTCTGGATGAGAAGCTTTGGCATCAATAAGGGGTCCGAACATGTAGGTACTTGCTGGCTTTTTTTCTGCATGACTGGTGAATGCTTCTTGGTTGTTGAACCCACCCCATTCCATGGCGTTCACCTGTGTGCTGACTGTGTTTAGCCACTTCATGTCCTTTTCCTGTGCAGCAGCTAAACTAGCTTGCCGGGCACACACTTCTTGGTCGAAGAATCCAGAGGTTGCATCCACAGCCGGGGGGTTCACTTTGGATGGCCCAGTGTAGTGCTGCAGAGGAAGGCTCCCTGATGAGCTGCTGCTTGTCCAAGACTGGGCAGCTTTCTTAGACAGTCGTGGGATAATAAGGTCGCTCTTCCCTGGGTGAGCATGCCCATACTCAAGAATGCCTAAAGGATGGGGTGGCTGAAATTCATGTGAGAGGACATGAGCAGTACGCCGACCATTAGGCGTGAACACTTGCAGATCAAGATTATCAAACCAGGCAAAAATCACGCCAACAGTTCTACTCAAACCCATGAATTGGTGGAGAAGCTGAGCATTGTCACCGAGAAAATGAGCAGCGAATTTCCTGAATCTCAGGACCTCATCATATGATGTTGTGAACCCATGTTCATGGAGGAGCTTTAGAAGATCAGAACTGCCATGGCGGTGTAGTAGTTTGACAGGCAGTCCTAATGTTGTCTGATTTCTGGTACCTGTAACATGACTGAATTGACTGGCTCAGGCTCAGAGATTTCTTGGTCATTTCACCACCAGACGCTAAGTCTGAAATCAACCTCAGTAAAGTTGGGCTTGTTGCCTTGATTGTGTTGGCTTGTGTAAATTCTGAGAGGTCATAATTGGCACTGTTGTACTTGACTGAGCGTGCCTCCTTCTTGATCTGCCTTACCACAGAATCAATACTCCTCTCATCTGCATCATCCACTTTAACCATTTTCAGATGGTTAGCAATGGACTCACGGAAACCAACAATGGTAGCACATCCATGTACCCGAACTAACATAACGTCCTAACTCATGCGGTCTGTTAGTTTGCTAAACATGTCACGTCGAGTGAGTTTGCCACCAAGATCACAGTACAGGGAATGCAGTTCAACACTATTCCACATCTTTGAGCTGTCACAATTCATGCGCTCTATGACGTTCTTTAGGGCACTTTCTTCTGCAACACCAGTTGGCAAATCAGCATATTTCGGGACTGTCATGAAACTGTTATAACAGCGTACATGGTATTTGCACTCAGCCGCAGGGAGATCAACCAAATATGCAATATGTAACTTGATCGTTCTGGCCTACTTCATCATTACGTTGCTCAGCAGCATTAATGATGGCATCTTTCATAGTTGGGATGGGATTACCTTCCTTGTCAAAACGTTCTTCAGTCAGGCACTGACGAACACGATCCCATCTTTCTGGATGTTTGTCATCAACAGGTAAACATTCTTTGCCACAAAAAATGCAGTCACGTTTGTAAGCAAACACACCACT
Source organism: Eptatretus burgeri (assembly GCF_056783735.1). Taxonomy (NCBI): domain Eukaryota; kingdom Metazoa; phylum Chordata; class Myxini; order Myxiniformes; family Myxinidae; genus Eptatretus; species Eptatretus burgeri. The sequence goes on from NC_140967.1 coordinate 97,111,942, forward strand.
GCCTGTTGCCTGTGTGCGATATCTTGTTGTCACTGTAACACAATCATCTTCAGCTTTTCTTTTCTGTGATTTACGAAGTGTCTCAATTTTTTGTTTTGATGTGCCAGTACAGTAGCATCCTTTGTGACATTCTATGCGAATAGCATCATCACCACCATCAACAATATCCTGTAGTTTTGCACGTAGCTCTTCATCTCCACGGGCTTTGGCACAGGAGATCAATGTCTTGATCCCTTGATCAGCGAATTTCTTCATTTCCCCTCCACCAAGACACACGGGAAGAATGCACCTTGAATCAGCCATATCTGTAAAAACAAAACAATGAATTAGTAACTCGCATTAATGTCGCATGTGAGCGTCCAGTTGTCAGAATAGTGACCTTGTTGTCATTCAAAATGTATCTCACACGGCAAACAATTGCCAGGAACTCGAACATTGACCTAAAATTTACTTCTAATCACAAAAATAAGGTTAAATATCGATTCCTTGTGCCAAAATTATATGGAAAAGATGTCTCATGTGTAATTTTAAGTTCATTACCTGAAAAGTTATATTTTCAGCCCGGTCGATGACGGCCATCTTGTATTTGTGCAAAAATAACAGATTTCCCCATGGTTGCCATCCGGGCTACCAAGCTTAATTTTGTCTATGCATGCCTGTGAACAAGAAACCACCATAAAACCATTCACTTTTGAGGACAACAAGGTTACTTCTCTGGCAAATGGACTATTGATAGGTCAAATTTTAGAAATTGCCAAATTAGTGTTTCCATGGCATCGTTTTTTTTTTCTTTGCATTTCACAAGTATTGTGCTATGCATGACGTGTTTCTTGATTTTTTTTTTTTTTTTTGGATATATTTTTAGGAGATGTACACATTAGTTGGAAATTGATACACTGAGTTGCATGTTGACATGCTGACTGAATTTAGTGTTTTGTGTTCAATTCAAAGTAAAAAAATTTTTTGTCTCAAGGTAAAAAGATTCCTTGTGTGGAACCTTGTACAAACGACCGGCCGAGTTTCAAGCTCCGGCCACTGCAACTCGAAAGCAGCAGCAGCCGTTGCTGCTGAGCTCCAAGATTCCATTATATGGACCATCGGATCTCCGCGTGCCTGTTTTGCATGAACGACTACGGGGCGTTTTCCTGAAACGGTGAAATTGTGGAACTGGACTGTGCTCTGTGCAATGCTAGCAGTGACTCCAACTGTTTGCTGCTAACGTCACCCCGGTGGGCCAGAGGGGACGTGGATGAGATTGTTTGAGTGTGTGTCCCCCAAACACTTGATTCCATTCCTTTTGGTTAATGAAGAAAATCTCGTTGCGTGAATGAAGGCTTTGGTTTTGGGGTTTTTTTTAATTTGTCGTTTCCCCACCCACCCCCCCCCCCCTTTTTTATTTTTTTTGAACAAGTTATCTTTTTGCTATTCCTCCATTTAACGAAATTGTCGCTTACCTTCTGAGGTGTTTTCCTGGTTTTTGAACTTGCACTTGTCAGAGTATATTTATCTCCTGTAAAATGACTGTGTGATGCTGTAAACCTGTATCACGTGGCCTTTCCACTCTTTGTCCTTTTCTGGTTGTTGTTATTCTTTACTTTAAGTGCACTATTTAATCATTTTTTTTGTAATAAACAAAGAAAATGCCAGTGATCTTAACCCAGTTTGCCATTCTCTATTTCCCAGTCATAGTTCCCTCGATTTGCCTTCAGATTAGTCGTGTGCTGTGATCAATTAAAGTAACTGGCATATTTGGCCAGGGATGGTTAAGTTTTTAATTGGGAGTCTGATTGATCTCAATTTGCTTGAATTTGAGAGTAAAACGGCAAACGGGGAGGCCATTTATCTGTTTGGAAGTGGCTCATTGACAACACAAAATGAATTGTATATAAAGTTGTCTTTGTGCTGTTCAAAGCTAAAGCTGTCATATGTGGGGCTGGGACGATAGCTCAGAGGTTAGCACACTTGCCTTGGAGCTGGCCATCTGGATTTGGGCCCTGACCTAATTGTAAACCATCATCCTGGTGTTTCATCAATGGGTGGTGAGGCCCAGGTGTCCTGCCTGATCATATTCATTGGTGGATGCAAAATATCCCATGGTACCTTTCTAATTCATTCCTTTGTTTTTAATTCACCCTTATGGTTGCAGGTTGCATCATTGCTGTGCTGATGATGCAGTGCCCTTTGTAGGTCATGACAGGAATTTGTAATATTTGTTCAGGATGCCGGCGATAACTTGCCTACACTTTGCAAAGGACACCGTACAAGCTTTATTGTCTACCAACTAATGGTTGCAAACAGGATGCCCAGTTTGACGGCTATCCGAGGGACAGCACACGTATTGATGCTTCGCCCTGCCATGCCAGCAAGACACCAGGATGACACATTTTATAGCTGGGCCAAAATTCGAACCCAGGTTAGACATCTTGGAGGCAAGTGTGCATACCTTCTTGGCCATCCTACTAACCCAGTACCTTTCAAGAGAGTGGGCCATTTTGTGCTTACCTGAGCCACATTCATTCCCTGGCCTGTTAGAGAATATACCGGGTAGTTTGCCATTTTTATTCCAATCTCATGACACCGTAAACAGCACGGTTAGGAACAACAAGGTGTAGTTAATTTGATAAATACAAAACTTAACCAAAATAGAACGTCACTTAGAGCACATACCTCCACCAGGCTGAATAGTTTACGTTTTATATCCCACTGATGGGCCGGAGCTGCGCCCGTATCTTTACGAAAATCTAATCTGCTTGTTATTGGCACCTCACCAACTCATCCACTAAGTTGTTGTAATCCCCGTCCACAACTTTTTGAAATATCCTACTCGCAGACAGATTGGGGTGAAAACACAACCGTTGTCCACCTTTAGTGGTGGAGGTAATGATGGTTTTAAAATGTCAAAGGTCACCTTAAAAAAAACAAAAAAACGTGATGTGTGGAAGTTGAAACAGAAGATTTCCACGCAGGATAGCTTTGATTAGAGGTTTGTGCTCTCATCTTGAGATGCCCAGCTATAAACCTCCACCCTGGTGTTTTGCATACAGGGTGAGGCATCGATACGTGTGCCGTCCATCAAATGGACATGAAGCTGGAGGACCTGTCTTCCAGCACTGGATGTTGGTCAACGTTAAAGATCCTCTGGTGTCTTTAGTGAAGAGGAATGAAGAACTCCTCTTACCAGTGAAGGTTGGTATCAAACAGCGTCAGTGGACAGGTAGAACGATCAATGCAATGAACAGGACGTTGATTGAGAAAGCCAGCAGGAGCTGACGTTCCTGGGGTTAACCTTCCATCAGTTGTTGCTCTGACGAAGGGTTAACAACACTTGAAATGTCAAGATTCCTGTTTCCCACAGCGGTTAGCATCCCTCGATCAATGTCCTCTTGATTTCATCCATTTAATGAAGAGTTGGTGAGTTATCATCAGAACCCTGAACAAATTTCAAATTCCAAGCCAAATCCCCTTCGGTCAACGTTCGGCCTGACCAACTGAATCGTGAAGAACTTTGCCCAATAATATTCCTGGGCCGACCCCACAAAAGGGAATAGGGCCTTTAAGAGAAGTTCAGTGCTGTCCTGTATTAGTCGTCTATCATTTTATATTTTTATTGCCATAAATCGATTAACGCAAGTCACATCCTAAACCTTTAGCATTTTATGCAACAGTAACATTTGCAATCACGAGCAATCTGGTTACTCGTGTGCTCAAATGGGGTTGCCAAGCTGTTTTTTATTTATTTATTTATTCATTAATTTATAATATATTGATTTATAATAAATATTTATTTATAAAAGTGAAAACAATTGAGTAAAATAAGTAACATTTGCTGTCATTAAGAAGGATTTACTGCTTGGAGTAGTGTTGGTGGGTAGCCCCGGTGAGTTCTGCTTGAATGTAGCCATGGCACAGAGGTAGTCGATCGATCTCCTAGGAGTGACCCACAAATCTCTCACATCTATTATGTTGTGCTCTTGCCTTTGTAGAGCCAGGACCGTGTAGTCTTCCATAACTTGCTTTGTTGTGTGTCGCAGCCTGGCAGAGGTTGTAGGTGTTGTCGGTGGCATCCCTGATAATTGCTGATGAGCTTGTAGGTGGAAATTAGTTGGCGGTGGTTGGGGTGCCAGTAGAGGTCGATGGCGTGGTGGCAATGGGGTAGATGGTTTCTTGAATAACCAAGTTATTTTTGACTGTTTTCCTTTGCTTTTAAGGTTTTTATAGATTTCTTTCTAGGCTGATAATTGCTGATGAGCTTGTTGGTGGAGATGGTGGAAATTAGTTGGTGGTGGATGGGGTGCCAGTGGAGGTCGATGGTGTGGTGGCAATGGGGTAGATGGTTCCTTGAATAACCAAGTTATTTTTGACTGTTTTCCTTTGTTTTTAAGGTTTTTATAGATTTTTTTTATCGGCTGATAATTGCTGATCGATTCCTCGACCAAAAGCAATGATCCTTTCCATGTTGGTGTCGATCTGAATGTCCTTTATGCTTAAAATCTTCTCCAATTTTTCGAAGTTCTGAGATTATTTTGGCTGTCATTTGTGGCTTCTTTGGCTGCTCCTCCTGTTCTTCACTTTCCCATGATTTAAAATTAATTCATCCAATTCTTCTGTTGTCAATTCCTCACCGTGGGACTCTATCAGCTCCTCAACTTATTCTGCAGCAAGGTCTTCAAATCCTTGTCCTCCGAGTTGGCCAAATCAACAATCCTCTGTACTTCACTCTCGATGGCAGGAAAGCCACAGAAGTCATTAACGTCTTCAGGCCACACTTTACGCCAACAGCCATTCAATGTTGAGTCTGACTTCATCCCATGAGTCTTTCAAGATCTCAAATTTCTTCCAGCATTCCCTGACATTGGTTTTGGGGATCATTTTCCATGACCTGAACGATGTGATCAAAGTTATTCTTGTTGTAGTATGTTTTGAGTGTAACTATGACACCGTGATCCATGGGTTGGAGGAATGATGTAGTGTTTTGTGTGAGAAAGAAGACTTCAATATCAGGGTATCTCCCAGCCAAAGTTGCAGGGTGTCCTGGAGCATTATCCACAAGAAGTTCTTTAAAAGAGATTTCAGTCCCTCAGATAATTTTTGACGGTGTACAAAACAGTTTGGTCGTCACCCAGGCCCTTTTGTTCTATCTCCAAACCGCGCCACATTTCCACACAATAGAAGGGTTAACCTGTCTTTCGCAGCCTTGAAGCCAGGAGCCATTTTTTTCATCTTTTGAGATGAAAGTCCTTTTGGTCATGTTTTTTTTTCCAGAAGGGCCCAGTCTCGTTCATCGGCGTTGAAAACCTGCTGCGGCGGGTAGTCCTCCCTTCTCTTCTCCAAGTGCCTTTAACTCGTCAGGAAATGGAGCTGCTTCTTCATGATCAGCTGATGTCGACTCACCCAGAATCTTCAGATTATGCAGATTAAAACGTTCGAACCACCCACTGCTTACTGCATGGCCACTGCTGTCTTGAGCTTATTCATCACCCCCTGCTTCTCGTTTCAAGTCGTTATAAATTGTGAGGACCACCACCACCAGTAGGCATGTTGTTGTTTTAGAGATCCTCTAACGAGGATCTAAAGTCGTACTCGCGTTGTTGTTCTTGTTGTTCTTGTGGCCTTTTTTGTTTCACAGCCTACAGTTTTCATCGAAACTTCCTGAAACTTAGCATATATATGTAAAAAGACCCTGCACAGACGGTAACCATCTCCGATTGTGAAAATTCATCCTAGAAAAAAAAGTTGTGACGTCATAATGTCTCCGCTAATGGAAATTGCCCAAAAAAATTATCTCAAACTAGGAAAGCTTTTTGAATTCTGTTTGCAGGAATGGAACGGGGCATTAGCAGAGATAATTTAATGCACAAATAATAAATCATTATGACGTCATATCCATTTTTATGATGTCATTCCTATTTTTCACATTTTTTGTTTCACAGTCCAGAGTTTTCATCGGATCTTCGTGAAAAGTGGCATGTATATGCATAAAGTCCATGTGCAGGCAGTTAACCATCTCTGATTTAGAAAATTATTCCGAGAAAAAAAGTTATGACGTCATAATATCACCGCTGATGGAAATTGCCTATACCATTATCTCCGAAACTAGGGAAGCTTTTTGAATTGTGTTTGCGGGAATCAAACGGGGCATTTGCACAGATGGTTTGACGCAAATCTGATACATCACAATGATGTCATATTCGTTTTATGATGTCATCACTATTTTCTGAAATTTTTTGTTTCACAACCAAGAGTTTTCATCAGAACATCTTGAAACTTGACATGTTCATGCAGAAAGCTCACATGCATACAGTAACCATCTCGGATTGAGGAAATTCTTCCAAGAAAAAAGTTATGATGTCATAATATCGCAATGGAAATCGCATAAACAATTATCTCAAACAATGCAAGCTTTTTGAATACTTCAGATGGAATCAAAATGGGCATTAGAGATAATTTACCGCACACCTGATACATAACTGATAACTATGACGTCATCACTAAGAGGACGAGGATCTGAGCTCATTTGAGCTTGTTTATGTTCACCTTCCGACCGCACATTCAATAGTTTTTCCATTTTTTTCAATGTATGGATCTCTGCGCCTTAATGATGCTACTTCAGAGACAATATTTCCCCCAGAACTGGCACCAGCCATAATTTCATCGTTACATTGATGAATGTAACAAATAGTGGACTCATTGACGTTGTCGTCTTTTTTTTTTTTTGCCAACAGTAACACGTGCACCACTCTCAAGTCGATCTAACATTTTCAAGTTTTCCGCTCATATCGTCACTTTCTTTATTCTGCTCTTCAGCAGATGCACCACTTATTTAACGGACGTTTTGGACCCATGATTAAATAAACTATTCAAAGTTTAACCGCACCTCACCAACCTTTACAGTAAGCAGCCAGAAGTCAATGATGCGGCGGTGCAGCACATGCTGGAAGACGCGGCGGTGCAGCACATGCTGGAAGACGCGGCGGTGCAGCACATGCTGGAAGACGCGGCGGTGCAGCACATGCTGGAAGACGCGGCGGTGCAGCACATGCTGGAAGACGCGGCGGTGCAGCACATGCTGGAAGACGCGGCGGTGCAGCACATGCTGGAAGACGCGGCGGTGCAGCACATGCTGGAAGACGCGGCGGTGCAGCACATGCTGGAAGACGCGGCGGTGCAGCACATGCTGGAAGACTCGGTGCAGCACATGCTGGAAGACTCAGTGCAGCACATGCTGGAAGACTCGGCGGTGCAGCACATGGCGCAGTTGCTGGAAGACGCGGCGGTGTAGCACATGGCGCAGTTGCTGGAAGACGCGGCTGTGTAGCACATGCTGGAAGACGCGGCTGTGTAGCACATGCTGGAAGATGCGGCGGTGCAGCACATGCTGGAAGACTCGGCGGTGCAGCACATGCTGGAAGACGCGGCTGTGCAGCACATGCTGGAAGACGCGGCGGTGCAGCACATGCTGGAAGACGCGGCGGTGCAGCACATGCTGGAAGACGCGGCGGTGCAGCACATGCTGGAAGACGCGGCGGTGCAGCACATGCTGGAAGACGCGGCGGTGCAGCACATGCTGGAAGACGCGGCGGTGCAGCACATGCTGGAAGACGCGGCGGTGCAGCACATGCTGGAAGACGCGGCGGTGCAGCACATGCTGGAAGACGCGGCGGTGCAGCACATGCTGGAAGACTCGGCGGTGCAGCACATGCTGGAAGACGCGGCGGTGCAGCACATGCTGGAAGACGCGGCTGTGCAGCACATGCTGGAAGACGCGGCTGTGCAGCACATGCTGGAAGACGCGGCTGTGCAGCACATGCTGGAAGACGCGGCTGTGCAGCACATGCTGGAAGACGCGGCTGTGCAGCACATGCTGGAAGACGCGGCTGTGCAGCACATGCTGGAAGACGCGGCTGTGCAGCACATGCTGGAAGACGCGGCTGTGCAGCACATGCTGGAAGACGCGGCTGTGCAGCACATGCTGGAAGACGCGGCTGTGCAGCACATGCTGGAAGACGCGGCTGTGCAGCACATGCTGGAAGACGCGGCTGTGTATCACATGGCGCAGTTGCTGGAAGACGCGGCGGTGCAGCACATGCTGGAAGACGCGGCGGTGTTGCACATGGCGCAGTTGCTGGAAGACGCGGCGGTGCAGCACATGCTGGAAGACGCGGCTGTGTAGCACATGCTGGAAGACGCGGCTGTGTAGCACATGCTGGAAGACGCGGCTGTGTAGCACATGCTGGAAGACGTGGCTGTGCAGCACATGCTGGAAGACGCGGCTGTGCAGCACATGCTGGAAGACGCGGCTGTGCAGCACATGCTGGAAGACGCGGCGGTGCAGCACATGCTGGAAGACGCGGCGGTGCAGCACATGCTGGAAGACGCGGCGGTGCAGCACATGCTGGAAGACGCGGCGGTGCAGCACATGCTGGAAGACGCGGCGGTGCAGCACATGCTGGAAGACGCGGCGGTGCAGCACATGCTGGAAGACGCGGCGGTGCAGCACATGCTGGAAGACGCGGCGGTGCAGCACATGCTGGAAGACGCGGCGGTGCAGCACATGCTGGAAGACGCGGCGGTGCAGCACATGCTGGAAGACGCGGCGGTGCAGCACATGCTGGAAGACGCGGCGGTGCAGCACATGCTGGAAGACGCGGCGGTGCAGCACATGCTGGAAGACGCGGCGGTGCAGCACATGCTGGAAGACGCGGCGGTGCAGCACATGCTGGAAGACGCGGCGGTGCAGCACATGCTGGAAGACGCGGCGGTGCAGCACATGCTGGAAGACGCGGCGGTGCAGCACATGCTGGAAGACGCGGCGGTGCAGCACATGCTGGAAGACGCGGCGGTGCAGCACATGCTGGAAGACGCGGCGGTGCAGCACATGCTGGAAGACGCGGCGGTGCAGCACATGCTGGAAGACGCGGCGGTGCAGCACATGCTGGAAGACGCGGCGGTGCAGCACATGCTGGAAGACGCGGCGGTGCAGCACATGCTGGAAGACTCGGCGGTGCAGCACATGCTGGAAGACTCGGCGGTGCAGCACATGCTGGAAGACTCGGCGGTGCAGCACATGCTGGAAGACTCGGCGGTGCAGCACATGCTGGAAGACTCGGCGGTGCAGCACATGCTGGAAGACTCGGCGGTGCAGCACATGCTGGAAGACTCGGCGGTGCAGCACATGCTGGAAGACACGGAATGTAATTTTTCTTATTGTTATATTTTCCGGCGAAACGGTTAAATGAAGGAAAATAGTTATCCAAGCATTGAAAGTGTTAAAAAAACAACAACAACAACATGAAAACCTAAGGAGTTTGAGGCGGCTAGGCAGTATCTCGGCGTGGACAGAGAGAAAGGGTGTCTAAAAGGTAAGTGCAGTTACACAAAATGGCAAAAGTTGAGGGTTGACTGTATATTGATTGGTCAGTCGATTTTATTCTGTCTGTTTATCGCCTGCAGGTCACAATTCGAAACCGTTCCTCATGAAACTTCACCAAGCTGTCGAGGTTGTCTCAACTGAGAAGCCTATTGATTTTGAGGTCAAAGGTCATATTGAGGTAAAATTTTTGAAATCGTCATTTTTCATCCGATTGGCTTGAAAGTTGAACAGGATTTGCATATTGCATCACTGAATTGGGAAACCAACTATTTAAGGGTTCAAAGGTCAATTCAAGGTCAAACTTCTAAAATAGTTTTCAATCGGAAAAATCCATTTTTCATCCGATTCCCCTGAGCTTTGATTTAAGATGAAATGGACAATTTGATGTATCCATGGCAACCTTTGGAGAATGGGTGGATTTTGCAAGTATCGTGCTCTGCAAGACGTCTTCTTGTTTGTCTGTTTGTCCGCACAGAAAACTTGTTTTTCTCAACAACTGCTCGCCGGATTGAGAAGAAATTTTCACCGTTGGAGTAATTACTCGTGTAGAATGTTTGAATGGTAATTATGATGTCATTGGTCATGTGGTGAGGTGGCCATGTTGAAAAACTTTGGACCTCTGCATCTCTGAAACAGCACTAAGGAAAAAAATTGAAACTTGGCACATCGCAAGTCCTCCTCATGGGAAATAAGGGTGATTTTTTTTATGACATCATAGGTGCTTTCTTGCACCATGTCATAATTGCATATGAAGAACTCCACATCCGATCAGCATGAAACTTTTTGAGCGTCATCTCAGGATAAATTGGTCTGCAGAAAAAAAAGTAATGATGACATCATTGGTCAAATGATTCGGCAGCCATATTGTCTTAAAAAAAAAAATAAACCTTCAAAAACCTTTTCTGAAATTGCTGAACAGATCGAAGCGAAACTTTACATGCATGACCGCTTATCCACGAGGAACACAGTGGTCACACATGAAGTCATAGCTCACATGTTTTGGCAGCCATATTGGATTTATTCTAAACCCTACAAAATCTTCTCCAGAGCAGCTTGACAGATTGAGGGGAAACCACACGTTCCCCAAGCCGTGGGGATGCCAGAGTAATTGATGTCACGTGGTCTGGCCACCATATTGGATTGAACAAAAATCTTTTTAAAATTCTTTCTCTTGAACTGCTTAATCGACATGAAACTTCACAATTATGATCGAGTAGTAATGGGGAATATATGTTTTTAATTTCAATCGGATCCATAGTTTGGCAGGCAGAATTATTTAATTTTTTTGAATCTGGGTTCTTTTTGTTTTTGATATATATATATATATATATTTTTTTTCCAATAAGGCTCATTTAGCTGTGCCTGGATGGGTTTGAAGGAAGAGGAGTGGCTGCTGAATCCTATCCAGGTTCCTCCTGATGACTCCATTTTTGCTTTTTAATTATGTAACACATGAGTGCACAAATGCCACACAAAACAAGTCCTGGCAAGGGGCTGCAATCTCTGATTTCTTGTTTATTTTGCAATTAGAATACCATGTGGTGGAAGGACCTATTGAGCTGCTCTATATACCTTAATATGGCATGCATTTAAAACATGGGAAATCTTCCAGGTTCTTTGTAAAATCATTAGCCAAATCAACTCGGGAGATCATGACAATCATTTTGGTACATCAAGCTCCAGTAGAACTCCACAAAAAATATGCCTCACATACATACACATACACACACACACACACACACACACACACACACACACACACACACACACACACACACACACACACACACACACACACACACACACACACCTCATCCATTTATAGTAGAAGATACCTGTATATTAAAAGAAAGAAGGAAAAAAAAAACCCCAAAACTTTACCCCCACTCTCCTCCCATAATCAGGGTACAACATTGAGCCGAGATTCTGCGATGCACAGCAACAGGAAAATGTGTGTTGAACAAAGTTATGGTTCCATGGTCCCAGCAAGCTGGTCCCAGTGAGTGAAATAAGGTGCCAGGTTCCACTTGTGCCTCCTGTGATGCTTGTCGTGATAAGTTGAGCCCCCGTAGAGCCCCCATGGTAGCAGGTGTGCCAAACTGATCGGTAGCTCCACGCCTGAGTGATCCTAGTGGGCACACATTCACAATTGTCATCGATGGGAAGGATGATGCTAATTTGACAAAGCACATAACCACCATCTCTCACCATCATGCACTCCACTTGACTGGAAGTACATATATCGAGACCAATATTTTTTGGTGTCGGTAGTGCTGTTTTGCACTTTGACCCCATGTCACATCACTGTAGCACAAACTAAGTTTTGCGTCTGTTTACCCCCAAGATCTGTTGTGTAGTTTGGGTGAAAATGTGAATTTTACAATTTAACAACAATGGGCTTTGGTGAAGTCTTGCAATGTGTAGAGAAAAAGCTTTGACCCATTACGAACACAATGGATGAGGTTTGGATGTGCTATAAAAAGCCAAACATGTGCAGTTGATAATGTAATTGTTGAAGGACTGTTTGAGCGTTCATTCCAAGTGCTTTTTTGGCACGAGGGATGTATGGAACACTTGGGTGCAAGTTTCTATGTAATGTAATTGGCTCCTGCAATAATAATCGTTCAGCACATCCAACTCATGCACCTTTAAGTTTTCAGAGGTGACACAAGGCATTCTGAACAAATTTGAAACACCAGCACGTGGATCATCCACTAAAAAACACGAATCAAATTTTTTAATAATCCATTACAATGCTGTGCCTGCCAGAAAATGAGGAATCAAATCAGACACCTTCAATCAAGCAGGGTCTTCCATTAGCCATGTTGCAAGGGTCTTTAATGTGAGGGTGAGGAGAAAACTGTGACCACAGAAAATGTTATGAAATCATTGGATCAAAACGAGATATGCCAAGTGGACGTCGCAGGATAATGACTCCTGAAGAGGAACTGCAAGTTCGCATGACCTGTCGACACAATCAGTTTCAAATTGCCCAGAGTACTGCAAACACTCCCTGGACCGCGATGCAGTGATTGCTGCCGGATGTGGACATACTGGTCCTTTGAAACCGCCGCGTCTTCCAGCATGTGCTGCACCGCCGCGTCTTCCAGCATGTGCTGCACCGCCGCGTCTTCCAGCATGTGCTGCACCGCCGCGTCTTCCAGCATGTGCTGCACCGCCGCGTCTTCCAGCATGTGCTGCACCGCCGCGTCTTCCAGCATGTGCTGCACCGCCGCGTCTTCCAGCATGTGCTGCACCGCCGCGTCTTCCAGCATGTGCTGCACCGCCGCGTCTTCCAGCATGTGCTGCACCGCCGCATCATTGACTTCTGGCTGCTTACTGTAAAGGTTGGTGAGGTGCGGTAAAACTTTGAATACTGTTTATTTAATCATGGGTCCAAAACATCCATTAAATAAGTGGTGCATCTGCTGAAGAGCAGAATAAAGAAAGTGACGACATGAGCGGAAAAAGTGAAAATGTTAGATCGACTTGAGAGTGGTGCACGTGTTACTGTTGGCAAAAAAAAAAAAAGACGACAACGTCAATGAGTCCACTATTTGTTACATTCATCAATGTAACGATGAAATTATGGCTAGTGCCAGTTCTGGGGGAAATATTGCCTGTGAAGTAGCATCATTAAGGCGCAGAGATCCATACATTGAAAAAAATGGAAAAACTATTGAATGTGCGGTCGGAAGGTGAACATAAACAAGCTCAAATGAGCTCAGATCCTCGTCCTCTTCGAGATGACGTCATAGTTATCAGTTATGTCAAGGAGAGCTTCGCTTCCACGTTGGGTCGCAATGAGAAAATACCACAATGCAGCATTACATGATTAGGTCACAAGGATGATTAGGATGAAAATTATTCAGCATTTATCTCTGAGAGCTTTGCACCTCATCTGTGTCCCATAAATAAATTGTATCGACAACAATCACGTGTCTGTTTTTGATGGTGGAGAGTAGAAATATATATATATATATATATATATATATATATATATATATATATATATATATATATATATATATATATATATATATATATATATATATATATATATGACACCTGATGTTGGTGCAGTGGTTGGGGCAGTGGCTTGGGACCCAAAAGGTACTGAGTTCAAGCCCCGTTGGGCCACTGAATTAATATATATATATATTGTTGCGGATTCCCGCCCGCCGGCGTGCTGACGGCCACGTAACTCGAATCGCGGCACGTCGCCCACCGGACGGACAATCCAGTCGTGACCCTCTCGGACTAACGCCGGGAACCAGTCACGGGTGGACCTTTCGGTCTCACCGCGATCGAGCCAATCAGCCCCCGCGTGGGATAGGGTTGCTCGCCAAATTCGACCTACCTAAGTACCCACGCGGAGGGTAGACCGGGCGATCGCACCTCGCCGCAGGTCGACTTCGGACACGGGCCACTTAAGCGACCCGTTCCGTACTAACGGAATAACCGAGCGGTGTTATCGTCGACCTCGACGGTTCGATTAATTATCGGGCGTATTCAGCCCACTACCAACCCTTTACGTGAAGCAAGATGAGGATTCAATGGGAGAAATGACGAAGCGAAGCGGGAAACAGTTCAACACAAAGCACATTTATTCGCGGCACACGGGAAGCACACATATTCAATTCCACCAAAAGCACACAGAAAAAACACAATTCCATTTACACAAAAAGCAAATGTAAAAGCGAAAACACAATGCAGAGCTAATACCGACTACCGAGCACACGGCAACACTTATACAATTCTACCTCACAGACGGCGCCGACAACACATACCCAAAACCAAGGAAAAGAATACCCCCAAGAATGAGGCGGGCCTGAGGCCGAGACCGGGTCGCGCCTACCCGTCTGGTGATGAGACGCGGAGCGGCGATGGCGCCCCAACCCCGCGGGCCTCGCGGACAGTGTCTGGTAGGGGGTGGGAAAGGGGCCCCCTTGGTCGCACTATCTCAGCGCGGGGGGAAACAGGAGGGGGTTGCTGATGCTCGGGGTATAGAGGATCTTTATTATCCCTGGTGTGCGTCTCCACCTCGGCCAGGTCGCGCTGTCGGCCTCCCTCGGGTGCAGCTCCCTGCACGACGCGAGCACCCCCTCGTCTGGTGTCGCCGCCTTTCCACAGCTCGTCCCCTCCGTTCCGACTCCAACGCACACGACGAGCAGCTCCACCGCCCGCGAAGTCTTGACCCTCTGCTTCCGACTCTCCTACTCTCCGCCTCTGGACTCTCCGCCTCTCCGCCTCTGGACTCTCCGACTCTCCTACTCTCTGACTCTCCTACTCTCCGGACTGACGAACACGGTCCTTTTATCAGCCCCGTAGCTTCGCCCTCTCATCTTTGACCCCCTCCCTTCGACCTTTCACCTCGCTCCCCATTGGCCCGAGAAAAAGTGGGCGTGAAGGCTTTTTGATCCATAAATTTGCATATATCGATCGCCCTGGGGGCGGGGCCAATTCGCCCCTCGCTCACTGATTGGACGGCAAAAAGTGGGCGTGTGTCGTTTTTGATCCGTTTTTGAAGCACAAAATCCGTGATTTTGTACACGCTGTTCGGCGCGCGCCCTGCACGAGTCCAACACCGGTACCCACAAGCGGCGCAAGAACGGTGGCGATGCGACGGTTGCGAGGTGTGATGGGAAGGTCGTGGCGGTTGTGGTGAAGCGGCGTTGTGGTTGGTGGTTGATGTTGTGGTTGTGGTGGTAATCATGGCGGTTGGTCCAAAATAAAGATAGCAAAAGAAAAACGGCTATCCTGAAGAGTCGCAGCACGCATAAATGACATGTATTCCCACTAGACAACGGGTTTGGGCCTAACTACACATGTACTTACCGAGATACCTCACCTAAGGGACCTGAATGGTGGTTTGCGAATTTGGTAACCACAACAATATATATATATATACCAAGTCGTATAACACCAGGGGCTTGACTCAGCCTGTCATCCTTCCGATGTCGGCGAAATGAGTACCAGTGTACTGGGCCCGGTGTATGCCCCGGTTAGAATAGGTGTACCATATCCCTGTGTGTCATAAGAGGCGACCAGGGTTGCGTCAGGAAGGGCATCCGGCATAAAAACCTATGCCAAATCATTATGCGGACAACAAAAACGACTTTCCATACTGGATCAGTCAAGGCCTGGGTTACCAACGACCGCCACCGGTACCGGTGGTCAGCAGGGTACCAGTGGAAATTGTGCTACTGCTGGGCAAAGGAGGAGAAGGAGACGGGGAAGGCAAGTCCGGAGGCAGTGGGAGAGGGGTAAGGGTATAAGTGTGGAGGTGAGAGTTGGAACTCTGAATGTTGGGACGATGACTGGCAAAGGGCGAGAGTTGGCTGATATGATGGAGAGAAGAAAGGTGGACATACTGTCTGTACAAGAGACCAAGTGGATGGGGAGTAAGGCTAGGAGCATTGGAGGTGGTTTCAAACTGTTCTACCATGGTGTGGATGGGAGGAGAAATGGTGTCGGGGTAATCTTGAAGGAAGATTATGTCAAGAGGGTATTGGAGGGTGAGGAGAGTGTCTGACCGAGTGATGAGTGTGAAGTTGGAAATTGAAGGAGTGATGATGAATGTCATCAGTGCATATGCACCGCCTATGGGGTGTGAGATGGAGTATAAAGAAGATTTCTGGAGTGAGTTAGATGAAGTGGTGGAGAGTGTATCCAAGGATGAAAGAGTGGTGATTGGAGCAGATTTCAATGGGCATGTTGGGGAAGGGAATAAAGAGGATGAGGAGGTGATGGGTAGGTGCAGTCTCAACAAGAGAAATGTGGAAGGGCAAATGGTGGTAGAGTTTGTAAAAAGGATGGAAATGGCAGTGGTAAATACGTATTTCAAGAAGAAGGAGGAACACAGGGTGACGTACAAGAGTGGAGGAAAGTGCACACAGGTGGATTACATCTTAAGCAGGAGATGCAACCTGAAAGAGATTAGAGACTGTAAGGTGGTGGCAGGGGAGAGTGTAGCTCGACAGCATCGATTGGTGGTCTGCAGGATGATTTTGGAGGTGAGGTTGAGGAAGAGAGTGAGGGCTGAACCAAGGACCAGATGGTGGAAGCTGAAGGAGGAAGACTGTTGCGTGGAATTTAGGGAGGAGGCGAGACAGGTGTTGGATGGTGGTAAAGATGGGTGGGATGATTGGGCAACTACAGCAGAAGTGGTGAGGGAGATAGCTAGGAAGGTACTTGGTGTGACATCTGGACAGAGAAGGAAGATAAGCAGACTTGGTGGTGGAACGAGGAAGTACAGGAAAGTATAAGGAAGAAGGTGTTGGCGAAAAAGAAGTGGGATAGTCAGAGAGATGAAGAAAGTAGGCAGGAGTACAAGGAGTGGTGGCGAAAGGCAAAGAGAGAGGTGGCAAAGGCTTAGAAAAAGGCATATGACGAGCTGTATGAGAAGTTGGATGCAAAAGAAGGGGAAAAGGATTTATACCAATTGGCAAGACAGAGGGACCGAGCTGGGAAGGATGTGCTGCAGGTTAAGGTAATGAAAGACGTAAATGGGAATGTGCTGACGAGCGAGGAGAGTGTGTTGAGAAGGTGGATGGAGTACTTTGAGGAGCTGATGAATGAAGAAAATGAGAGAGAGAGAGAAGGTTGGAAGAGGTGGAGATAGTGAATCAGGAATCGGGGTGGATCAGGAAGGATGAAGTGAGGACTGCTATGAAGAGGATGAAAAGTGGAAAGGCGGTTGGCCCAGATGACATACCAGTGGAGGCATGGAAGTGCTTAGGAGAGATGGCAGTGGGGTTGTAAACCAGATTGTTTAATAAAATCTTGGAAAGTGAGAGGATGCCAGAGGAGTGGAGATTAAGTGTACTGGTTCCGATTTTCAAGAACAAGGGTGATGTGCAGAGCTGTGGAAATTACAGAGGGATAAAGTTGTTAAGCCACACCATTAAGTTGTGGGAAAGAGTAGTAGAAACTAGGTTGAGAAGAGAGGTGACGATTTGTGAGCAGCAATATGGGTTTATGCCAGGAAAGAGCACTTTGAGAATGTTGATGGAGAAGTATAGGGAAGGCCAGAAGGAGTTGCATTGTGTGTTTGTGGATTTCGAGAAAGCTTATGATAGGGTGCCAAGAGAGGAGTTGTGGCCTTGTATGAGGAAGTCGGGAGTGGTAGAGGAGTATGTGAGGATCGTGCAGGATATGTATGAGGACAGTGTGGCAGCGGTGAGGTGTACGGTAGGAATGACGGACCGGTTTAAGGTAAAAGTGGGATTGCACCAAGGATCGACTGAGCCCTTTCCTATTTAAAATGGTGATGGACAGGTTGACGGACGAGATCAGACTGGAGTCTCCATGGACTATGATGTTCGTGGATGACATCATGATCTGTAGGGAGAGTAGGGAGCAGGCTGAGGCGAGCCTTGAGAGGTGGAGGTACGCACTGGAGAGAAGGGGAATGATAGTCAGTTGGAGTAAGACAGAGTACATGTGCGTAAATGAGAGGGAGGGTGGTGGTATGGTGCAGTTGCAAGGAGTTGAGGTGGGGAAGGTGGATTGGTTTAAATACTTGGGACCAACTGTCCAAAGTAACGGAGAGTGTGGGAGAGAAGTGAAAAAGAGAGTGCAGGCAGGATGGAGTGGGTGGAGAAGAGTTGCAGGAGTGATTTGTGACAGAAGGGTAGCTGCAAGTTAAGGGGAAAGTATATAAGACAGTAGTGAGACCAGCTATGTTGTATCGTTTGGAAGCGGTGGCGCTAACAAAAAGACAGGAAGCGGAGCTGGAGGTGGCAGAGCTAATGATGCTGCGATTCTCGTTGGGAGTGACAAGGATGGACAGGATAAGGAATGAGTATATTAGAGGGACTGCGCAGGAATGATGGTTTGGAGACAGTGAGAGAGGCGAGATTGAGATGGTTTGGACATGTGCACAGGAAGGAAGCGGAGTATATCGGGAGAAGGATGCTGAAGATGGAGCCGCCAGGCAGGAGGAGAAGAGGAAGGCCAAAGAAGAGGTTCATGGATGTGGTGAGGGCGGAAATGCGGGTGGTTGGAGTGTCAATGGAATATGTGGAGGATAGAGCGAAATGGAGCCGGTTGATCTGCTGTGGCGACCCCTAATGGGAGCAGCCGAAAGGAGAGAGAGAGAGAGAGAGAGAGAGAGAGAGAGAGAGAGAGAGAGAGAGAGAGAGAGAGAGAGAGAGAGAGAGAGAGAGAGAGAGAGAGAGAGAGAGAGAGAGAGAGAGAGAGAGAGAGAGAGAGAGAGAGAGAGAGAGAGAGAGAGAGAGAGAGAGAGAGAGAGAGAGAGAGAGAGAGAGAGAGAGAGAGAGAGAGAGAGAGAGAGAGAGAGATATAGATTTACACACACACACACACACACACACACACACACACACACACACACACACACACACACACACACACACACACACCCAGTGTTGTTTGGTGGATTACCTGAAATCCTTCATCAAATTTCTCTCTGTGACATCCATTCACAATGTGATGAATAGTCTGATCTAGGTGACCAGTCACTTGCTGGACTGTCTTTGTAATTCCATTTGTGGAGGTGCTGTGATGTCCTTGCTACAACGGGAGTCACTGCACAGGTGTTGATTTCAGTGTGTCGGTGATTATCCGCATCGGTATTTTCAGGACAATGTCCAAGTGTTTTGTGTGGCTGCTCTCTGCCCAAACAGAACAGTATTCCACTGTGGAGTACATAAAAGCAAGGCGAGCATTTCAAAGAGTGTGCACTCGATCCCCAGCTGGCGCCTGCCAGTTTCCAAATGATGTTTACCCTGGTCTTGGTCTTCTCTGTGACACATTTTAGGTGTTCGAGGAACATGAGGCTGTGATCAAGGGTGACTCCAAGGTACTTGGGGAACGGTTCGTTCTTGACTAGTTTGCCACAAAAGGAAACTTGGAGTTTCCTGTTAGCCAGTTGGTTACTGTGATGGAAAGCGGTAACTGTCGTCTTCGTCGGGTTTGCGTGGAGGCACCAGTAGATTAAGTATTGCTCAATTATCTTTAAGTCCTGGGACAGGGTACGTAAACTTTCAAAATGACGTAATCCGCCCCCGGAATGCTCGGTGCACATGTGCAGAAACCCCAGAAAATTGGGGGTTTCAGTGCAGCCACGTATATCGTGTGTGCGAGAGTACGGGGTAAGTTTAAAATGATGATGTTTACTTCTAGTAATAGGCGTCCACAACCATCCTTGATCACGTTATGAAATGTCGGCAGAGTCCCTCACTTTTTCATCTTTATTCATTTTCTCCACAACTGCTTGAGCAATAGACACGAAACTTTCTACATTGGAGCGCCTATCCGTGGAGAATTTCTTTTAACCCAAGTTACATAATGATTGGATGGAAAATGCAGCCAGCATTCCAAAAAGTCAGTTTGCTGTCGGCATGGATTGCAGGATGTTTCACGTATCGGGAACACTAGCAGGGGTACCCGGCGTTGCTGGGGAACACCGGGTCCTTCCTCTCACCCCACCCCTTCCCCTCCCTCCGTTAGTTACCAAGTGTAGTTACTGCTGTTCAGTTTCAAGTTTCTTGTAGAGCGCTCGCCAAGTGGCTTCGGCAGTTGAGCAAGCACTCCATTCAAAAACTGTTGATAAGGAACAGCTGGCTCGGCAAGCACTAGCTTGCTGCTTGGTAACTGAACACACACACCTGGACATCTCGACAGCATACAGTGCAGACAAAACGCCGACAAAAAGACAGTTTTTTTTTAAAATGAAAGGTTTTAAATATTAATCATGAGTATTTTCGCTGTCATGAAAACGTACCTTGTTCAGTTTCAACGCGTTGTTTTAGTTTTTAAAACGGATGTAAACTCACAGGTGAGGTTGAGTGTACATTTCATACAACTTTAAAGTGTACGTGTACATCACAAATATCTCTCAGGAATTTCCCTGACGGCCTCCCGATTAATTAACTATGGACACAGGTATTTCACGACCAAGCCGATGTTAATATTTATTTACTGCACATTACACGTGTATTACATGTCCATCAGTTTGTTTATAAGCTTTAAAAAGCCGGGCGAAATATAAGTTTTTTTTTTTATTTCATGAGAGACCTCGATTTTCTTTCCTCTGCATTATGAGAACGTACCTTCATTGGGTGGTGTACATGACACCGTGACCAGGATAGCTGTAAACAAAACATGCATTACCTCGTTAACCTCCGCCATCGAAGATGGATGGAGGTTACTGTTTTCACCCCTTTCTGTTTGTTTGTTTGTTTGTGAACAGTATTATGGAAAAACTCCTCGACAGATTTCGACAAAACTTGGTGGGGGGATTAGGTCTGGTCCAAGGATCATCCCATTAGATTTTGGACTTGGTCCAAAATCCAATATGGCCGCTATGGCGGCCATTTAAAAAAAATTTTTGATTTTTTTGTTTTTGCATTTCGACATGTTTTAAGTGATTTCCAACCCCCCCCCCCCCCGCCCAAAAAAAAAATTTAGAGAAAAAAAATATTTTGCAACTTTTTTTTCAACAAAATTTCGATTTTTTTTTTTTTTTGCATCTCTACATGTTATAAGTGATTTCCAACAAAAAAAACATGCAAAAATTATAATTGCGGTTGATTTTAGAACTTCAGGTGGATATACCCACGTAAAAATCAATTTCTGTCTCAAGGAATCAAGTTATGACGAATGAATTGAGTATGTAAAAATTAAAAGTAAAAGGGAAAGTTGCAAACTATAACTCTGTGAGCACTGTTGACGTCAAATTGAATGAATAGGATATCAGGTTCACTTGAGTGACCTAGCAGTATTGGTGGCGGAGGTTTTGCACTCTACAGAGTGCTCCCCCTCTAGTTTGAGTTGTAATCAAAATGTACCTTCGTTTCTTCAAAATGGTACATTTATTTAATGATAGAAGACGCGTTGTTCAGTCTTCAAATGTATATCAGAAGCTTATAAAGTCATCGCAACGCAGAGCAAAAAAGATGTTGGCGATTTCTGGACAGCGGGAGGGAAAGGAGTTGTCCTTCTGCAGTTGGGTTACTTCTTATAAGGAGGTTGATGGCAGGATTTGCACTGCGGCCACCGTAAAACCCTTCATTCCGCAAAACATTCCAGAAGCATTAAAAAAAAAATCTCAAAACCCACTCGGTGGGAGTATCTCCTGTGCAGCTTCCTTTCACAGGGCAGCTCACCAGATGATGGGATTGGGGCAAAGCCTTCGGGACCCCCAATCTTTGATGATAGGAGGGAAACAACAGGGTAACATTCCCGGGTCAGATTGCAGGAGAGTGTGTCAGGGTGGTGCTGAGATGTCATCTAACAGTTAGCGGTCCCCTTGGGTTAACCTGAGGCGGTCCCTTCGAGTGGGTGCCTGGAATGTCCTATCCATAAGAGAGGATGATCACCTGTCTCTGTTATCATCTGAGCTCAAGCGTTTGGATATCGGTATTGCAGCACTCTCTGAGGTTCGGAGACCAGATTGCGGTGAGATCATGTTGGGTGGTTACACCTACGATTGGTCTGGTCACTCTGATGGTTTCCATACACAAGGAGTTGCTGTAGCTGTGTCCAATAAACCGACTCCGATCATAATTGACGTAACACCGGTCAACGAGCGTATTATAAGACTAAGTATTCATCACTCCTTTGGTGTCATTTCCCTGGTCTCTGTATATGCTCCGACTGAGGCGAGTGATCTCACCGTGAAGGATGCATTCAAAGCCATCCATACTCGAGTCTGTGGTTGATCAGTGCCCCAGGCGAGATACACTTCTAGTCTTGGGGGATTTCAATGCATCGACTGGAACTGCGAGGGATGGTTATGAGACATGTGTTGGTCCCCATGGGTCAGGAACTGTGAACCTGAATAGCAATAAGTTTGTTGACTTTGGAAGAAGTCATGGACTTAGGGTGGCTGGTTCTGCGTTTCAGTGCCCACAAGCTCATCGCTGGACTTAGTATTCCAACGCTGGCAGTGTGGCAAAGGAGATTGACCATGTGCTGGTTGATGGTCACTGGAGGATGATCCAGAACAGCAGGGTCTTCGGGAGTGCTCAGTTCCTCAACACTGACCACTGGCTTGTTGTAGCAACTCTTCAGTTGCACCTTAAATGCAGGAGAATGGTACCATCCCAGCCTTGGCTGGATGTTGGCAAGGTCAAGGATGAGAGGGTAGCTGAGGAGTTTGCGAACAGGCTGAGTGGAGATTTGGGGGGTCTGGGTGCTTTTGGAGATCCTGAAGAATAGTGGAGTGCCTTCAAGTCCACTGTCCTTGATGTTGCCGGTGGATGTCTTGGAACTCACCGAAGAGCGAAGAAGAATTTTGTCTCTCAAGGGACACTGGATACCATTGACCAGAGTCGCAGGGCCAGGCTAAATGGCAGAGCTGAGCTGTTCAGGGAGCGGATGCGTAAAACTGTACGTGCGCCAAGGGTGGACAAGGCCTACGTGTGAGGAATCTGTGAGGTGGTAGAGCATCACCTGTGGTCAAGTGATTCTCGTCCTGCTTACAGGGGAATTCACGCATTGCATTCGTGCAAGGCCGTCTCTTGGTGTACTGCAGTTAGAGTGGAGGGTGGAAGGCTCTTGACAGAAGTGAAGGCCTACTGGGTCAGTTACTTTGAGTGGCTGTACCAGGCTGATCCACCAGCTGTCGAGTTGGATGTCAGGTATGTTACTATCCCTATTGCTGACCCTCCAATCAACTGTGGTCCACCTTAGTTTGTGGAAGCACAGGCTGCGGTGAACCGGTTGAAATGGGGTAAAGCTCCAGGGATCTGTGGCATCCATGTTGAACTTCCCAAGGCTGGTGGAAATGCTGCACTCGTGTTATTGCATGCAGTTCTCTGCTCTGCCTGGAACACAGGCGTCATCCCAACTGACAGGAAGAGGGGTCTGTTGTCCCTCTCTGGAAAGGGACGGGTGATCGCCCAGACTGCAACAACTACCGAGGGGTGACGTTGCTCTCAGTACCGGGCAAGGTCTTTGCTCGGATAATTCTTGATACGGTTCACCACAATCTGCCTGAGCACCAGCGTCCAGACCAGTCAGGCTTACACCAAAGGGGTCAACGATTGAACGTATCCTTGCTCTTCGGGTCCTCACCGAACGCAGACGAGAGTTTCAGCAGGGGCTGCTTTGCAGCCTATGTTGATCTCTGTAAAGCGTGTGATTCAGTGAATCGGGATGCCCTCTGGAGGATTCTTGGTCTTCCTGGGGTGCCACCAAAACTGATCGATCTGACGTCTGAACTCTACTCTGGTACTGAGAGTGCTGTGAAATGTGGTGATACCATCTCTGACTTATTTCCAGTTGTTACCGGAGTTCTTCAGGGGTGTGTACTGGCCTCCACACTTTTCACCATTTGTATGAACTGGATTCTGGGGAGGATGTCGGAGAGATCAAGCTGCGGTGCATCATTTGGGAATGTTAAGATCTCTGACCTTGATTTCGCAGATGATGCAGTCAACTTTGCGGAGACTTTAGATATCCTTTTGGGGGCCCTCGTGGTGCTGAATGAGGAGTCTGAGCCGCTGGGATTAAGGGTTTCCTGGGTAAAAACTAAGATCCAGGCTTTCAATGACATCTTGGACTCTGCTGTCCTGTCTGTGCCTGTTTGTGGTGAGGATGTTGAGGTCGTGGAGAGATTCACTTACCTTGGCAGTGATATTCATGTCTCTGCTGGCTGTGAGCCAGAGGTCAAGAGATGTCTGGGTCGGGCCTGGGGAGTCATGGATTCACTGGATCATGGGGTTTGGCACTGCCAATGCCTGTGCGGGAGGACGAAAGTCTGAGTCTTCAGGTCCTTGGTGCTTCCAGTCTTGCTCTATGGATGTGAGAATTGGACTCTGACCAGAGATCTGAGATGGAGACTTAATTCCTTTGGTACCGGGTCTCTTCGGAGAATCCTTGGCTATCGCTGGTCGGACTTTGTGTCCAACAAGTAGTTGCTGAGAGAGATTCAAATGAGATTTGTTACCTGCATCGTCCGTGAGCGTCAGCTGTGGCTATATGGACATGTGGCTCGTTTTCCTGACACTGATCCTGCTTACCAGATTCTCTCAGCGAGGGAGACTTGTGAGTGGAGGAGGCCAATGGGCTGACCACGTGCCTCGTGGTTGCAGTAGTTTGATCAGCCTCTCAAGGGGATGGGGATGGGGATGGGTCAGGAATCTGCCTGGGGGATGGCCAGACGGAGGCTCCTGGAGTACCGGCGGAAAGTGGACGCAGTGACACGCTGCTCTGGCGCATGCTCCCATACCTGACCTGACCTGAGGTTGCCTTTGGTTGGATTTGCCTTCGAAGAAGGATGATAAATATTTGAAGGCAACTGCCTCGTTGCAGGACTCAGTGAATCAGGGATGAGAAGTGTGCAACTTTTATGTGTGCAAAATGTGTGCTTTTTTTCTTTTCTTTCATGTCTGCAAAACAAAAATGTCAGCATTCTGGTTCCACCATACCTCGACAGAGAGATAGACATTGAGGATGGAAAAGAGCAAGCCCGTGAGAGGGTGGAGGCCAAGTACAATGGGGTCCATAGCTGTCCACAATCCAGTAGCAAACAGCTCGTACGGACTCATGAACTGTGTGCTCCAGGCGAATGGCTGCAAAACCTGAAACGGAAACACAAGTGAACAGGTACACCTGAGGAAACATGATTGACGTCACGCGTCTACTTATTTGCCACATTTTGTGACGGTATTCTGAAATTGTGATTAATGTTGGATTTTTATACAAGGCAGAATCTATTTTCTTGCTCGCTGGATCAATCCATTCATTCATTCATTGATTTGTATCCAGAATCTGGATGCTGTTTGTATCCTTCTTCTGGAGGTATGGCATGACTGGCGTAGTGCCTTTCGTCAATCAGGGC
Organism: Eptatretus burgeri; assembly: GCF_056783735.1. Taxonomy (NCBI): domain Eukaryota; kingdom Metazoa; phylum Chordata; class Myxini; order Myxiniformes; family Myxinidae; genus Eptatretus; species Eptatretus burgeri. The sequence continues at coordinate 97,137,126 of NC_140967.1, forward strand.
AACAATTTGATTTTGACAGTGTACCGATATACAATTATCTACTTTTATTTAAAAACAAGTTCGAAAGGCAGCATGGGATCTTTAAAGTCCATCGACGAATGCTACCAGATGGGACATCTGGCTTAATGCCTGCTCTGAAGGGTGGTGTCATCTTTGATGCAATGTGCTGCCTGTGAGGCACAGAAAATGTGAAGGAATCATGAACCGACAACCTATTCTTTCACTGGACCTCAAGGGACCAGCACTTGGAACTGAAAATTGTTCTGCAGATTTGGAGTCTTTTGGCTGATCTATGTCTTTTGAAAATTATATTATTTAACAAGATTTCTTCTGGCATCGTTGGACATGGAAACACTTTTTCGAGACACAAAGGATGGGTTAGATATGCAATTTCAATGGAAGATGAAATGCATTTATTATCTTGTCAGTGACTTCTGGACACTACCACTGACACAGCTCAATGGTTGATTACCATTATCTTCCCTCAAGGAAGCATTTTCTTGCTCTACCCTCGCTTCTCTTGGAACTTCAATTTGTTTTTCTCTGCCAATGAAATAGCATTCAAGGTAAAGTTTGAGTTTTGTGGATTTGTTCGTAGAAACATGGCATACTTCCCTTAAGTTTCTACAATTTGTCAATTCATATTATAATGGAACGGAGGCCCGTACTCTTGACAGAGCTTCATGCTGTTCACAACAAGTCGAGGAGATGGAAGCAATCTGGGACAGGTTGCTGGAGGTGATTCGGGCAGGATAACTCGTCTACTCTTCACGAAAGACACCAAGTGATCTTTAATGTCCCCCAACGATCAGCAGTGACGGAAGGGTCTTCAAGCGTAACGCCTATCCATCAAACGGTGCACACATCGATGCCTCCAGGAAGGCAGTTTATCGCTGGGTCTAGATTCGAACCCAGTCAAGACAGCTCAGAAAGCGTGCACACTTTTAAGGCCTGAACTCTCCTGCCGGTCCATACCTGTCGATTACTTGATTTATTTTATTTTCATTCAAAGTTCAAACCACTGCTGGACATTGAGTGTTTACTGCTTCCACTACAGAGATGGCTTCGCAATCTTGCCCTTGCATTTTCAGGCTCTTCTCTAGTCTTGCATGACAGCATCACAAATTTACCAAGCTTGCTGCCTGTCCTCCTGCAGCAGCACCAGCTGATGACTTTATCTCCTTTCGTAAAAGTGAAAACCCCCATGGTTTGTTTTTGTTTCTATTCTGGTCTATTGCGAAGCTTCCTTTTGAGGGTGGCTGCTGACCACACAATCTCATGTGCCACACCATTATTAATCTCATTCCCCCAGTCTGCGGTATGGGTGGGACTTCCTTCCTCCTTCTTCTTCTTTTTATACTTTCAAACTATATCTAATGAATGCATTGTTGATGACACAATGTAAATGGAACTGTGAGTAAAGTCAGAGCACGTAAATCCATTGTGGATCGTACATTATCTCGGACTCGTGGAGTGTGGCGCAAGGATACAAAGAGGAGAAAACATTGTACCTCATGACGAATTACGAGGATGTCAAAACCATCCATCCATTGGCACCATACTCTGTACAGAGCTTCGGTGCTGCCGAAGCAGTCTCCTGGGCTATTGGGCACAATCTTGGATGGGACGCCACTCCGACACAGGAAACCAGCAAGCTGGTACTCATTTTGCCGACCTCGGAAGTATGACAGGCTGAGTCAACACCACCTGGTGTTGATTCAACGGCCGAGCGGGATTTGAACTCAGGACCTTGGAATCCCAAACCCGCCACCCTCACCATCAAGTCAACACCAGGCATATGTTAGAAGACTATGAGCAAATTACAAGTGAACATTAATATCCATCCATCCATCCATCCATCCATCGGAACCATACTCTGTGCAGAGCGTTGGTACTGCCGAAGCAGTCTCCTTGGCTATTGGGCACAATCCTGGATGGGTCGCCAGAAAGCTGGCACTCATTTTGCCAACGTCAGAAGGACGACAGAGTCAACCCCACCTGGTATTAATTCAACAGCTGAGTGGGATTTGAACTCAGGATCCTCAGATCCCAAGCCCACCACCCTCACCATTAAGCCAACACCAGGCATACGTTCGAAGACTATGAGCAAATTACAAATGAACATTCATATCTGGAATTTGTAGGTAGCCTTGGCAATGAGTTGATCTGTGTGCTGTTTTAATATCATATTGGTATCCAAGGTGATGCCCAGTCAATGTTGGATGTCTATCAAGAAAAAGTTGTTGATTGACACAGGTAATGGTTGGATAGTTTGTCCAGGGTGCTAGCCATAACTCACCGACTGTTTGACCGTAAGAAACACACCGTAAGACCTTTAACGTTCATGAACGACCAGTGTTGGCAGATGGGTAATCCGGCTTAAGGTTTGCACGATGGACGGTGCATCGGCCTTCACGTCAGACATCAGAATAGCAGTTTATCGCTGGATCGGACTTCAAACCGAGGCTAGATAGCTTAGGGACGACTGTGCATACCTCTCGGCTATCCTCCCAATCAATACTGTCCTGTGTATGTTGTATATTAATTGCAAGCATCAATGGACCATGAATTACTCCCATGGTGGTTCAAAAAGTTACAAACTTCAATCCAGACATATTCCCATTTACTATTAGTAATACTAGTGTGCATCTTGAGACAATTTTCTATCCACTTATCTGTCTGATCTTTGCCACTTGCTCTTACCACAGTGAATAACCGCCAAGTTGTTAACACGGTACCAGTACTTTTAAAAATACTTTCTGAAAATCCGATATAAAGGGAACCTACTGCATTCAACTACCATTATTCACATAGTTATACGTAAAAAAGTTAGAATTCACCTAGTTAGCTTGTAAAACGATATACTCTTCATGAACGCATACTGAGCAGCCTAAACCACATTAGGCCTTCTTCCATGGGTGCTTTAAATTGGACTCGAACAAAGTGCAGAGTCATGTTTGCAGGTTAGTCCATATCAAATTGGAAGCCCCTACCTCGGGTGCCACCTCACCAAATCTCCAATTATACTTTCTCACATTTAAACTGGGCTGGCAGGATGGCCGAGAGGTACGCACAATCGCCTCTAAGCCATCTAACGTGGGTTAGAAAACTGTCATCCCGGTGTTTCACAGGTAGGGTGATTCATCGATGTGTGTGTGCCGTCCCTCGGATTGACATTAAACTTGGCGTCCCATATTCCGGCAGTTGGTGGACGTTAAAGATCACACGGTGTCCTTTGCTCAAGGTTGTGGGCATCCTGAACATGGGCATCCTGAACAAATTACAACTTCCTGCCCAAACTAATGCTGGGAGAGGGATGGCAAACAGCCCAGCAAGACCCCCGGCCAAGAAACTACTTTTGGCGCAGAACGAATGCTCTGTACAGAGTACTGTATAATGTATATTGTACATCAGTCATTAGTGATGAGTCAGGCACAATTTCCCTACTATTGACGTTGTACTTACTGCCCCCGTCATCCCCTGCCACTTCTTAAACGTTGGTACCATTGGCATGTTTTTGATCACTCGCTGCCTCTCCGGTCTTAATAGAGCGATTGAATATACCCTCGAGCCCTCTACTCACCTTTTCCTCAAGCTCCCCCGTGAATCCCCCCCTCCCACCCCATAGACCCCTCTAATGAATGCAGATTTTGATACGGTCAATACACTTTGGTACACCACGGGTGATGAAGGTTGTGGTCAAGTTTCATCAAAATTGTGTGTGTAGTTTTGGAGAACAGAGTAAATACCTATGAGCGCAGATTTTGATGCCGTCAATGCACCTTCGTTAAGCATCAGCTATGAAGTTTGTGGCCAAGTTAGTTTCATCAAAATTGTGTGTTTGGTTCAAGCGATAATTACTGAAGTGTTTACGGACTTACTCATTCACCTACGGACACTGCTCGATCATATAAGCTCACTGGACAAGTCCAGTTGAGCTAAAAAAATGTAACATTTTACATCTGATATCCAAATGAACATCCAAAGTCTGTGGGGGGAGGAGGAAGGTAAGGAAGAGAAAGAGGAAGAGGAGGATTGTCTACCTGGTGGTGCTTTGCATGTACAGAACGGTACAGACCAGGGCAAGCATGGTGCAAACAATGCCACACAAAATACTGCGCATCAAAGAGCAGGAGGCTCGCCATGAGTCCCGTCACGATCTCGAGAATGGTGGGGGCCCTGGAAGGAAGCTCAATCTGGGCTCGCAGTCCCGACTGCAAAACTGATGCAGGAATCACGAAAAAGAGTGTGAGCAGGAGCGTGTGCACCACACAGTCGCGCTCTGTCAGCGACCGGTGAGCTATACCCAGGATCTGCGGTCGAGGAACTCGCCAGTGAGATGGTCCAATAACCATCAGGCAGCTGTGGTGATAGAAGGATAAGGTGACATTACTAAAACTACAAAAACAACGACTAAAATTATTCTTATTGTTATTTTATTTAAATCATTCTCAGTAGCTTGCTGTGTCTGGATCCTTCCCGAATGCCTGAATCCCAGATTCTCACTGAAAGCTCAGTCCATTGTCCTCCATAGGCAATGGTTTTGCCTCTCATTGAGTGGGACCATAGTGCTGCGTTAACCCTGTTCCCCTTGAATTGTCTCACTTCCAATAGGCACTGTAAAGTCTCCAATCTCTTCTTTAACATCATTATGAGCTAAATTTCCTCCTTTCACATTTATAAACCACTAACAGTGTGTCCACCCTCTGGGTGGGCAAGAGTTTGTGTATTACTTGCTGAAAAAGCATAATCTGTGTTTTGCAAGAAGACTGAAAATAGATGCTTGTGTGGTGTGCATCTAAAAGGGTCTAATCGTCTCAAAAGGTACGTTCCAATAGCAGGGTCGAAAGGGTCTAATTTCTCAAGAATGTAAATGCCGAAGGGGGTCTAAAGGGATATAAAGTGACTAAAAAGGTCTAAGTGGTCTCAACCTCTAAATGATCAAGGATCCAAGCAGTCTAACAATTTGTAACATGTTTGAAGGTTGTAAAGGGTCCAAAGGGAATCAAGGAACTTAAGGGGCATAAAGGTCGAGAGGGTCTGTGGGGTCTAAAGGTATCGAAAGGGTCTTCAAGGTAAAAGGGGTGTAAATGGTCTTGGGGGGATCTATAGTGGTCTTAGGGTTCTAAATGGTCTAAGGGTTCTACCAGGGTCTATACAGTCTACTCTAAGGGTTCATTAATGTGGTCTATAGTGTTTACAGGATCCTCGACCTCAAAGGAGTCTATGTGGTCTTAAGGGTCTATAGGGTCTACAAGGTCTACGGAGTCTTAAATGTCGAATGATCTTAGGGGTCTTGAAGGGTCTTTAACCGTCTATGGGGGTTTAAAGGTTTAAAAGGTGCATTCTAGTCATACTTACTTAATAGACGAAGACAGGGTGCAACTAATGTTCACAGTACGCAATTAAGAAATACATACCGAGGCTTCACTCACGGCTTCACCGTGTTTTCCGCTTTTATAATACAAGATACATGATCTCCAATGCAAACATTTGCTCCATTAATACTGTTACAGCCATCGTACTTGTCCCGGTTGCCTGGTTCGAATCCGGAGGATCGCTTCAAAGCAACTGCAAAGGTCGACCGTTTCTAACTCCCCCGCCCCGCTCCGTTGGATCTGCATCTGAATGCCACGTTACCGTACAGAATGGGAGCCGCAAAACAGTCCAACGTCACGCCGATGGGAGTCAACGTGAATCGATCTAATTCGACCGAGCAACCTGAGTCACATGACACGGGTTTTCTTGTCGGTGTTGAGACTGCAATCAATGATTCTCACTGGTACCCGAATGGACATCTTCCGGGAAGTTCCCTGAATCTACCGTCGTTGGTTTCATTGAAATCCGTTAATCTGTTCTCAATGCATCAGCTACCACAACCAGAATTCACCTTGAGACCAGGTATATTTACCCCACACACCCGAAGCACCCGAAGCGAAAAGCGGGGTGAAGAAATTGGTTCATGTCCGTCCGCCCATCAGTCTGTCTTCACAGTTCATGATCGTCAGCTTATGATCGAGGAACAACTTATTTAAATTTAATTGTGTACTAGCATATAAGACCTGTCGCTTCGCTGATGGGGATACCAATCTTTGCTGCAATGGCTAATCTATGGGGCAAGAACCAAAAAGGCTTCTTGGGAGATCCTGCCCTCCGTGCGGGGATAACCAGCACTGCAAGTTCGCATTTGCAGTTTCGACACATGTGCTCATGTTCCCACGCACAAGCCTTCCTTCCTTTTATTTATGTGCCTTGAAACCACTTTAAACTCTTATTTAAATTGAATTATATACTTGAACACAACAATACAAATCACCTTCATATCATAATACTTCCAAGAACCTCCAGTTTTTCAGTAGTTGGATGTGTTATTTCGGGTGGTGTATGTAATAGGAGCTGTCAAGCGCATCCCCTGGGAAGTGGGTGTGGCTGTGAGAGGGTAAAGTATCGGGGTGAAGACGAGGCCGCCAATATGGCTAAGTACGATGCAGATTGATGCTGCGCTTTGTGGTGATCAATAAAGCCTCCATCTCCAAAATGGCAACTTGATGTCGTCTCATTACCGTGTATATGGGTGTATAACACTGCTTCAGTCGTGTGAAGCTTCCAGACTTTTTTTATCTCGAAAATCATTATTTTACTGGGAGGGAATGTATAAGAAGCAATCAACAATCAATGAGCAAACCCGTTAACCCACTCCCGAATACGCACCCACGAAGTAACGAACGAACGGGATCCTTAATTATGTAACTGGAAGACTCAGTCATTCCACGAAAGATAAACAACAGATAGAGGCAGACAAGACAGAAATGTACTCGGGTTGTGTCCAACACAGCAGGAACTGATCCAAATAGCAAGCCCAAATGCGTCCTCGCTGCAGGTTGCGACCAGCACGCAGTACGGGGCTTGTGAGGAGAGGCCTGGCTGTGTGAGGGCATGGCTTGGTGCAGCAGCTCCATAGACCCAGGCACAGCCTTTCGCAAGGACCATTCTGGGTATCTCACCATTCACCCCCCCCCCCCAGCTGTGCACACGCCTTTATCACCTCTGGCTCCCACCTCATGCCGTGACGTCCCTCACCCCTCCCTGCTCACTCACCGGTGGGCACCGATCGTCCTGGTGAGCAGAGAGATTCTGCCTTGACTTTACCCCCCCCCCCCCACAGCTTGGAGGCAAACCGTGATCACGACGCTTGTTTTACTTTGCCACCTCAACGTGTGCCTGGCAGCCTAGTGAATGCGAAAAAGACACACAAATGACAGATTACGGGGGGGGGGGGGACTGGCAAAAAACATGGTGTCAAAAGGGTTGGTAATTTTAGAAACAGACACGGGGTAGAGTAGACGTAGCAGTAGAAACAGACGACGGCGCCTAACGATTACATGAGCGACGCAAATCTAATATCACAATTAATTGCTTTCTGATTATGCTCGACATTAATTTTAAGGAAATAGTTACTCTATATTAAGCATCTTTAACCCACCAGGAGTCATTGTCACAACAATACAATATCCAAGGCTAATGTAGGACACACTATGTGGAGTATGTGACGAGGATATCAAACAAAGCATGACACATTGGATTTGAACCAAGGATCTCAGCATCATGGAGCCTGTGGTCAGTTTAGAGCGACAAAACTGGAATGCTGAAACATGAAAACGAGAGTACAAGCTCTCTGTTATTGCTGATTCAGGGACTGGTTTTGATTCTTTTCAGGAGTGAATGCAACAATTCATCAGTTCTTGTGTCAATAATTTCGAACATTTCTTGTGCCTAAGCATTTTTGAAACCTCAAGTTCCTTTTTTCCTGGAACACATGAGTTTCCTTGTGCAAACAATTTGCTTAAGCGTGGCCATGAACACCACAAACAGTTTGACTTTTGCCCAGCTGGAGACGGCACTCGCCTCTCTCTGCTGGAGACGGGACTCGCCTCTCTCTGCATTGCCTAGAACGAGTAAAGGTTAAAGGTGAAGAACATTTAAAGTTTTCTTTGCGACACAGTATCTCTATGTACTTTACCACAAAAATTGACCGATTTTAAAATGGACATTATTTTCATCTCACCTGGACTTTAGTCCAGTGAGCTTATGCGATTGAGCAGTGTCCGTAGGTGAGTGAGAGTCAGTCAGTGAGTCCATAAACACTTCAGTCAAAACACACGATTTTGAGGAAACTTGGCCACAAACTTCATATCTGATGCCCAACAAAGTTGCATTGACCGCATCAAACTATGCACTCATTATGGGGGTCTACAGGGTAAGAAGGGAAGGTTGACGCCCCCAAATAGGTATCCGTTCTCTTCTCCAAAACTACACACACAATTTCGATGAAACTTGATCAAAAACTTCATCACTCGTGATGCACCAAAGTTTGTTCACGACATTATAGACATAATAATAATAAAATAAAATCTGGGTCTAAGGGAGTCTGCGAAGGGTTTAAGTGACTCTTGCTCCTGATCCAGGTGAGCTTTAGGACTCGCAATCCTATTTTTATGTTTCATGAAAGATCAGAGCAATTATACCGCAGTGCAGTTGATAAAAAAGATCAATGAGAAAGATACGGAGGAATCGGAAATAATAAAAATGCAGATTTTTTTAATCCTATCGTCGAATAGTGGGAGTTTATATATGATGGTGGATTGCGTTAAGTCTGGTTTTCTAACTCGTCTGGTGTTACCTGAACCAGGTGCAGATGATGAAATACGCCACGGCAGGAAACAGTGCAGAGAAGAGATGGCTGTGGAGCAAGGAGCTGTGATGGTCCAGCAGGTACGACCAGGTGGGCTGTAACAAAGGCTTGCTGGAGTTCATAAACCACCACAGTCTCGTCCAGATCTCGGTCATGACCCCTTTCGTATCAGGGAGTTACAGCCAGCTCGAGTACACTCCTGATCTTGAAAAGAGAGAGGCACACATTTGAAGGTGAATGAACAAGGCCACACGGTATAGTTTATACCAATGTGATAATCTACCGAAAGCGAATGGACAGTTTATTGGGAATCTTGTTAAAAATATTTTGCACCTGTATGACGAACGATGATTAATTCATTTTGACGTCAAGGCAACTAATGACGTTTTGAAAGAGGACAAATTGTGATGTACATTGAATGTAAGTGCAGCTCACTCACCTGAAGTTCCTTTGAACGCCAATTGTGCCTTCCCCTTGTTGATCAGAATCTGGATCTCACTTTTATAAGCACATGAGCAACAAGGGAAATGTGTTCGAGATGCGATAAGAGAATAATGTCAGTGTTCTCAGAAATGGAATTTGTGGTTTATTCGAGCTATTTAAGAAGAAACGCTATTCGGGACTTGTCATGCAATGAGATTGAAAGAGGTTCTCCAACTTTACATGCTTTAACCCTATTCAGGCTGGGATTTTTTTTTTTTGAAGAATGCTTCAGCTGGGGAATGGGGCTCGTGGGGTTGGGAGTGCGGGAAATGGAGTCATTTTGACCGTTTACACCTGCCCACCGGTGTTCAACTCCATCGTTTAACTGCAGCGGCATCACTTTGCCTTTGGTTTTTATAATCTATATAAATATTTTCAAGTGTTTGTATGTTATTCTTTCATGGTGGAACCGTAGCAACTAGAGTCCCCAAATTTTTTGTTGGGACTTCAGAATCTGAGCAAGGTTTTTAATGCCCCCCCCAAAGAAAAGGAAAAAATCAACCCCCAGGCGTTGCATGACAAAAAATATAAAAATAATTTAAAAAACTTCATCAGGGTTCTGACACACGTTTCGCATTGAAAACATTGAAATCTTGAAAATATTTTGGCGTGTTTGCTGGGGGTACCCAAGTTTAGGTCATAGGCACACCCCCCTCCCCCGGCAAGGCAATTCTCCATGAGCATGTGAGTTTGTACATCTGAAAATCAAGAAACTGACCTCAAGGAAGTAAATGAGGCCATTTGGCCCATCATTGCCATGGTGCACTCTCGGGTAAACCTCCACTATAGCTTTGAAGGGGAACCCAAATGCTCAGATCACCTCGACGCTAATCTTTCCCTCCATACCCTTCAAAATGGATACGATTTCTGAATTATAAAGTAGGTAAATTTACAGTTACAAATCTAAATCTACTTCTTCTTCAGATTATCCGTGACGTCACACCTGGAAGTGGACCACTAAATCGATACTGGGTACGGGTTACATCGCGGTCCGATTTAACTCAAACGGCGAAAAAAAAATTCGATTTTCCACAAATATGTCTCATCGATGCGTCCTTGGTGGTTGCGCAGTAAGACAACCCGAGATGGTTTCATGCTACATCAATGGCTGAAACAGCTTAAGTTTGCCAGAAATTGGACGAGGCTTGTCCGAAATATCTGCGTGTGGATCGGACCTACAAAATGTTCACTTTTGTGCTCGGAACATGTTACAGAGCAATGTTTTGAAACAACAGTGATGGCTCGATCTTGCGGTTATCTGCTGCGATTGAGAGAGGATGCCATACTCACAATTAAGCGGAAGAAAGAGCCGTTGCTCAAAACTGAGACAACTCCACCGAGCTACCAGAACATGCACACGGACGACTTGAACGGTCAATAAAACACCTGTTGCCATTGCCTGGTAGTCACCACAAGAGCACCTGAAACTAATTATCTGTTATCAACACAAATTTCTGCAAATCAAATGAACCACCATCTATTTATAGTGGAGAGAAAGTATGTACAGTATGTATCATCTAGTCCTCAAGAGGATTTGATCTGGGACCCGAAAACGTTCAGGATCCCCCACCCCTCCACAATCCCCTCATAGCCATCACCTCCACAATACCCACCACCACCCCCCTTCCACCCTCCTCCCCTCTCCACAATCCCCCATCCACTGGATAGGGACATCGACACCTCACAGACATGACAGTGGGACACTGCACGGACACAAATGGCATCTAGTAAAAGTATGAAATGGGACAATGTCATAATACACAAGACACTTGGTCAGCCTGTGACGGTGGGACAAAGCATTCGTCACCCATTTTGTCCATGGTGTCCGAGTCTGCTGGGCGGTGTCTGTGCTGTTGTATTGGGCAATGATGGGTATTTCTGCTTGAGTAATATATGAACTCATTTATCAATAAATACAAAATCCCTCCCTTTTATACCAACAATTGAACGGAAAATCAAACCCAACCGAGCTGAAGTGATCATGTGACCAGCGTTTTCATCTTAACGAACCTTCTTGATAGTTTACTAAAGTGTAAGTGACATGATCTTGATCGGATGACCCAGCTTGGGTGGGGGCACCCAGTGCTGCCGGGGAAGAAACTATGTAGGGGTTCTGACACATGGTGCACATTGAAAATATTGAAATCTTGTAAATATTTTCTTGATTGCTCAGAAAGCACACGACTCCCTGTGAGCATCGCTGCTTTCAACATGACTCCTTCCAGCCGAGTATTTAGGAGATCAAAGACCCACACAACTACTGTGTCATATGCAGCAGATTTTCAGTGACCGCCATGCCACCTTCTTCGACAGTCGGTCCTTCGTGAGTTCTTGCAAAGTTCACCACCACATGTCCGCATGATACTTGCAGATGACGCAAAGCTGACACTACCCACCTCTGCAGATCTGGCTGATCATCTCATGGATACTATTACAGTGTTATGCTGACCGTGGCGAATGTGACACCTCCACCAATACACGTTGTGTAACTACTATCTGAAATGGCAGACGTTAAGAATCTCATCCTGGAGCTCCGTGCTGCACAACACCAGTCATGCCCATCTTCGTGTAGCCCTTCTAGGGAGATTGAGAAACGACGTACCTCGCACAAACGTTTGCCTTCACCTTCCGTGAACACTCCAGATGGGTGTTGGTATCATATGACCTTTGGTGCTAATGTTTGTCAGTATAGAGCCCCGTGCTCTTACTTACCTGCTGCATGGAAACGATGAGGCCTAGGCCTACAACTAATGGTGACAAGTTCACCTGGGCCACACGTCAGTCGCCTTCTCTTCCTCGTGGATCATACTAGCGGGCTTCGTTTCCTTGTGGATATAGGAGCAGAGGTGAGCATTGTCCTGCCGTCTGCTGCTGAACAGAGAAATCCACAGGAATATTCATTACATGCGGCTAACAGTGCCATTGATACTTGTGGAGAACGGTTCCTCCAGCCTGATTTGGGTTTACCTCGCTCATTCCCGTAGGTGTTTACTATTGCTGACACCACATACTCTATCCTCGGTGCGGATTTTTTTTTTTGCGGCATTTAAATCTCCATAGACGTCAAACATCACCGTCTATTGGATGCCTCAACAGAGGTTAGTGTTCTCGGTAAAGGATTCACCGTTTCGTCGTTGAACATTATGTGACTTACATCAATGCCCGGACATGCCCTTTTCAGAAAGTAATTTATCAGATTGTCCCATCGGCGACAATCCAGCCCATCAAAACCGAGACCATGGGACCCCCTGTTTTCTTGCGTGCTCGCCAACTTACGCCCGATAAATGATGTCTCGCCCGCCAGGAGTTTGATTATATGTTACAACAGCAGATCATCAAACCATCATCCAGCAGTCGGACTTCATCGCTACACATGGTACCACAAAAGACCCCTGGGAATTGGCATCTTTAAAGGTGAACCCAAACATGATTTTTTTTTCTCTGAAAACCATTGAGAATCGTTAATCATGGATCCACGGTCTATTTTGAAGGGAAAAAAAATTCCACCATCATGAGCAACTCTGAAGGTTCTCAGTATGAGCCTGCGCTGCACTCTATTCCGCTCGGCACCGATACGAGTGAGCGCTGAGGTCATTAGATCACCAACAAGTAACACGACGTAATGGGCGAGAGGACCCCCCTGTTGGACCTAATTATCCCAACCGGCATGTGCGGTTGCTAAACATCGCGGAGTTTTCTGTTGCTGGCAACCACAGGGTCGGTTGTAGTGGTGGGTCCAAGTACACACTTCGTGAGCCCGGAACATGTGCCGACAGCATAACATTTGGTGTCTGGAGCATAACATTTACGACTGCATAGTTATTTTGATTTTTCGTCAGTTGGTTTGTTTCTTTTCTGTTTCATCTCTGTTTTCCCCTTCCTCTCCTTGCTGTATTTAATTCAGCTTGTTCCACCCCCCCCCTCATGCGTCATTCTCCCCCTCCCCTTAATCTTATCTCACTTCTGCTCTGCTGTCGGTGTGTCCACTTTCCAATTTGTTCCTTTACATTCTGCTCGAACTCTTCCACGAGCCTCGATCATGTATATTAAAAGAACCTCAATGTAACAGTGTCCCACAGTATCCTGTGGTAGGCCATTAAAGTGCAGCACTTCTGTGTAATGGTGTCCCAGATCATCCCAAGATGAACCATTACACGAGGAGCAAAGCTTCCTGGAATGGCTGTTTCAGTGCACGTCATCATTCCTGTCAAAGGGTAAGTAAACCAGGCAAAAGACAATGCACAGCGTTCACTACATCCAGTGGAATACTGCAGATCGAATCTGGAATCAAAAGCTTCACATTCCAGTCCTGATGCAACAAGCGCAAACAGTGGAGGACAAATTATACATTAAAGGAGCCAAGCTCAATTTTATTTGATCGAAACATGCCTTGAGTCAAAGTGGTGGAGAATTACTATCCCAAAGGAATGTTAACCATCGAGGTATTTGTTTAGGCTGCAAGTATTGTGAGGAAAATTACGTATGGCACATTATTTTAGTTCAACATAAGCAGCACTCGCCAAATGAATGTCTCCACAGGTGATGCCGGCTCATCATTCCGCCTCCTCCGTTTCAAAACGACCTCGCACAACACCATTCCGTTTCCTGAATAATTGCGCTGCAATACTGGAGACACCCACGATGCGCCTCGGTTTGAACCCATCTGAAGCGATCAAATGAGCCAGTAACGAGGTGCCAAAAGATCTACCTGCACTGTGATACACTTACAAAGGTTGAACAGACAGACAGCAATAATAATAATAATAATAATAATAATAATAATAATAATAATAACAAAAAGCTAAACCGTTGTGACCAAAACACGATGAACTCACAAGGGTCAGTACCAACACTGTTGCATCACGTTAATCAAAGATTCATTAAATTAATGAAATCCAACCAAAGGTTTTCTTCCATTAATCTTCTCGATCTTTGATACCAATAAAGACAATTATACGTACAGGATATGCCAAGAACCCCCTTGTACCCATAACATGGTTAATAGGCATCTACCTTAGCAGATCTTGCTTTGGGAATGGAACACTAAATCGCACTCATAAATAAAATAATTTATAATTAATAAATAAAACGGAAATGAGAACAAGTTACAAGAACACAGACGTCGTCATTAGTGGTTGATGAAAAATTCACATACCATGTCAGTCCAAAGCGCCGGCTCTTCGGGCCCCACTTTAACATGGAGTCGGGCCGTGGCCCTTTGCACAGGACACGATGATGTATTCATGACCACAGAGTACACCCATCTTGGGTCAATGTACGGTGAGAAATAAATAATTCCCAAAGGCCAGAACACATTGAATTAATTATAAGCGCAGACAACGTCATCGTAGGTTAAAGACATTACACACAAACTCGTTTCTTGTGATCCACAACTTCATCGTCTGGATACAAACAGTTTACGAAGCCTCTCGCCCCCCAACCAAAAAAAATTGCTTTCATCAGCTCATCTCAATGAGGAAAAGCTGCATCAATGAGGCATGAGTGAAGATTATCGAATATCTTGCACCTTCTAATTGGTCATTTAAACCACAATGCTGCGTAACTCCCGATGGCAAATCATCCTCAGTTCAGTTCACGAGTAAATGGTGATGACCTCGCAACCTCCTCCTCGTACCAGCAGAACTCTCTCCAGACCTTCGGTGAGAACTTCGAGGAATTCCATGTCTGATACGGCCTGTTAAGGTTACCCGTATAGAGCGGTGCCCCTCCACAAGTAGTGCCTGCAGGGAGGGTTATTGCGTTGAGATTATGGTGAAGTAGGCGTAGGCACCACCAGCTGAGATTACTTTGTCTACGGATGAGGACGTTGGGGGTCGAACTTGCCATGTAAACGAGTAGAGTACGGTGAATAACAAACAAGGATACAATTTTCATCACCCTCGGCATTTCTTGGAGGACCAGGCATGTTGAGAAGTACAAGACGTGCATCGTGGGAGCGGCTCACAATCACTTCATTCAGCTTCACAGCCGTGTGCATACGCCGCACGTTCGATTGGTCTCTAGACACAACGATACACAATGAATTCACAAGATGGTCTGATAATGAGGGTCAAGGAACTGCAGGCAACCTCCCACTCCCACAATGCATCAGCTTTATAATTGATTGTCTAGTGCCGTGGGTTCAGTGATACCACGAGGCTCCCATACAGTGTCACTTAAAATAAAAACTCAAGACTTACGGCTTGATGTTCAGCAGGTCTCTGAATGCTTCAGGGGTCTGTGCCTGGTTATGCTCCTTTGCAAAGCGCTCACTGGTCCAGGTCATGTGAACATGCAGAGGGCCATGCATCTCTTCTTCATCATCATCATCAGAAGATGGTGACGGTGGTGGACTACCTGACGGTGACTCTGCTGCATGCTGATCCTCGACGAAGTGTGCCTGATGACAAGTATTATGGATGACAGACAAATATATTGTCAAAATCAAGAGCTGCAACTATGAAGTTTGGAAGCGACGTTCACAAACATTGTGAGAAACAGCACATAAAACACACGAGTACAGACAAACCCAAGCAGTGTAATACTCAAGCATACGGGCCTACGCAGTCTCTGTCAAAGGTCTCGAGCATACGGGCCTACGCAGTCTCTGTCAAAGGTCTCGAGCATACGGGCCTACGCAGTCTCTGTCAAAGGTCACTCTGCGATTCTAAGAATGAACTTCGAACCTTTGGTTGCACTTTGGCTTTTTCCCCGCGTTGCGCTACTTACATATTTTGGGAATACGGATTCTGTGACTACAAGCGACTCGTCTATTTACCTTTCACTCGGAGAATTTTTGAGGCAACACAATTAGAAACGTTCCTCAAGGATACGGGACTTTAGAATGACGTAATCCGATACAGAACGGTGTGCACGCACAGAAACCCCGAGAAACAGCACACTTAGGGGCATGTGAACGTCTATTGTGCGTGCGTGACAGGGTTCGTTACCGAAAATGGCTCACTGAGCTTCTAACAGAAGCCGGAAATACTTGTGAAAGTACCTGAGAGAAAACTGGGGTCTGCCTCTGCAAAACTAAAGAGCTTGGTGATGTATTTAATGGCCGTCTGCAATTGGAAAGACAATGCCGTACGTCATTACCAACAAAGTAACGGCAAGTCTTCGGCAAAGGACATCTTCATGACGTGAAAATACACAAAACTTGTGCCAGCTATACTGACATGGGCGTAAAAAAACAAAAAACAATTGCGCCAGTCCCAAGGAAGATGCCGTATCTGGTTTGGGTGCTTCTGAACACTGATGGGAAGGACATATCTGGGGCTGTAAGTGCACAGCGTTAGTTTAAAACAAACTTTTAAAATTATATTACTATTAATCATGCTGGGGAAGGGAGTGGGGGGGGCGGGAGGGGGGGGAGAGAGAGGGAGGAGGAGAGAGCCGTTCTCTTTAGTCTAAAATACTTAAAATTATTGCGTTTAAAAGATGATTTGAATTCCAGATTTTGCGCAAGTGACGGCAGGTTGCAAGTACCTAGTGACCAGAACAGAGTCAATGAAAACACACACACACACACACACACACACACACACACACACACACACACACACACACACACACACACACACACACACACACACACACACACACACACACACGGCCTTGTTAGCATTCATACGTCATTTTGAAAGTCCCATATTATCTGTAGACTTTATAAGATTATAGTTGGGGCAAATGTTTTAAAGCTGATACATTCAACCAAACTACTCAAAGTGATGCAGAAATGCTTGCAACAACAAAGCAAAATGAAATGTAAGAATGTTGCATTTCACAATTAAAAATATTGTGCCCATGTCACGTTGGCATCAGTGAAAGTGGCCTGTTGGCTGGCATACAGGCCTTCTGTTGGCTTAACGGTTGAGGTACATAGCTTAAGATCCTAGGGTCTTGAGTTAAAGCCCCTATCGGGCCTTGAATTAACACGAGGTAAGGTCGACTCAGCCTGTCATCCTTCTGAGGTCAGCAAAATGAGTACCAACTTGCTAGTAACAGGGGGCATTGAAATCAGCAGCATCGCCGTGACCCCAGAAAATGACACGGCCAAGAAACCACAGGCTGCATACGAATAAATTAAAATATCCATAGTGCACTTACATAGAATAGAGGTGGCAGAATATATAGAATACATATGGCAGAATACATAGAATAGAGGTCCCAACCCAGCTATAAACTGTCATCCTGGTGTTTCACAGGCAGGGTGATTCATGAATGTGTGTGGCGTCCTGTCTGCCAGCATTCATTGGTGGACGTTAAAGATCCCACGGTGTCCTTTGCAAAGAGCAGGCAAGCTATCGATGGTGCCCTGAACAAATGACCAGTTCCTGTCCTGGATTGTGGGTAGCAAGTGATCTGGTCCTCTTGAAGGTTCCTTGACATCAGGTTACACTGCTTGCCATCTTAGATTGTGGTTGCTGTCTGGGAAGCAGCTTCTGGACTACAAACCATACCCTGCCTTAAGCTTCAAATTTGGGAGAGAAGCTTAAAATAACATAACATGAGAAACATCCGCTCGATGTTCAAATTCCCTAAAACATGATCAATATTGATCACTTTGAAAACAAAGAGCTTTATCAAAATAACTACAAGTTATACGTTCTTCTGTGGATGAAAAGTTCAGAGCAAGCAAATGCTCCAATTCCTTAAGATTTTTCACATTTAATGGATATGGAGAGTGAGCATTGGAATCGGCTGCTGCCTCCACATGGAGAGAAGCGAGCATCAGGACCTGCTGCTGCCTCCACATGGAGAAGCGAGCATCAAAACCTGCTGCTGCCTCCACATGGAGAAGAGAGCATCAAAACCTGCTGCTGCCTCCACATGGAAAAGCAAGTACCGGAACCTGCTGCTGCCTCCACATGGAGAGACGTGAGCATCGGAACCTGCTGCTGCCTCCACGCGGAGAAGCGAGCATCAAAACCTGCTGCTGCCTCCACACGGAGAAGAGAGCATCAAAACCTGCTGCTGCCTCCACATGGAGAAGCGAGTACCGGAACCTGCTGCTGCCTCCACACAGAGAAGCGAGCATCAGAACCTGCTGCTGCCTCCACACGGAGAAGAGAGCATCAAAACCTGCTGCTGCCTCCACATGGAGAAGCGAGCATCAAAACCTGCTGCTGCCTCCACATGGAGAAGAGAGCATCAAAACCTGCTGCTGCCTCCACATGGAAAAGCAAGTACCGGAACCTGCTGCTGCCTCCACAAGGAGAGACGTGAGCATCGGAACCTGCTGCTGCCTCCACACGGAGAAGCGAGCATCAGAACCTGCTACTGCTTCCATATGGAGAAACAAATTGATACATTCAGCTCATAATTTCTAACGTGGCAGCTTTTGGTAGCATTAAACTTTGTCGCTCATGGTACCTTGGTCATTGTTGCTAAATTCAGTTTCAATCTAAATTTTCACTGGTCGTCCTTGCTGTACTGATAGGTCGGCCATGTTGAAATCTAACTGTAGCAATTGGCAAACGGATCGCTCATCCAGATAAAATAAAATAGAAAAGCCCTTTATTTTAGTTAATGGAATCATATGGTTGGAATAAAACAACTCAATATTAATGAGATCGATTGCTGGTGTTTCGATATATAAAAGGTTAAAAAAAAATCACATCCGAGGGATTTTTAAGTGTTATGCATTAGAAAGCAATTTGGTCAATGAAGGTCTGAAAGGATTCATTCGAGGCATATGGAAGTCTCCACTCTGATGGGAGAACCAGACTCGGTGGTGTAATGGTTAGAGCGTCCGCTCTGAGTCTGGAAGGTCAGTGGTTCAAACCCTGGCCGAGTCATACCAAAGACTTTAAAAACGGTACGTGCTGCTTCCTTGCTTGACACAGCATTTAAAAGGATGTAGCCCAGACAATCCCCATGGGGAGGAGGAAATTGCTCCTGGGTAAATTCCCCGCTGAGTAAATTCCCCGCTGAGAAAAGCGGCGCTGTTGTTGCGACGTCGCTGGTACCCAGAATATCCCGGGAAGTGACGGCACTTCCCCCAAGCTCGCACTTCCCCCAAGCTCGGTGGCTGTGTTAAGTGTTCGTTTCGTCAGTATGTCCATGTGTTCGAGTGGCAGCTCCATCACGAACCTTAGACGTTGGATTACAAAAAAAAAAAAAAAGAAGGAAAAAAAAGCGTGTCCAAAGTTGGAGAATACGTAATAAAAGTAATGTGAGCACCATTTTTGTAATACACATTACACATGCAAATTTCATCATGAGCATAAATGAATGTACAGTTCAAATTTGGAGCACCTTGGTATTACCTGTAGGACAAGGACATTAAGAGACATCAGTGTACTTGTGCATGTATTTCATGGATGCTAGGATACATTTGACAAATCAACATAGTTGTTGATTTTTTTTTAATTGTTTTTTTTAACCTTGGATCACAGACTTGTGGTTCAATGGACTCGGGTGGGAACACCAAAAAGGCGAAGGTAATGTGTAACAGAATTTGTCGATGTAGATAATTGGAAGGTTGTTTGCATGGTTTGGTGACCTCAAGGAGTCGAACAAATCGAAATGATTTACATTTCAGGAAGCAGTACTCACCAACTCGACGTAGCTCGTTTTCAGAACGCTTACCACATACATTGTGCCCATTAAGAAAAATATATATATATATATTTATGCAATAATAATAATAATAAAAACACCCCTCTTTCAAAAATCCTGTCACATACATTGTGCTCCGGAACGTACCTCCTCAAAAGGCCTGCCAAGGGGATCTTGTGAATCCAATTCATCTTCGGAGGCTTCGGCCGTGCTGCAGGAAGTATTGCCTGGCGGTTTTCGTTTGAGGGCAGTACGGTAGACGTCGGTCAGTGACTGGATCTAAGATCCATAAGGAAGGTTCATGAGAGAAAGGAAGTGAAAGATATAGAGTGCTGGGCTCAGGCAGAAGAGGCATTATCATGACGTCAGGGAGTAAACAAGATGTGTTGTTTTGTCTTTACGCTTGAAGAGGAGGAAGATCGCCTCGAATAAAACTTCCTCCTCTGTAACAAAAACTTTTCCTTTTAAAAAATCCTTCTCAAGCATTTAAGAGATCTTTTCTTCAGATGTGACATCATGATAATCCAACTTCACTTCTGCCTGGCTCAACCCCAAAAGCCCATTTCAGCAAAAAATGTCCCTAATACATAGCGATAAATGAGTGGACGCAAATGTAGCAAAGATGATGTGTACAATGGTGTTGGCGCCCACACTCCTACAACAAAAATAGGACCGCCTGACCTGAAGCTCACTTGGATCAGGAGCAATAGTCACTCAAACCAAACCCCCCGCAGACCCCCATAGACCCAAATTTTTTTAATGCCGTGAACAAACTCTGGTACATCGTAGATGATGAAAGTTGTGGCCAAGTTTCATCAAAATCATACATTTGGTTCATGTGATAATGATAAGTGTTTATGGATTGACTAGCTCACTGACTCACCGACTGACTCACTCACCTACGGACACTGATCGCTGGCACAACCTCACCTTCTTTTTTTTTTTCTTCTTTACAAAGGACCAATCCATGTTGTGTCGAAACATATCGCTCGATGTAAAATAAATTATCGAATCAACTGCAACTTTCAATCAGGCATTTATAGTTGTTGTACGAAACGTTTTGTGGAGAATGATCCACAGAGGGAAAGAAAACCTTGACGTGTTCCTCATGTATTGTTATGAAGTGTAGGACCTTCAAACCTATTAATATAGGATATGCCACGTACCTTGAATAAGGTTTTACAATTTCATGGAGACGTTCTTCTCTTTGCCCATATCTCTAGTTATTGTGCGGGAGGAACCTCAAAAACGAATCTTCCCATCAACACAGGCCAACAGGCAGGAATTGCAATCTCCTCTCCCAAAAGGATTCGATCACCATCTCCACGGCACCTGATATTGATTCTGCCTGGAAGTACTTTCACAAAAGCCTACTTTCTCGAGTGCACTGGTTTATACCATCTTGTCTGCAGCTATTCTATCCATCCTGTCAGCCCTGGTACACCAAATCCTGCAGCAAGGCAATTGTGGTTAAGCAGCTTGCTTTCTCAATGTGGAAGGCAAACGCGATTGAGAAGAGCTTTAACTCGCTCTGCAAGGTTTGAAACAAGTGCGTGTCCATTGGCAAACCAGAAAACAGTATCTCACAAATCTCAAGACTGAACTCTCCAACCGGTCTCCTTCCTCCATTTCAAGGTAGAGCCTTGTCCAGGCGGTCTCTTGTTTATGCTCCCGTCCATCCGATCCCTCACCCAAAACTGCATCACCAAGGCCATCCCCATCTCTCAACATATCTCGGGCATGCAACATATTCTGTATCCTGCTCTGCTCGGCAAGCTCACTGCCTACAGGGGAGTATATAACGTCACCTTCATACCTGGCTTTCAGACATACAAGGTTTGATCGGGCCTGATCTTGTTCCTCATAGACATAAATGGCCTCTTCAAAGCTCTTGGAAAACTCTTCCTTTTTGTTGACAACTCCACATTGTCAGACAGCACCCCATCCCATTGGTAGGAAGATAGCAACTGCAATGTCATTCTCTCCTGATCTGGAATTTATTCAATGCCGATTTGACAAATGGAACACATCTTTGAAACCTGGGAAATCTCACAGTGTCAAATTGTCTCTCCAGAAGGATCATCCATTGTCAGACACTGGAAAAGGTTCTGTCTCTTGAACTTTGAGGCCTCAACATCAGCCATGCCTCACATGGACTGACCACTTAGCAAAGCGATGCTCCACAAAAACCAACCACAGACTGGGCCATCCTCCATCATTTCTTGAACAATCAGAACTAGTCACGGCCTAGAAGGTCATTGTAGCTCAGTGGAGTACTGCTCTCCTCTATTGGCTGGCACCCTCACTTTACATCTGTTTCTCCTGGATTGTGTAGAATCTTAAGCCAACAACATTATTGGCATCTCCCACACAGAAGCTAAAGCACAAGGCCTGTTATTCTCCCATTGCAGGTAGGTCGGTTGCCTCTGTTATATATAATCGCCTCTCCTCCAATCTAGCTCTCTGCACCCTCTCAGCCCTCTAACCCTTCACAACTAATCAAGGATTCCAGTCGCCTTCTCATGGTTAAACTTCCAAAATCCAGGCGAACCGCACACCTCGACTCTTATGTTCCCCTTTTCTCCTGTTTGTGGAACCACCTTCCCAAGACATTTCAATTGCACTCTTCTCTCCCAGGCTTTAAGTAGGCAGTAAACCACTATCTCTTGCCACTCCCACAATTAAGGCCTCTTACTTGCAGGTTAATGTGTTTACTCCACTCCGCTTTTCCTGTTCGTTCACTTCCATGCTTGTTGCAGTCCCACTGCCATTTCATTGCCTTTTTACCCTCCCACGATTCCAAAAGTGTATATCTTGTGTTAAAAATAATAAATGAAGAAAGACGTTACATCAAAAATATGTTCTTCTCAAGTCAAGTAAGACGATGCATAACAGAAGACTGAGGTGACAGAGGGGGGGAAGCCAATGTACTGACAGTGGAGCAACAGGTTTACAAGCAGTGGAATTAACAACCAGCAAAAGTGGAAAGGGGGGGGGGTTGAGGAGGAGTTGGTAGCACAGCAACAAGTTCCGACGAGGCCTACGAGAGCACGTGGTTCGGACAAGGACATCGTAACCCAGCAAAAAAGCAAAGGCGAATGCACTCAACGAGACGTGCATCAATATTGAATCAACAAATTAACACCAACAATCAACAAAAACAAAAGGCATCCTCAGCTTCAGAAGACAGCTACTCAGAGCAGAGATGGTGAAGGAACTCTAATACAAGTACAAGTATCGAAGCTCTAATACAAGTACAAGTCCATTCTTGATGTGTGGGCCCTCTGAACAGAAGAAAATGAGCAGAAAGAAAGTAAGATGAGAGGAAGAGTTAAATTGATAAGAAGATTTTCTAAACGGTTCGTTACAAAATTGTGAATTTCTACAATAAATTGACAAAGAAAAGAAAAATCGATCCTTTAAGCATTTTGGTGGGTCGGTTGGTTGATGATGGCAAGGATGAAAAATTATTTCCTGATACACCTGAGCAACCAACATGCCGAAACCGACTAATCCTCCCCAATCCACTTGCACTCTTTTCCACATTTACTCTGTGTGACAGCTGTTTCTATCTGCTTACAAATCCTTTGTCTACGTGTCTTCCTCAGTTCCCATTGCACTGTCCATACGTTCCGATTGAACGATGTTACCCGTTTGTTCCTTGCCTGTTTGGGTTGGCTTCTCGGCTCTCACGAGTCTGCCAGCTCGCTCCCCAGGCAAAATTTTCATGAGAATAGCACTGTCGCAACGTTAATAGTTTACTCGGTGATTTTGCACGAACATCATTCTCCAAATAAAAGCAGATAATTAAAATGAACACAGATCGGAAAATAAAACGAACACGTCAGCCTGTGATGTGACGCCAACACACGAGGAATTAATCGCCCCGAGAACGGCCAAACATTGCCATTTAACACTTGCTCCATTCGACTCGAACCTCTCACAATCCAATCCAAGTGCTCCAGCCTCTCACCATCCTCCAAGGTCTGGTGGGAGCTGATCAGGTCTGTGTCTGATCAACATTCCCCTTCCATTCCTCCCCTCCACAAGGATGGAATCATGCTGGACAATGCTCGAGAAAACACAGAGTTCTTGAAGTCGGTCTTCACTCAAAAGGTCGAGGTCTCAAATCCGCCCCAATCTTGAACCAACACATCACGGAATGCTCCATACAGCATGTGGCTTTCTTCCCTGTCATAGTGGAGATGTTTCTTACCCATCTCGGCACCTCTTCTTTAACTGTATCTGATGATACAAGTGGTCCGATCTTCAGGAACTATGCTCCAGTTAAATATCTCCTTCTTCTTCTTACACACACACACACACACACACACACACACACACACACACACAGACACACACACAGACACAGACACAGACACAGACACAGACACAGACACAGACACAGACACAGACACAGACACAGACACAGACACAGACACAGACACAGACACAGACACAGACACAGACACAGACACACACACACACACACACACACACACACACACACACACACACACACACGTCCTTCTTGGATGGTCAACTTCCTCCATCTTGGAAAGTTGTAAACATCACTCCGATCCATAAGGAAGGTTCCAAAATGGATCTCCCCGACTGCAGACCAATTTGCCCTCTCCACCATCAGTCTGACTTCTCTTCTCAAACTCGCTAATCTCTGACAACCAGTTTGTCTTTCGACCTGGCCATTCCACCTTGGATATGTTACTCCTTCTGAAACATATCCTGAACCACAAGCAATCGATGAAGACAATCTCTTGAGTCTTTGATACTGTTTGGTATCCAGCCTTGAATTTCAAGTTGACTTCCTTTGGTATCTCGGGCCCCCTGCTCAAATGCTTGTCCGATTTCCTCGATCAACAGAAACAATGGGTGACCTTTCCCATAATCCATCCCTTCAGGTCGGTGTTCCACAAGGCAGCGTCTTCAAACCTATATTATTCTTTATCT
This sequence comes from Eptatretus burgeri, assembly GCF_056783735.1. Taxonomy (NCBI): domain Eukaryota; kingdom Metazoa; phylum Chordata; class Myxini; order Myxiniformes; family Myxinidae; genus Eptatretus; species Eptatretus burgeri. The sequence continues at coordinate 97,161,835 of NC_140967.1, forward strand.
ATCAATGATTTCTCTGATTCTCTTGAAAACAAACTTTACCATTTTGCAATTACTCCATTCTATATAGAACGATCCACCACACTTGTGAAAGGCTGGCCGTTGCTGAATTAGTTGGGCTCAAAACGCTGAATCAGTGGGAAATGGTGTCCACTTTTTTTTGAAGACGGATTCTAGGGTAAAATTTGACGCTGAGTACTATGGTGCCGACCAATTTTTTTTAAAAAGGTGCCCAAAGTGCCCATTTTGGGCCTTAATGGTGCCCAAAACCGGTTTTGGGCGTTTTGGCCAAGTTTATGTCCAGGACAAGTTTTTTCTTCATAAAAAGGTTGATTTAGACCTATGATATATGTGTTATGAATTTCAACTCATGAAATAGCCCAGGGCCCATTAATTGGCAAAAAAGGGCTCATTGGCCCATTATGTGTAAACAGGCATGGGTGCAGGTGTTTATCCAATTTAATAGCCTTATAAAGACAAATTTGGACCATATCTCTTACCCGGTGTACATGAAGTGGGCCTTGCTTGAAAAACAGATATTCAGATTGTGGGCCAGGTGCCCATATTGGGCAATGAGACCCATTTTCAATATAAAACGGGTTTATAATTTAGGTTTTGATCTTCAAAGTGAGCCAGATTACAAGTGAATTAGAACAATGAACCTACTGTATTCTATTCCATCCCCTGGGCACTTAAATGGGTGGGCCAAAGTGCCACCAAAGGACCTAAAAAGGGCCCATGTTATAACTCGATGTAATCAACGATTTTTCTCCGGACAAAGATTGAATAATAGGTTTTGAAGGGTGGCGATTTCATTAAATCTCGTCTAAAGTGGGAAAATTATTGTTTTATACCATTAACAGACCATACATTTTCATTTTATTGATGTGCCTTAATTTAAAATATGATTTTATGGCATTCATGTAAATTGTAAAGGCTTAAATATTCTTAAAAGCACCCATATAAACACAACGTTTAATTTACTTGAGCTTTCATATTTAATGTTTCTTTAGTATTAACTGAATATCAATGATTAACATGCCAGTCAAATATTCTAAACATATTAACGGAATGATAGAAATACTTTTCATGATTATCCGCTGGCCTATTGTTACATGATTGAAAGGGGCCTCCGCGAGCGCTGCACGCCTAATCGTGATTGAGATTGAAAGGGGCCTTCGCGAGCGCTACGTGCCTAATGCGGATTCCGAGGTCAAACATCATCAACGAAATGTGGCTGCAGACACAATGTGCGAGGAGTGGTCAATGAGTATCTGGCGCATGACTAAGTCCTTCAAAGGAATATAATACAAGGTAAATGTATGGACGGGAAAATTTTTCAGTTATCACTGATTGAGTCTTTCCTCATAAGTGCTCAGCCTCTAATGTATTATTCACCTTGATTTATTTATTCAAGAACTGAGTTTTCTTCATGTTTCTGCTGGGATGTTTCGTAAAAGTCCCTTTCAAAGTGACAATGATTTGAAAGAGTCGGCCTACATTCAAGCAGATGTTTGATACTCGTCTATAACAGTAATTAGATTTTTATAGGTAGAATTAACAAGTTGGTTCCAAAGACATTCTATATTTTTGTCCAAATATACATGGAATTTTTTTGAAGTGAGAAGAAAAAGAATGTTGTCTTGGTCGTATATCTGCATGACATGCAAAAATAACCAAGCTAATTTCAATATCATTATTTATTGCAGCAATGCACGCAGATGAAGAAACCTCGCAGAATGCTGCCAAGGATCAAAATGAAACGACTGCAAAGGCAAGATTGCCGCAACCGGCATTCAAATCTTCTCATGTACACAGTGGTCATGTTTTGTGTAAGATATGTTTTGAAGGATATTCAAATCCTCGTACCAGCCGGAAAAAAAAATGGAAAGGATAACAGATCAACAACAATTTGAATGCTTCGCACAACAATGGAAAAAAAGTCGAACATGAATTCAACAAGGTCTTTGACAAAGTAGAGGTACTGAAAACTGGGCACACAAATCCTGCAAATTAAAGTTTTTTCAAAGAAGCATTTTAGAGGTCTCAAAATGAAATCCCAACCTCTTCAGGCTCTATCGAGATGAGTAATCAGCAGCAAAATTCTGAAGTTGGAGAAAAGTCCTCAACTTTCTCGACAGAAAAAAGGAAAAGTGAAAGAAGCAAGCATCTCTACACGTCAACTCGAGATGATCTGAAATGTGTCATATGTAATGAGAAAAAACACTTAAAGGGGAGGCTCTTGCCAGTACAGGTCATTTCATTGACGGAAAAGGCCAAATCTACACTGAAGGAATATGCTGAACTTCACATTAAGAACCAAAATCAAAAGTATCTGGCTGTTGCAAATAGAATACTATTAACGCTTTCAACAAAGTCACTTTTAGCAGCTGATGTTGCATATCACAAGAAGACATGCTACGAGTCATTTCGGAGCCCTTCCTGGAAGCGGAAAACGAGCGAGAATGAGAATCAGGAAAAAAGACAAGAGGAACAAGCATTTGCAGAACTTTGCGAGTTAATTGATGTACACATTATCGGGGGAAAAGAGGTCTACACAATGACGCAATTGATTTCAGCGTTGAATGAAATAAGGTCTACTGAAGGTCTGCCTAAATATCGATCAATAGATCTGAAGGCAAATCTGGAAGAGAAGTACGATGCTAACTTGGAATTCTATCTGTCAAGCGATGGAACAAATTATGTCTTTGCTGCAGGAGCCTTTACTGCTGTATTATACTGCTGAAAAAGTTCATCGACATTTCTCATTGTAGAGTTAAAAGAATAGGACCTTAATATGAGCTTGCAAATATTTTTTTTATCTCTCCAATTTCAGCCCATGCTGTTGATGATAATGGTGAACTGTTGTTGCAATATAATTGTGCTCTGGTGAAAAAAAGAGCCTCACATGAGACGATTAGATTTAACGTAAGTAGTTTAGGTAATTATATATTCAATGTTTCAGTTGATTAAACGTAAGAAAAACATTGACATTATATGTACTGTAAATAAAAATGAAAGTTCTGTTTCTAAATAACCCATTCTTTAGTTTGAGATCAATTTCAATTAAATCAGCACCCCTCAAAACCTATAATTCAATCTTTGTTTCGGGAAAAACAGTTGATTACTTGCATTTTTATCATGTTCCCATTTTAGGCCTTTAGGTGGCACCTTTGGGCCACGTTGGCCCATCCTGCGTGCCCAGTGAACAGAATATTACAACGCCTGTTTACAGTGGGTTAATGGATGTAATTCATTGGTAATCTGGCTCACTTTGAAGATGATAATTAAAATTATAAGCCAATTTTTATTAACATGGGCCCCGTGTTGCCCAATATGGGCACCTGGCCCACAATATGCATATGGATTTTTCAAACAAGGCCCACTTCATGTACACCGGGTAACAGATATGGCCCATTTTTTTGTTTATAAGATTATTACATTGGATAAACACCTGCACCCATGCCTATTTACACATAATGGGCCAACGGGCCCTTTTTTTTGCCAATTAACGGGCCCTGGGCTATTTCATGAGTTTCAATTCATAACACATATATCATAGGTCTAAATCAACCTTTTTATAAAGAAAAAACTATTGTCCTGTACATAAACTTGGCCAAAATGCCCAAAAACCAGTTTTGGGCACCATTAAGGCCTGAAATGGGCACTTTGGGCACCTTTAAAGAAAAAAGAAAAAAAAAATCGGTCGGCACCATAGTACTCAGCGTCAAATTTTACCCTAGAATCCGTCTTCAAAATAAAGTGGACACCATTTCCCACCGATTCAGCATTTTGAGCCCAACTAAATCTCTTTCATCAGACAAGACAAGCCGCTGATCAAATACTTCAAACATGATGTTCATTGCCTGCAAATCACATGCTCTCACACTGTCTCTCCACAAGGATCAGCAATCAAACTATCCAATCCACTTCTCTGGACAGCCACTGGAAGAGGTGCAGTCAGTCCCTAGAACTCGTTCGCCTCACTAATGACTCCCTGGCCTCACAGAGGATCATGCCACCAAGCTGAGGCTAATCGCCTTCTGGGTATTCTCCATATACATAGGGAATTACTTTCTTTCACGCGGAGCTCAAGGACTGCCTCCCCACTCTGGGCTAGTACTTCTGCTTGCCAACTTGCTCCTCTTGAGGTGGTCGAAAACGATGCCTTCTGCACCACTGGAATTTCAGGACAGGAAGTGAACTCCCAAGGTCTATCACTTGACCACCAGAAACAAGCTGGCAGGACCTCTACTTTATACAAGCTTACATCTAGCTTTGCACCTCCTGCCTGTTCCTACCTCTGCCCCTCTCTAAGCCACCCCAGCTTGCACACCTTCCTCAAGAAACTCACCTGCTCACCCTCCCCCACATCCACACTTGTTGCCCTCTCCCCCTCTTATTCTCCCAATTGTGAAATAGTCTCCGTGTCCACTGCTCCATCCTCTTGACTTCAGTCATTCAAATATGCTGCCCATCACTACCTCATGCGCTCATCCATGGACATCCACGATGTCTTCCAAATTCTTTCCCATTCTCTTCCTATCTGGGCCATTGCTACTCATCTTTGTAATTCCTTATTTCCTCCTTGTGCATGTCAATCCACCCCATTCCATTTGGAAGTTTGTGAACCTGCTACTTACTCTTTGTTGCAAAACACCTATATCCACTTCACATTGAGGAGAAACCCAAATAACAGCAGTGACCACAAAAGATGAGCTACTTCGACTAATTTCATTCATGGGGCATGGCAGGCAGAAATCGAAGAAACAGCGTATGAAGGGGCACTGCAGCATAAATTTAAGGTTTTTAAATTTTATTTCAATGTACTTTTGCTATGGAAATGAAATAGTTTGGCATAATTATGCTCTTTCCGCAAACTGTGCACTGTGTGGATTATGAATGAGTGTACTGCACTATGTTAGCCAATGACGGTAATTGAAGCCAACCTACATTGCACAACACCACCAAATGAACCACTGCGGACACATAGCATATCTTCACCACACTTGTACATCTTAATACCCTTTTCTTGGTAACACCAACCCCCGCGCCTTTTGTTTTAGCGACTCTGGAGTGTTTCACCACCGTAGCAAAAATATTTGTTCTTTCTTCGTCTCTGTGAGCAGCAATTGATGAAACACGAACTTCATGGTTATGAACCTTAAACTGATGGGTTATGCCTTCGACACGTTTATAATTTGGCAATATTTTTTCGACAAATGTTTTATATTTACACTTGGGGGGTGGCAAGAGTCATAAAACAGCAACGCAGTACATAAGGAAAGCGTTGAACTGTGTATGGTGAGAGCAGTGAAAGCAGGTGTTGCCATATCACCCGAGCCTAAGACAGTAACGTGACGATTTCAGAAGAACATTACACTTCAGTGTTATGTGTTCTAATAATCATACGGAAATCTTCGAAGAGATGTTTTTTTTTTCTGTGCATGGTGAGACGTGTCAAAACTTTACGCAGATCAGCACTTCCTTATAGTCAGCTTGGCGATCACGTCAAATGCGTTTGACATGCCATGAGAACTCACCTCCCGCTCACGCTCCGACTTGGAAAGCCGCATGTGTTTGAGCATTTGTGAACGCTGTTCCATCATGAGCGTTCGCTCATACGTGTAGGCAGAGATATCACTGTCGTGCTGCAAAAGGACAGGGTAATGACAGTTTTCGGGGATTAGGGGTAGGGTCCCACAAGGCTGTCATTTAACACGTTAAAAATCGCTGCTGGGATGAAGCGGTGCACGGTTTCAATGCAGGCTCCGAATTGCCATCGTCAATGTTTCAAGTATAATTTTTGTGTTCATCTTACCATCTCCACAACCTCCACGTCAGCATCGATACGCAGGTGGTACAGGAAGGTAGCCAGGTCCTTCTTCATCTGGATGCTGTTGTCCTCAAGCTGTGCCACTGTGAAGATGCGCATTTGACACTTCCGCCACACCTTAAAAAGCACAGTGCACGACATGTAGGTTAACAGGATCCTGTACAAACGTTCGACGAGGTACAGTACAATAATTAGTCCTCATTAAACAATTAATACAATTTGGATTAATACAAGGACATAACCAATCCAACACACCAAGGAAGCCACAAGGACATTTCGCTTCTTATTATTCGTATTTAAATAACCTGGCTATAAAGAGTATCATGTCATGTGGGCACGGCTGTGCCACTGATGCAGTGTAACCCATAAGCTTGAGTGGGAATTTGGAATTTGTTTAAGGTGCTGGCAATGGCTCGCCTACTTTTCACAAAGGACACCTTGGGATCTTAAATGTCCACCAATGAATGCCAGCGGACGGGCCGTTTAACGTCCATCCGAGGGAAGGAACACACACATTGGTGAATCATCCTGTCTGTGAAACACCAGGATGATAGTTTGTAGCTGGACTGGGATTCTAACTCAAGCTAGACAGCTCAGAGGTGAGTGCACGCACCTCTAGGCTATCCTGCCGAGCAGCCACTTGCTGTTAATAATACTAGTACGTGCCGGTAAAAAATAATAATAATAATAATAATAATAATAATAAATAAATAAACCACACAGGCCGTTTCTTCACTCTCACGTGCTCGTACGTGCGTGACCCGGAAGTTCGATATTATTCGCAGTTACGATTATTCGCAATTTATTTTTAACACCAAATTATTCAATTAGCGCCAACGTATTTTACCTTTTCGCAATGTCGTGGCAAGGAAAAACAAAAAGAGAAGAGAAGAGAGAGAAAAAATTTACTTCCTGGTTCAGAGCATACCAGCACTCTGATGTTCCCGAAATTTATACACCGTCTAATATGAAAACGATCATAACTTGGGCCATTGTGTTTATCTATAAATGCGCATAAGAAATCGAGAAATTATTAGAATACACGAAGTCATCACTCTCGGGAAGCCCGTACGTTGTAACCCGTAATGGGGAACGTGGCTGTGCTTCCCTTCCCCATCGGCCACGCCCACGCAACAACGTGTCTTCCCCTTGGTTTGGTAAATAAATGGCCATAACTTGGGAAGCACTTGTCCGATTAATATCAAACCTTGAAAAGGCACATCCTCAGGTCCCCAGCAATATACCTGGCAAGTTTCAATTAGATCGGACCAGAGGTTGTCGAGAAACAGCGGTCTCTCTCACACACACACACACACACACACACACACACACACACACACACACACACACACACACACACACACACACACACACACACACATACATACACACACACACACACACACACACACACACACACACACACACATTGCTGGAATTATAGATAGATTACACAAGAGAGGCAGCTCTTTGTGCAAAGCGTCAATGGCCCATCAGGAAATAAATCAAGATTACAAAATGTGGTCTGGGCTGTGACAATAGCCAAAGAGCTCCGGACACCTCTTGGGCCTAACCTTGTGTTGGCGAAGGAGAAAAGGCAGCAGCATAAGCATTCCGCCATCGTGCACGATCCACCACACATCAATGGTTCCATCAAAGTAGCGTTCCTGGTTTCCCGGGAACAGCGAGATGTTCTTGGCCACGAGCAAGGCAAGACGTGCAGCAGTTGTGGCGCGTACGGTGTCTGGTGGTTGTGGAAGCTTTCAATGAGTTCACAACTTTGATGCAGCACAACATTCAACACGAGAGACTGATATATGGAAAACTCCCACCAAATTGTCCATCTTTCCCCCTCCCCCCCCGCCGCCCATCATAATCCTGACATGCATCTGACTGCCGTCATCTTACCAATGAAGGTTTTCCAGGAGCGAGGGTCCTCGCTCTGGCGCCACTGAAATGGCCATCCCATGACGACGGTGTTGGGACGCATTCCACCCAATCCAGCAGACTGCACCAGGTGTGAAAATCCATCGCGAAGCACAGTAGAAAGAACCACCTGACAAAAGCCCTTCACCCTTTGTGCTTCCATCTGCCTCTTCACTGCCTGTGCAATGGTGTGTGGGAAGAGGGATTAAAGACGCACGTACCTATCAACGAAGAAGGTACAAATAAGATAATTAGTGCTGAGTAGTTTGACCATTTAACCTTCCACTGTGACCATCAAATGTCTCCATGACCGGCAAAAACAATCTTTGTATTGAGTTTTATAAGAACATGTAAAAACAGGAGTCCTCGCAGTTGGAACGAGTTGTGGTTTTGGAAAACAACAAAACAATCATGAAATAGATATGCAAGTCTCGAGTTGAACATAACCAGATCAAACTTGGGTTGGCCGGTTTGCGTTCCCGACTTAATTTCCAGGTGCTCAAACGTTGAATTTAATGCTCACTTCTCGACATAAATGAAGACATTTTAAAAGACATGAAGTCTTCGTGCATCGATTTACGACAACATTCAGTACGACCGTAATGATCATCTCAGCAGAATCGCCCATTTGATGGTTGGTTGTGGTTCATCATTAACACGATAACTAGGCCTGGATAGCCAAGTTCTCCGAGCACATGCAGCAAACAGGTCCGATAACCCACGTCATGAATAATTTTTATGTTTTGTCCTTGTTTGTATAAAAACCCACCTCGTGCTTACAAAAGTTACATTTGTGAACAAAATAACGACTTACGAGTTCTACTAATGGAGCTTCGCTATGACAATCCAGAAAGTCTCCCTCGATGACGGAACCCACGATAGTCAGACCCTTGCCAGCCTTGAGCTGCGCCGCAAAACTCAGCAAGCGAGGATGGCGCACATTTCCAGTCTCATCCACTTTGAGAAGCACCAGCACCTGGGGCCTAAATAAAGGCACCTGTTACTTATCCAGAGAACAAATTCCAGACTTCCCCAAAGATTCACTTATGGACTTTCTAAATAGATAATCGAGCTGAAACTAGAACTGAATGTGGCTTCACTACCTCGTTGGGCAACGTTGGGCATTATGAAATATAATGAAGATTGGTGCACTGATAAGTCAGTCAATCAAATCAATTTCTCATAATTGAATTTAGAAGCCAAATGTAAAAGTGATTAAAGCAGAAACAGGGCTATCCAGGACTGTAGTTCGTGAAGTGAAAACACCATGTGACCATTCGCACTGCAGCAGGGTAATTATGGTATGGTGGTCCAGGGTAACTCCCCCTATTATCGAATGATGGAAGTAAATAGTAGTCCATCGAACAGAGGTTTTTTTTAATCTATAGGCTACAAATTCTTGCAGAGAACAACGTTCACAGAAATGTCACTCAGCGTCCTTCGGTTATCAGCAACTCGCGTAAAAAAACCAGCAGCTTGGAAACAATGTGTTGGTGAAAGCGTTTTCAGGCAAAGAAAGGGCAACAAAAGCATCGAGAGAAATATTTTGTCACTGCAAGCCTCAAATTGATCGCTGAGCCAAGGTTACATCACCTCCAGTTTTTGGTATGTGGCGGTCCTTCCTCCAAGCGAAGCAACGCGAAGCGAGCCGCACTCAGAGACAGTCCTCGGATACCATCTCCCCACTCTTTTTCAGCACTGCACAGAGTGTCGAGAAGTGAAACGCCTTTGTGTGACTCAAATATTTCATATATCAACTTGAACACTCAAATTATGTAAAAATGATCATCAACACAGAGAAATAATTGCATGGAAGTGGATAAAATCGATCTGAGTCAGTTTCACCTGATGGAGTCCATCGATGGAGGAGGGAACAAGGACAACTGCACACAAACCCTTTGCTGTACGGCCCGATTGTGAGTCAGTTGCATTATTGCATGATTTAAAGCACATCCCGATGATTCAAGCACAAGGATCGTTGTGACCAAATGGAAAAAAAGCAATGGAACACAATGCTGATGCATCACTCGGAAGGAACAATGTTAAAACATTGTTCCTTCTGAGTGAAAACAATGATGTTAAAATGCATTCAGGTATCTTCCAGAGACGTGGTCTCTCCCCCTCTTAGGTTTGGCTTCGCTTTGTACCTCTTAATCAAGATTATCAATGACCAAGGACTTGGATCCAAAGCAACCTAAAACTGGAGAAAATTCAAAGGAAAAAAAAATTATACCTGTACATGGGTAACCGAAAAGTTTTCATGCCAAGTAATGAATAGATGAGCTAAATCTGGTAAAAGCAATATTCCCTATACAATGAAATGGATTTCAGATGAGCTAAATGTGCCAAATGCATGTTCAAAGCAAACAAAGCTACTATACATGAAATTTGACAGAAGAACAACAATAAGAGCTCGTAAGTCAAAGCATCATGCGACTAGAACGGCACTCTGTCGAGCACATATCTCCGCCAGACTGAACAGTTTAAGTTTTGTATCCCACTAATAGGTCAGACCTGCATCCGGACCTGAACCAAAATCTAATTGGCTTGTTCTTGTCACACATCCAACACGTCCACAACTTTTTGAGATATCGTGCTCACAGAGACAGACGGACAGACAGACTGGGGTGAAAAACTCTGTCCACCTTCGGTGGCGAAGGTAATGAGAGGATTATGAAACACCTTACCCCATGCAGTCTTGATAAAAAGGACATGGGAAGGATCTTTCAAAATATTCCTTTACATTTTGTACTAACCAAACAGCGCTAGGCACCGCCATATATGTCTGATTGCTGAATCTCACAGTTACTCTGCCCTCAGGGCATGAGATGGCGTAAATATTTTTCCAAATACTGTGAAATGAAAGGTTTTGAAAGTGCCAATAAGGCGATTTGTGTTCTACAGTGTTCAAGTATATAATTCAATTGAAATAAAATAAAAGTTTGTTCTGCTAAACTGCAGGTTCATGTTCAACAGTGTTCAAAATATAAAACTCAATTGAAATCAAGCTGTTTCTCGATCATAAACTAATGTTTACAGACAGACAGACAGCCAAAGTGAACCAATTGCTTAACCATGCTTTTCGCTTAGCATGCACAGACAGGGTAATTACCTAGGGTTAGATGAAGGTCACAAAATATGTCAAAGACATGTGCGAGGCAATTGCGAAGGAATAACCCCATAGAACATGGATAATCCTCAAAACATACCTCTCCCAAAACACAAAATCAAAAATAATGTACAAATTATATTATTTATAAGTAGTAATATATCAACAAATATACATCCACCAACAATTGGGAAAAAGACATGATCAGGAAGATTAAAAAAAGAAAAAAGAAAAGAAAAGCTGGACAGATTAGGAATGGACAAAAAAGGCTCATGTGACAAAAAAAAGAAGAGAAAGAGTGACTAAGAAGAGGTCAACTTCACTGGGATGGAGAACAAGTAATAATAAATGCCCTTGAAGATAAAGAACACCACCAATGACTTTAACATAATGCCAGGAATGACTCAATTGGATAAGTGCAGGTCCTGCAAAGTCGAAACAAAGCACAATCGCGGTCCCACGAGATGCAGTAAATGCATATTAGAAGAACTATACACACAAAGGGATTACAGTGGCAGAGTAATGGACTGACACATCCACAAAAACTTTTTTATGTTAGTCTCAGAAAAGTCATGGAAGCATGGAACAAGGTAGTTGTCAAAAACGAGGACATAGTGCTCATATATGACGTGACCATGCCATGAAGTGTGAATAGTGAAAACAAAGCATTGTGACCGGACATACAAAAAAGAAGAAAGGACGGCCTTGCTGGTTAAGATTTTCAGTACCCAATGGCTGGCCTAAATAAGGCAGACACAATCAAAATTACAAAGTACCAGGATCTAACAAAAAAAAAAATACAAGTCGAGAGAGCCTGAAAGATGAGTGCTGACATGCCAATAATAGTTTGAGCAACAGGGGTGATAGAACCGAACCTCGCCGGGCTTTGAAAACTATACCAAGAAATATTACAACAAATTAACAACAAATTGGCTGTCCGAGGTTCAGTGAGAATTCTGAGAAGAGCCCTTGGAACCAGGATACGAGAACAAAACTTGCTCCAGTGATAAAATGTCAAAGCAACACATCTTGGTCCTCAAAAATGATCCTCAAACAACGAGAGGGCTGCGATCGGAGAACGCTGATGGATCCGATATTGCCAACTCGTAATATTAGCCAATTGGTAGCGCTTGAAATTCTGCCTCATAATGAAAACAAACATGTTTTTTTTTTGCCCAAAAAGCAGGACACCACCAAGATTAAACACGTAATGCCTCCCTCTGGGAGCCACACTAAAAAATAGGACCACAGGACCTGTCGCTTATCTGAGCCCTAGCCTAATGTTGTAACCCGAATTTGATAGAATTCTGACTGGTGGGTCTGGAGAGAAAGATTTTTGAAGGAATTTACGCGATTTTCCCAAAAATTGACTAAGTCGGCCATTTTGACACACTTCTGGTCATGTGATCGGCATGACCTTAGCAATTTAACATCAGAACCCTGGCCAAATGTAACCCAAATTTGATAGCATTCTGACATTAGTGGGTCTGGAGAAGAAGATTTTTGAAGAAATTTACGAAGTCGGCCATTTTGACCGACTTAAAGTCATGTGACCAGAATAAGCTCTGCAATTCCTGTTACCAGTCATGAGAGGAACATCACTGCAAAATTTCATCCGGATCATCCCAGCGGTTTGCCTGGAGAAGTCAAAAAAGGAGACGGACGGTGCGCGATGACAACACCTTATCTGGAATGTAAATTCCAGATAAGCCAATAATGGAAAAATCAATTAATTGGAAAAAATTAAATAATTAAAAATCTGGTGGGGAAAGGGGGGGGATATTTTTAAATTAGAAATTTTTTTTTGATTAAACACTTAAATAATTAAAAAAAAATTAATAATGGGGAAATTCTTCAAAAAGCGGGACACCACAGAGACATCAAAACGAAGCACTTGATGCCTCCTTCAGTGAACCATAATTAAATAATGGGGAAAATACATAATAAAAAAATTTAATAATGGGGACATTAAATAAATGAAAAATAAAAAATAGTAAATATGAAAATTAAATAATTGAAAATTGGAAAACATTTGAAAAATTAAATATTTTTAAAAACTTAAAAAAAAAAATCCACTTATGGTGGCATGATTAGATCTTTCCAGGATTCTCGATGAGACATAACATTGACGAAATCAACGCCGCTCAAGCTGGTGTCCTTCTCGATGATTTCTTGCAGGGTAGTGAGGGGGCAACCCCTTCTCCGTGGTTCTTCAGGCCTCCAGAGTAGAACTTTCTTTGCAAGTTCTTCATGTTGCGTCACATGACCAGCAAGGCGAAGCTGGTGTTCCCTCACAATAGCAGAGATGCGGGGAAAAGAACTGTACAGATCACTATTAGTGATATGGTCTTGCCAAGAAACATTCAGAACTTTTCGAAGCAATTGGTGTCGGTACCGTCCAGTAATTTCTCCAATGTTTGGGTCAAGGTCCAAGATTCACATCCGTAGAGAAGGATCGACTCAACTGTAATTTTGAAGACCCTGAGCTTACTCCATCTGTGAATTGGAGCTCTCCAAACTTTATGGAGGGCATGAACTGCTGCCCAAGCCTGAGCTTTTCTGCATTCCAAGTCACGCTGCTTTTTGGTATAGGAGCCGAGGTATTTAAAGTCATTCACTCTCTCTATCGGACTTCCGGCAACAGTAAGTACAGCACACTCAGCAGAAGGATTGACATGCGTATGCTTCGTCTTTTCAGCATCGAGGACAAGCCGAATAGACCTAGCAGCAGTTTCAACCTTGTGAAGTAGAAGTTCAGCTTCACTTAAATGTCTGAAAGGAGCGCTATGTCATCAGCAAAGTCAAGGTCAGAAATGCGCTGGGCTGGATGTTTGCTATTTTGACGCTGGGAGAGAGTTAAACCATCGCAGTCTTCAATCACGGTTCTTTGGGCATAGTCCAGAGCAATGGTAAACAGGTAAGGAGCGAGCGGGTCACCTTGAAGAACTCGTGTCGATTCGAAAATGTGCATTAAATAACTAAATCCAAAAAATTAAATTAAAATTGAAAATACGTATTTGCATGATTGAAAATGGAAAAAATAAATAACTGAAAATTCATCAAATAAAATCATTAAAAACTAGAACGGGCACTCGGTAGAGCGCATAACTTCGCCGCCGCAACTTTTTTCCGGCCACATTTGAAAAACGTCATTTTAAAACGTCCATGACGTCACAACCGTCAGTCCGATTGATGTCAAATTTGGTTTGTAACCTCCTTGAAGGCAGTCCAACAAAATGGAATGATAAACACTGAAAAATTAAAAAGTTGAAAAAATGACGTCATCTTTTGACGTCATTTTGACGCACTTCCGGGGACGTCACGTCCAATTTGGGACTACCATTCTGAAAGCTCGTAGTTCACTGAACGTTTTAACGTTGGTTTCATGTCAATAGCTCTATTAGATCTGAAGCTATACCTACAAGTATATTTTGACCTTGAGTGTGACCATGACCTTGACTACAGAGTTAATTGGCAAAACCTGTACATCAATAAACAAATATTTTGGTACTGATCCTAATGCCTGGATTTGGGAGACTTTGCTTTATAAATTATATAGATATTTGAATGTAAAATATCAGGACATTTTAGCCACAATTGAAAAACGTCATGTTCAAATGTCAATGACGTCATAACGGTCAGTCCGATCGAAGTCAAATTTGGTGTGTGACGTCCTTAAGGTAAGTCCTACAAAACGGTATGATCAAAACTGATGAGATCGAAAATTGAAAATTTACGTCATTTAGACGCACTTCCGATGACGTTACGTCAAATCCGACACTACATATCCGAAAGGTATCTCGTCATGGAACAATATGGCAGTGGTTGCATGTCGATAGCTGTATTATGAAGGAAGTTATGCTCAAAAGAGTGTTTTTGACCTTTTCATGACCTTGACCTTTGACCCGATCGCTCCCAAAATCTAATCAAATCGTCCTTGGATACTCACGAATCATCACATCAAATTTCATGCAATTCGGTTTAATACTTTCTGAGTTATGCGAATAACAAACAAACACACATATTCACAAATAAATAAATACACAGCGACCAAAACATAACCTTTCGCAGAATGCGAAGGTAATAAATACACAGCGACCAAAACATAACCTTTCGCAGAATGCGAAGGTAAAAAGAATCTTCAAAAAAGCGGGACACCATGGATACCAAGACTAAACACTTAATGCCTCCCAAAGGGAACCATGATCAGGGGATAATTTGGGCCCGAGGAAGACTTGCACCTTCACACACCCGAAAAAGAAGATTACAACCAACAAGACAGTGCTCGGGTAAAATCTCCCCACGCTTTTGCAAAACTGCACAGTGTGCTAGGACATTATATGGAGGGCAATGGGAATAAGACTGTGCTGAGACAACACAAAGAATGGTGCAAATTGAGAAACGTTCTGGCAATCAAACTTCCAACAGCTTCAACTCTTTCCAATTTAAAATAAAATCACATGTGTCGATGGTGTTACAAAAGGTATAGTAGTTCGTACCCACGGTACTCTATGTACTTGTAGATCATGCTGGCGATGAGCATGGCGACAATGGCATAATGCCAGGAGGAGATGAACATCAGGGCGAGGCAAATGACCATTCCCAGAAATGACAGAAACCTGACGAGCAGAAAACCATGATAAACATGAAAAATAAATACATTCAGACTACTGTGTTTACTTTCCCATTTCCATCAAAAACATCTCCCGTTATTACTGGTCCAGGACCTCAGGCTATCCTGACCGGAACAGCGACCACCCCCACCGTACCCTGCCCCAGCAACGTGCAGCGAGGGCTCACCAATGGTAATACCGGAACCGCGGCCTCCAGTTGGGTGTGCGCAGAAGCGTTTGGACAGCACAGGCTAGGTTCACAAATAGGTAACACATGAGGAAGAACCTGATGCAGAAGGACACGCAAAAGGGTTCAAACACATCAGTAACACTTATGTAACATGCACCAAAACGGTTCACTCGTGCTCGAGTCTCTCTTGCCTTCCCTTCTTAACATCAACTATGATGCAACTAACCCCCATAGCACAAGCTCTCGACTCGACTTGTTCCAGTTTGGTTCATAATCTACAATTCCTGATGCCAACATGATCGATAGCAGACTTATGGTCCGAGGTTGTGGTTTGAAATAAAGTTGTGGTAAAGGAGCCTAGGTTGCTTGAGCAGCTTGGACCTTTGCTTAGACAATCGTGTTGGTGATAAATATTTCATCAAACGGATAAGAGTTCTTTGATTGGCTATGCTTCTGCTCCTCTGGGGTCTCCCGAGCATGTCCCGATATCGGCTCGATCCCACCGGCCATCTTCGAGAGGTTTGGCATAACAACCACACTGACTGGGCCCACCAATGAAGCTGATTACACTTTGTTGCGTTCCCTTCTCGGCTGGAGTCTCCGAGACTAGATTATTGAGCACTGTGTGTAAAACGGTGTTTCTTTGTATGCATCTGTTCAATCATCGCTGCAAAGTCCCCCGTTGAGCTTGAAAGACTCAAATTGAGAATACCCGTGCCAAATTGACAGGAAGGTTGGGAGAGAAAGAATTAAGAACAACATAATATTGTATCTATTCATTCCATCCTCCCGAGTGCACATTCCGAAAGCTAACCGTTAGCAAACCCGGACTCGCAGCTTTAGCGGTGACGTACATAGACAGGATTGGGGCGACCATGTCGAGGGATGCAATGAGGATGCCCAGTTCTGCGATTCCTGCAGTGAGCAGCAAGGCCCACGTTGGCTCACCATTGGCCTTGCCATGTCCAAACACCTGGAAGGTAAATTGGTGATTACAAGCAGCCAGGAATGAACGAAGAGTGTATGTTAAAAAAAGGAAGTGAAAACAATGGAAACAGTTCATCAGCCTTTGACCCTTAATTTTTATTTAACATCAATGAACAGTAAAGTAAAAGCTTAAATCTCTCAAATCCTTATGCTAGAGCGCAAGCACCACAAAAGCAAAGGTGTGCTTTAAGGCTCAGGTGAGGTAAGTGTAATGGATGCCGCACCGATAGAAAAGGAATGATTCCATCCTTGGCGATTGCCTGTAGAAGCCGGGGTGCACCCGTCAGACTCTGTAGACCAGCACCGCAGGTTGAGAAAAAAGAACCAATCACAATGACCCAAGGAGATGGCCACGCCAGGGTGCCCACCACCAAGGTTCCTTTCACCACTTCACCAAACCTGAGAACACAGCACTCCACTTGGGCACAAAGGCACGGACAATGGTACTTCAATCACCATCTTAAAGCCTGTACTTCCATTTTACGCAAAGCTGTCAGGGCAGTATTCACATTCCCATCCTGTTTACCCTGTGGTGCCCCCCCACCCGCCACCACCACTCCACAAACATATTGATAGAGCTCACAGTCACAGAACATAAGGGGAAGAGTATCTGTATGCTACACACAAAAAATGTGAGTGGGAGAGGAGGAGGAAGTAAGAGTACAATTGAAAAATGGAAGAAAGGAAGATAAGGGAGGAAAAAACAAAAAAGGTTGGGAAGCTCGAGAAGAGGAAGGCTAAAAAGGTTAGAAGAAGAGGGATAAGGGATATACAAGAAAGGAAGGCAGGAAGAGAAATTCCATCATGATATTCTCCTTCTTCTTTCATATGCAACAAGTTACTACGGTTTGCAATAATTTGCTGGGGGTGCGGCTGGCTGTGCCTTTGATGCAGTGCCCCTGTAAGTTAGAGCAGGAATTTGTAATTTGTTCAGGGTGCCGGCGATAGCTCGCCCGCACTTCGTGAGATACCGTTGGATCTCCAACGTCCATGTACTTATGCTGACAGACGGGGGACACTCAAGCTCGACATCCATCAGATGGACGGCACACACATCGATGCCTCACCCTGTCTGCGAAACACTAGGACAGTTTCTGGCTGGGTTGGGATTCAAACCAAGGCTCGACAGCTCAGATTCAAGTGTGCATAGCTATAGGCTATCCTGCTACCACTTCTGCCATTTTAATACGTGGCTATCCCCTCACCAACAACGTTTAGTTCAGGTTCCAAAATAATCGTTAGTGATTACAGTTATAAACACCGACATAATGATCGTGGAATACACCACAACATGCCAAATTGGTTAAATCAGATTTAGCAAGAATATAAATACCATTCATTGGACTCCACATGTCGTGGCCATTTAAAAGTATAATTTGAAAAGCTTCAAACGTACTTGTCTCTCAACACGACGTTCTCAATGCAGCTCCCAAAAAGGATGACGCAAGTGAGGTCTGTATGACGTGGTTAAGGTGACAGAAGGAATATGCACGGAAACCCAAACACAAGAGAAGGCCACTCAGTCCATCATGCCTGCACCATATCCACACCTCAAACTCGATCTAAACAAGATAACACAGTAGCTTGTAGGGGTTATGTGGGAGAGGAGGGGGTGAGAGGTAGAAGGAGTGAGGAAGGGAGCTAGGGAGGAGAGGGTATGAATAGGGAAGTGTTAAGGAAATGATTGGTGGGGGTGGGGGGGTGAGGGTGGAGGGGTTGAAAAGGTATGTTCCATGCAGCTCTTGTTTTAAACTATAAAGCTATACCCCCCCCCCCCCATGGTCCTCTCATCTACTTCATCCCTATCCTTCGTTACCTTAAACACTTCAATCAATCAGATATCCTTGTAATCCCCGCCGAGTCGATCGATGATGAAGGAAATTTTGAACTAGCAAGACACGCAGAATTGCTCGTTGGCTGCACGCACGACGCTCGTGTGGAATTATAAACCACAGACGGCACAAAGGCCTGCAGCCATCAACACCGAGGACGACCGATGGATGAGGATACAGATGAAAGACGTGGTACTGATAGCAAGAATTGTGCCCACTGGAATCGACTTTTGGGCGTCCTTCAGGTCCCCGGAGCGATTGGAACCAGCCATTATACCTGAGGGGAAACATCATCCACCTGATGATCAAACAACCGAAAGGCGAACAGAGCTCGACTTCAGTTGTGGGGAAGGTGCTGGAGAAGGAAGGGAAAGGAAACCAGTTGAATAAATTCAAACTAACTAAAGGTAGTCAGCACAGATTTACCAAAGGTAGGTCTTGTCTAACAGATCTATTAGAGTGCTACGAAGCAGTTTCTGATTGGGTAGATGAGGGAAGTGAAGTGAACATAGTATATCTCGACTTTCGGAAGGCTTTTGATAAGGTACCAACCACAAAGGTGGTTGTTAGTTAAGGTAGGGCCTGCGGTGTGGCTGGTAGAGTAGCTAACTGGCTTCGTGACAGGAAGCAAAGAGTGGCTGTAAGTGGGAGGATGTCTTGCTGAGATGATGGAAGTATAGTGGGGTACCTCAGGGTTCAGTGCTCAGCCCATTATTATTCATCATTTACATCAATGATTTGTACAGTGGGGTTAAGAGTAGGCTTTCCAAATGTGCAGATATC
The DNA here is from genome assembly GCF_056783735.1 of Eptatretus burgeri. NCBI lineage: Eukaryota > Metazoa > Chordata > Myxini > Myxiniformes > Myxinidae > Eptatretus > Eptatretus burgeri. The sequence goes on from NC_140967.1 coordinate 97,181,108, forward strand.
ACTAAGCTTGGAGGTATGGTAGATAGAGAGGGGAGGGGGGTTGGCAGATGTTTAACATAAAGAAATGTAAAGTGTTGGGGATGGGTAAGAATGATTAAAAAAAGATGACATGATACAAAGGGCAATCTTGGAGTATGTCACAAGGGAGAAGGACCTGGGGGTGGTACATGAAATGAAGTGGGTGGGGAGGAGGTAAGTAGACAGCACTGTGCCAGGTAGCTATAGGTAAACCTAACAGGGTTTTAGTTTGTAGTCGGAGGGAGAAGAGTTGTAAATCAAAACAGGTAGTCTTTAACTGTAGAGGAATTTAGTGAGGCCTCATCTAGAATATTGTGTACCGTTTTGGTTACCAACTCTGAGGAAGGATGTAGCTGCCATATGGAGGTAGGGCAACTAGAATGATTCAGAGTAGAGTGACCAGGGCCTGCAACCTTTCAGAAGTGGCGTGCCAATTGTTAACTTATTCACTCTTATTTACGGATCGGATATGCGTGCTATTGATATATTTTTAACGTCAATAATGGTCCGACTTACTTACATTTTAACAGCTTCATTAAGAAATAAATTAAAAAGGCAGATATTACCGTTTAGTGTGATCCTTGCCCTTGCCGAGTTCTCCACTCTCAGGTCCGTTGTTTGATACTTGAAGCAGCACACAAGCCTCTGAGTATTCAGTTGTTAACCGGCTCCGGGAGGTCTACATAACTGACTTCATGTGTGAAAATATCTGTTCCCAGAGTTATGTAGATCCAAATGCTGAGAGCAGTGAAAATGCCACTTTCTTCAAACAGTCGAATTTCACAGGCAGGGACTTCCAACAGGTCAGGGTAGATGTGATCTCTCTCGGTAGCCTCAAGTGTGCGCCGCAGATCCCGAAACTTCGACACCCATAAGTCTGAGCATTGTAACTCCATGAGCTGTATTTTGAAATCCTCAACATCCATCCACTGAAAAACTGGAAAATTGATGTCGCTGGTATCAAAGTTGTCCGGTTTAATCAGAAAGGAAAATATCGGACCAAAACGTTGGAGATCTTGAAATCTGACAGAAAATCTGATGCGTTCTTGCATGTGCATTCCGATCTCGGCAACAGTGACGGTGTAATGTGTCGATAGTTCCTTAAGTTGTTGGAAATAGCGGAAAGTCGAAATATCAATGATCTGAGAAACAAAATGGCAAGTTTCGCAAGAAATGCCTTCCACATTTCAAAAAGACCCATAACAGTTTGGCCTGCGCCCTGCAGACGGAAGTCGAGTTCGTTTAGATGTGCGGTGATGTCAGTTAGAAACATTAGTTGCATGATACATTTGTCATCGACCAGTTCGGGGTAGTTTTGACCTTTCTCTGACAAAAATATCTTGATTGCATCCAGACATTTGACAAAACGTTCCAAAACCTTCCCACAACTTCGACAACGGACATTGCTGTGAAGCAGAATGTCCTTGTATTCACGGTACATCTCCTCAAGCAGAGCTTGAAACTGCCTCTGCGTCAAGGTAGATCGAGCAACAAGAAATTTCACCATCTTCACCACTGTCGTCATCAAGTTATGAAGCCCAGAATTAGAAATCTTGGCACAATGATTTTCTTGATGAATAATACGACGACAATTTACCGTCGGGTGGCCAATTTGATCCTCGGTGAGCTTTACAAATCCCTCCTGTTTTCCGAGTTGTCCGTTGTCACAGAAATTTTTTTTTCTGATATCAATTCCACTTTCCTCAAAATGATTAACAAACGTCTTCACGATATCTTCCTCTGTTTTTGTGCCATGCATGGGTTTCAGGGAACATAGCTCTTCTCGAACTTCGTCTGAGTCACAGTATCTAAAAACTGCTAACCACGGTGCATCATATATATCCACGCTCTCATCATGCACGACACGAAATACCACTGCATATCATTTAATGCCACCGTCTGTTGTTTGTTAACATTTTGCACCATATTGCTTACGTGCCTCTCCACCGATCTGGCGGACACAGGCACGTCTATAATTCTGGAAATGATTGTGGCTTTATTGGGCAAACCATTGAACAAAACATCTGAACTGAGAAAAGCCTCATATTTTCATATATTGTTGCGGTTTTGGAAATTCACAAAACACCATTCAAGTTCCCCGAAGATCAGTTATTTCAATAAGTAAGTGTTTCAGGTTAGGATTCCCCCACCAATGTGTAAAGGGATTTATTCGTGTGCCAGGCTGTGAATCTTGAGGTAGCATTATTCTTTTCTATCTTTTATTTTAAAACATCAACAAACTCTACAACCACGCCATCTCCACAACACCGCCATCTCCTCGACAACACCATCGCATCCTCCTCAACGACGACCACAGATTGCCGTTGGTTGCGGACACGCTGCGCGGCAGTAAAGGCCACATTCCACCGACCGTGTGTGCAAACGTCCACGGAGCGGCTAATTTGCATAAGTGGATCAAAAGGAGGTCTACCCCGAAAGCACCCTGTGACGTCAAACTTGGGGTTTCCCGCGAGGCTCACCAGGGGTGAAAGGTCGGAGGTGAAGAGTGGGCGGAGCCTGGCCTCGGGTTGAAAGATCAAGGAACGGCTCGCTCCTGGCCGATATAAGGGCGGAACTCGGGCAGATTCGGGTTGTTGTTCACGGGTCGTTCACCGGTGCAGATCGGAGTCGGGGCTGATGGGAGCTGGAAAGACGGAGCTTGGAGTCGTCGGAGCCAGCGGCAGCATCGGAGCTTGGAGTGGTCGGAGCCAGTGGCAGCGGTGGAGCATGGGGGTCCTGGCAGAGGGCCCTGATACGGTCGGGCGATGCTGAGGAGTGAACGGGTTCTAAAGGAGCATCAACTGAAAGAGCAAGAGACCCGTTCGCTCCTTCGAAGTGTCGCCGGCCAGGCTTGCCAGAAAGGGGCCACGACGAAGCCGGGCCACCGAGGCAGACCAAGCAGTCGCCCAAGCGACTGACACGGTTGCGATGCACCACACCGAACAGACACCAAGGGTCGATGATCCGAAGACCATCGAGTCGCCACCAGTGGCGGCCAGGGAACCAGCCCGGCCTCTTGGAGCCCTTCGGTCAACCAGGCTTCGAGTTTGAAATAAAGGCTCTCGAGCCCTATTATTTTCCTTGGTTTTGGATGAAAGTCTGTGGCGCCTTGTCTTCATAAGTAGAACTGGTTAAGTGCATGATTGTGTACATTGTTGAACAGGCATCGGCTGTAGGCTTTGCTCGTGTCATGTCCACTTCCCCCTTGACTGCTTATGTGCCTGTATCAATAAATGCCCCATTGTTTGAATATACATCTGCTCGTTGCGTCACTTTCCTCCCATTGACTGCCACGACGCGTTCGGGAAATTAGCTGGCTATTAAAGCCGATACACGTGATAATTTGGTCCGACAGAACTTAGCGATTTAAAACCGCTCGGCAAAACGCACACGGGACTAGCGCGCTTTGCGGCTCGTTCCGTACAAGTCTCCGTCGAGGTATAAATTCTCCGTATTTCTGTCTGCGTGGATAATTAGGTATATCGAAATTCGGCGATTGACCCTGTACCACGCGGACAGGATATTGACAAGTTAATGGTGCGTTAAGGCACCCGTAGCAGGTTTTGGGGGTTATCCGGAAGGCTACGACTGAATTTCGGTTTACGGCAAGCGCGCGACTGCGTTTGGGCTGAAGCGGTCGTGCGTGGCCATCCGAACCGACGTAATTCGTAAAAAACAAAATATATATACAGTGGGGAGAACAAGTATTTGATACACTGCCGATTTTGCAGGTTTTCCCACTTACAAAGCACGTAGAGGTCTGTAATTTTTATCATAGGTACACTTCAACTGTTTAAAGACGGAATCTTAAACAAAAATCCTGAAAATCACATTGTAAGATTTTTAAATAATTAATTTGCATTTTATTGCATGAAATAAGTATTTGATACATCAGACAAACAGAATTTAATATTTGGTACAGAAACCTTTGTTTGCAATTACAGAGATCAGATGTTTCCTGTAGTTCTAAACCAGGTTTGCACAGACTGTAGCAGGGATTTCGGCCCACTCCTCCATACAGATCTTCTCCAGATCCTTCAGGTTTCGGGCTGTCGCTGGGCAACACAGAGTTTCAGCTTCCTCCAAAGATTTTCTATTGGCTTCAGGTCTGGAGACTGGCGAGGCCACTCCAGGACCTTGAGATGCTTCTTACGGAGCCACTCCTTAGTTGCCCTGGCTGTATGTTTCGGGTCGTTGTCATGCTGGAAGACCCAGCCACGCCCCATCTTCAATGTTCTTGTTGAGGGAAGGAGGTTGTTGGCCAAGATCTCGCGATACATGGCCCCATCCATCCTTCCCTCAATACGGTGCAGTCGTCCTGTCCCCTTTGCAGAAAAGCATCCCCAAAGAATGATGTTTCCACCACCATGCTTCACGGTTGGGATGGTGTTCTTGGGGTTGTACTCATCCTTCTTCTTCCTCCAAACACGGCGAGTGGAGTTTAAACCAAAAAGCTCTATTTTGGTCTCATCAGACCACATGACCTTCTCCCATTCCTCCTCTGGATCATCCAGATGGTCAATGGCAAACTTCAGACGGACCTGGACATGCGTTGGCTTGAGCAGAGGGACCTTGCGTGCGCTGCAGGATTTTAATCCATGACGGCGTAGTGCGTTAATTATGGTTTTCTTTGATACTGTGGTCCCAGCTCTCTTCAGGTCATTGACCAGGTCCTGCCATGTAGTTCTGGGCTGATCCCTCACCTCTCATGATCATTGAGGCTCCACGAGGTGAGATCTTGCATGGAGCCCCAGACTGAGGGAGATTGACTGTTATGTTGAACTTCTTCCATTTTCTAATAATTGCGCCAACAGTTGTTTCCTTCTCACGAAGCTGCTTGCCTGTTGTCCTGTAGCCCATCCCAGCCTTGTGCAAGTCTACAATTTTGTCCCTGATGTCCGTAGACAGCTCTCTGGTCTTGCCCATTTTGGTGAGGTTGGAGTCTGATTGATTGAATGTGGACAGCTGTCTTTTATGCAGATAACGAGTTCAAACTGGTGCAGTGAATGCAGGTAATGAGTGGAGAATGGGAGGGCTTCTTAAAGACAAAACTAACAGGTCTGTGAGAGCTGGAATTCTTACTAGTTGGTAGGTGATCAAATACTTATTTCATGCAATAAAATGAAAATTAATTATTTAAAAATCATACAATGTGATTTTCAGAATTTTTGTTTTAGCTTCCATCTTTTACAGATGAAGTGTACCTATGATAAAAATTACAGAACTCTACGTGCTTTGTAAGTGGGAAAACCTGCAAAATCGGCAGTGTATCAAATACTTGTTCTCCCCACTGTATATATATATATATACCCCATCTGTCAATGGGTTTCCATATTTTGCAAAAGATTGTGCGATTTTGTAACTTCCCTCTGCGGCTTGATTTTTACTGACGCAGACGTGAGTAAAGACCCCGTTTTGCTTTTTCTCTCCTCGCTATGGTCGTTTGATCGACTCGGCCTTGTCCGCCTAATCCTTGAAGTGTTTCTCATGCTTTGTCTGAAAATGTCGTTGGATACTTGATGATCTCACAACACAGTACAAACAGCACCGTCTGCATGTTGAACAAATCCGTGTTCGTTTCTTCAAGAGGGCTGAAATGAGCCAACATCTAACTTTGCTTTCTAAGGAACCGCCATTTTGTCCCCCAAAAAACGCGATCAGTAGCACTTATTGCGAGATTTCCTGTGAATCAAGAGAATCGGGTGTGTCTGTCGCGTGCATACTGTATCTCCATACAGTACGTATGGATATCAATTGCCAGCAGGAGGACGAGAATCAGGAACCGAAGGGGCTAACGCTGAATAATCTGCGGTGTGTTTTGAATCTCGATGAGACGATTGAGACACTTTTCTCTGAAGATAATCCTCCAGATCGATCAGCCAAGGTATCACGGGTCATACATGACAGCTTGTCATGTTATCGGGAGATATACGATGCGAAAATTCGTCATGGCACACAATCCAAACTGGACTCTTTCTTTAAAAAGGCTCGAAATTATGCTGCCCAATGAAAGCTCTTGTTTTATTTTATATATTTTTGAGATTGACAAAGCATTCAAGCATAGTTTCTTATTGGGCCCCCCCCCCCCGACTTAGTTTCTTCACCGTTAATTAGACTTTTATTGCGCGTGCCACTCAAGCTCATATTGTGTGCCACTCATGGCATGCATGCCGTACGTTGCCGACCCTTGGCTAGATTGATTCCGGGCCTAGCTCGACTAAGCTATGAGGAGTGGCTGAAAGAGACAGGACCTCATACATTCAAAAGGGGGTGATTACAAGGTGATATGATGGAGATGTTGAACACATTGAAGGGTGTAGACAGAATTAGTGCGGAAGAGTTCTTCAGCACAATACACAGTGTTAGGACCAGGGGCCATAACCTGAGTGTAAAGAAGGGGAGAGTTAGGAGTGTAATAAGGTAGAGGTCTTTCAGTCAGAATAGTTAACGCATGGAATGGTCTCCCTGGAAAGGTAGTGGAAGCAGAAAGAGTATACAAGTTTAAATTGTATTTAGATAGGTATGTGGATGCATTGGAGATAGATGAGGTACAGGGATGTTGGTCGGACTTGAAGGTGGCTTTTGTGTGGATGGGTGATAGTATCGGGTGTTGGTGTAGCGCAGCCAAATAGGGCCGAATGGCCACCTCCTTGGCCATAGGTCGTTGCTATTCCTTGAGCTGTTGCATCTTAAAGGAATTTTTTTTTAATCCAACAAATGATTTGGGATGTGACAAGTGATGGCAGTGAAAAAGTTCGTCTTTCCCCCACCATGGGGGAACAATTATTGACGTATTAACATTGGTAAGCACAACCCGTTTGTTTGCAAAATAAAGGATTAATAGTTTTTATCACAACCTTTCATCGTAAGCCCATGACTATTCGTACAACATTTTCATTATACTGGGTCAGGTATTAAGTTATAACTCTTTGGGTTTCGGTAACAACCTATAATGGCAAGTAAAAGAAAATTTGTTGAGAATCGTTAAAGTAGAATAATACGAAGAAAACTTTAAAAAAAAGAAGTTTTGTATTCAGAAATTGAGGCCAATAGAGGAGAAACAGACTGACAGGGGATAAAGGGGGAAGGAACAGTGAGGCAAGGATGTTTCACACGAGTAACTGAGTGGCAGAAATAAAAAGGGTGGGGGAGAGGGAAGGAAGGGAGTCGATGACAGTAGAAAAGAACAAGAGGTGACAACGGCCAGAACTCTGAAAGAATGGAGGGAGGGGCACAAAGCGACAGAGACATGAAGTCGGGCCTACAGATGAATGAAGAAATGGAGGTGAGTGTTCAGCTTAGAATTGCGAGAGGTAAATCAGGTGTGTAATTCTGGAAGAGCATGTACAACCTGGGAGGACTGAAGTACGAGTGTGTAGGAGAAGCGAGACTAGAGGCAAGCATACAGAAAATGGAGAATCCACATGTTTGACTGCGCTGGGAGAGACAGACTTTGGGACTCGGCCTCCTTCCAGGATATGCCAATAACACGGAAAAGCCTTGGACTCGATTGTCTTCAGAGGAGCAAGCCGCTGCAGCACCAGCCCAGAGTGAGGAACCATACTCCATACTTCGGATGAAGGCCTTACACACTGCAATAAGCTCTCAGTGGTCCAAAATGGACATAAGTCCACAGAGAATACTGAGAAGTCGATCTGCATTAGCAGCTAGCTTGTCAAAGTGGTCATGCCAAGACAGATGGTCACAGATTGAGGCCTACAAGCTCCAGGGACTGCACTTCTTGCAGGGTTTGCCTGGTGAAGCAGATCGAGGGGTTTCAAAAACTGATCCCTATGGAGGGATGGAGTGCAAGCATGCGATTTTCCTGCATTGAAAGGCATGCGTTCCGTGTAGTTGAACAAGACTTTTCCAAATCTGCAGCGATGGATGATGCTTTAGCAGTCTGTGTCTCATGAGCCAAAAATATGGTGTCCTGTTATGTGGAGGGTAGAGTAGTATGCAGAATTGTACAGAAGATTACCCAGGGAAACGGCAAGGTCATTGATGTAAACCAAGAATAAGATCAGGTCTTAAAATGTTGTCTGTGACACACCAGTCTCAAGAGAGATCTCAAAGCAGAATATCATGAAAGAGCGAGTTGTATTTACTTGCTCAGAGAGAAAACAAATAACCATTCAAGGTAGGGCCAGCAAATACTATTAGCATACAGCTTGGGAAGAAAGGCTGGTTGCCAGACAGTACCGAAAGCTTGCGAGATGTGCAGAGAGATTGCCCCCAATCTCGTCTTACAATTGTAGTGAATCCATCCAATGTTGAGTTAAAACAAACAAAATGTCCATGGTAGAATATTCAGAGTGGATGATGAGAGATAATGTCTGAGGTCTGCAGTGATGTTACATTTCATCTCTTTCTCAAGATTGGGAGAAGCCTAACTGGTCTGTAGTACAGAGCATCAGATTTAGAACCAGTGTGAATAGGGATGACATTTGCAACTTTCTAATATGAAGGTAGGAGACAGGAAGAGGAAGAGTTTACAGGAACTACTAATGTCAGGAATTGATGAGATAATGGACCAATCTATAGACATCGGGGATTTCACACAGACCAATCTGTCTTTCCGAAAGGTTATACACATCGATCCCTCTGAAGACTACCAAAGAGACAAACGCTTGCACAAGGGTGTGATCAGAAGAGCTAAAAGGAATAGAGAAGCAAGGCAGGGTGGAGGGGGAGTTTAACATGACCAAATCGCACAAAGAATAACTGCCGTTGGGAAAGATGCGAGTAGAAGAGAGAAAGATTGAGAAGGGCAGCGGTATCACAAAAGCCCTTAGCTGCACAAACGTATACTGTATCTTGAGGACTGACTCCCAACAGACTGGCATGGTGGCAAGTAAAGTCTCCACAGTGAAGAAAGAGAGAACGTGAGTTGAGTGGATCAGATTTCACCAAATCGCATCATGACCACAGAGAATCCCTGTCTGAAGAAAGCCTGATGAATGGAGTTGTTGAAGCTGGGAGGATGGTCAACCACAGATAGAAGCTATTATGGAGAGAGACTCAAGGACCTAAATGGGGGCTGGAAGGCTGGGGGGCAGGTGAGAGGGGGGAACAAAAGAGATGCAGGAGGCAACTGGAGACATTCCTGGAGGAGGGAGGGCTGGATAGCTGAGGGTGGAACCAGGAGAGCTGCGGTGGGGAGGGAGGCTGAGGAGGATTTGGAGAGGTGCTGGTGGGGCTGGAGACACACTGGCAGTGTGGGTGCTGGAGAGATTCTGGAGGTCTGGAGAGATGCTGGGGGTGTTGGGAAATCGCTGGGGGGCTGGCCAAGGACAGTATGGGAGGGTCACGGCAAAGAGCGGGAAAAGGCAGGAGACAAAGTGGCACAAAAGAGGGGTGGAGACAAAGAGGAAGAGGGGTGGGAAAGGGTAGAAGAGGGATGGGCAATGACAGGTGATTCAGCTAGAATTAGACATTCATAAAAACCTGATCTGCACATTTCCAGCACGCAATCATAAACATCACAGATTTGGTAGAAAAGTGGACTATTACATTCCGATCAGAAAACAGTGCTTCATTGTTTATATGATGCACACAATATGAACTTTCATGCTGGCAAGGAATGACACAAGAGAAACAAAAGCAGAAAGTGTGGGAGAGAGTATGGGTAAGATGCCCGAATAAGAGAAATGAAATGCCGAAAGCATCATGTACACAGTTAAAACAGTTCAGCCCGTCCTGAGAACTCACCCGTGACCGAAGGGAAGAAAATTCCAAACAGGACCGTAAAAGAAGTAGCCAGATCGGTGAAGATGTACGGATACCGACGCACATTACTCGGCGGCACATCCACCACACCCATTCCCGTGCTTTCGATTATGTCACCCTTGGACATATAGCTGCTCCAGGCGTTCCCTGCAGTACAGATATGACATTCTCAAATTACACAACCTCTTAATGTGTGTTCAATTTGAGGTTTATAAACATATTCTCCACAAAATAAATAAATAAATAAAAGAGAGCTAATATTTGCTTGCCTTCCATCTTTTTGTTCATGCTCTGGTTTCAGCAACATACACCAAAAAGCCATGCATCGACATTGGACTTTTAATCCCATTAAAACTGATCTTTAGTTCTCTTGAAACGTCAAGGACAGAATGTTTGAAGCGATTGTCTTATTTTCAGGATTTTATATTTACGTGAGAATTTTGATGACGTTTGTAAAACACACATGATCCATCTTGTACACACAACTACATACAAGTATTGAAAACAAATTGTTTGTAATGAAGCTGGGTTTGGCGGCTCACATTTGGACTTCCTGAAAGTTTGCTTTTGTATCCATCTTGCTCACCTCCTTCAACCTCCTCTACTCCTCATTCTTATCCACATCCCTAGTTTGCAGTCTCCATCTATTTTGTCCCTTGGCCCTGCTGTGGGCGTCCCCCCCCCCTTTCTGCTGTGTCCTAATCTATTCAGTGTTCTCTTTCACTCATCTTGATTTTATATACAAAAATAGTTTTAATGGCAGAAACAAACCTGTGAAGGCCTTACTGAAGAGACCAGGGATCCCCTCGATCTCCGTGACATTGTTTGATGCAAAGTAGTTGTCACACGTGGCATTAAGAAAGGGCGAGTCACAGAAGACCTCCCACAAGCGTGTGGTCCTTGTCTGGTTGGCATAGCTCACCGTTTTGGCACATACGTTGAAGGCATGCCGTGCCAGGGTGCGATTACCCAGCAGGCATATCCTGTCATTGCAAGAAAGAAAGAAAACAGTTGCAAAATTCAATTAGGAACAAAGCAGTTGAAGAAAAGGGGGGGGGAGGAGAAATGGAGTTGAAGATAGGCATCTACTGATTACATTATGCAAGTCAGGTGGGGATTCAAGCTGCCCGACGAGGGGACAAAGGAACAATTTGAGCAGGTTGCATTTAGAAATCATGATGCCCTCCCATTACTTAAAATTATTTCTTGAAGTATTTTAACTAAATACTGTCTTTAGAGCCATACACTGTTCAAGGTAGAGATCGACAAAAGAGTTGATACGCTTTCATGACGAGCTCTTTTCGCACAAGACCACAAAACTGATGGAAGGACAAAGAAAAACTCTTCTTCGACCATGTATTTCCTAGTGGTCTACACAACATATGTGGGTGCACGTGTAACTGAATGAGCCTTGTGAGGATGCACATGGGCAATCCATGTAGAAAGTAGCAAATATAAGACCAGAAAATTGCAGCGGGTGGACATGTATACATGAAAGATTTTTTTAACTGCAGAAACAGCATTGCAAATGTCATCCATGCACAAGAAAGATGCTTCGGCGTGGACTCACGGGAAGTGAGGTGGGGCGAAGGCCGACTTGACGACACCCACATAGATGGCAATGATGGAGAGGATGACGCACGTGAGGAAGAGCATGGCAAACTTATTGACATATTTCACACCCACAAAGACGACGATGGCCATGGACGTGAGGAAGCAGGTGCCGTACACACGCATGTTATTGAATAGGGCTGCCATCTCATCTCCTGGTTCTGCCGCCTTAAAGATGGCTGCTGCAGGTGAGATGTATGCCTGATTTGAAGCAAGGGATGATATGACAAAGATGAAGGATGATGTTAGATACATCGAGTTCGGAACATCGAGTCCAGAAAGTTCAGGCCTCACAGTCTTCCATGATAGCACCGGCATTTAAAGATGAAAATCAACCGATTATTGAATGCGACTTACCACAAGGATTTCTACAGCTCCAAGGATGTACATGGAAGAGGCAAATGTAGTTCCCAGGTAGAAACACAGACCCACAGCACCACCAAACTCAGGCCCGAGTGAGCGAGAGATCATGAAATACGAACCGCCAGCTAATGGGAAGAGGGAAAGTTACGAAAATCAGTTTGTTGTATATGACACGAAGCATGGAGAACAAACATGTTCCTCCACATTGTTTATATCCTTCATTGGGGTAAGAGAGTCAACATCAATATTTGTTGTTGAAACCATATCTGCTAAGAAGGGTTACTTATATACTGAAATGCCCTCTGCATATCCCTTAATACAATTGGCTTATTTGTCAAGTGCTGCAACTACCTGCCCCCATGGTTCTTGCTTATTATCCAATCATACAGTATTGGCAGATGGAGCTTCTAACGAACTCTCGCTACTTTCATCAGTCTTGGGCCCACCGTTTGATTTCTCTCCATATGACCTTCAGCGTTTTCATTTTGTTGTCAACAATGCGTCACCGGGTCTCTCTTGGCTGTCCAACCATTCTCTTCCCGTCAGGTGGCCAGCATATTTCCCTTTTCAGTATGTGCTCATCTTCCATGCGTAATCAAACGGAAGAACAAATACTGCATTGGAGTCATCAGAAGGAACCCAAAATAATTAAAGAGCAAAGATGGAGTCATCAGGAGGAACCTGGATCGAGGATTCGGGTTTCAGCCGCTACTGCACTTCCTTCAAAAACCCATCCAGGTGCAGCCAAGTGAACCTTACAGAAAACTTTCTGCAAGAATTCACTTTTCTTAGGGACCGAGACAGATAGATAAAGAACGAGACAGATAAAGAGTTCAGGAGATAAAAGAAAAGAAAAAGCAAGAATTACAATGAAAAAGGACAAATGTGAAAAAGTAGAAAGAAATGTGAAAGGAACAAATAACAAAGATGTCAGGAAGAACCTAGATGGAAGATGGATCGATTTCAGCAGTTACTCCACAGGCCCAAACGCAGCAACAAGTACAAGCTACCAGAGGTCCGTCACATGCACGAGCCAATTCCACATCCTAATTTCACATTTAGTAACTGGTATGGCAAGACAGTTCATTGCTGGTGCCGTCACCACCCTGGGTCATCTCGTTCACGTTTGATTTTTGACAAAAAGGATCCAAAAAGAAACTCGTTTTGATGCTTCACAGGTAACAGCATTCTGTCGGGAAAGGGAGAGGGCATCAAGCCGGGTGTCTTGTCTGTTACCACTACGAGCAGATAGAACAAGCATCCAAAATTTTATTTCACAAAAGAAACCTCAAGATAGTATTCCAATATATGACACACAATATGTCTGCGGCCTGGAAAAATTCCAAATCCCTGCCTTCTGATTGTCTGAGCAAAGTCATCCTGATGGCACCAGACGACAAAGGGAGGTGCAATTAGGGAACAAAATTAACAAGCAGGGCAATGACTATTATCGGAGATGCATATGTGAACTTAAAGGAATTACAATAGAATTGCAAAATCTCAGGCCAGCTATAAACTTTCATCCTGGTGTTTCACATGCAGGGCAAGGCCTAATTGTGTGCCATGCCTCGGATGGACATTAAACTGGGTCCTTCTTGAAGAGTAGGCGAGCTATCACCGTGGGATCTTTATCAGACAACAAATAATGCTTGCGGATGGGAAGTCCAGTTCAACAATTATGAGAGGGGCGGCACAAACAATGCTGAATTGTCCTGCCTGCGAAAGACCAGGATGGCAGTTTATAGCTGCGCCAAGATTCAAACCCAGGCTAGACGGGTCAGAAGCGAGTGTGTGTACCTCTAGGCCATCCTGCCAGTGCATGAGATAAATACTCGGATGGGAACACCAAAAAGGCAACCCAAAAGGGCATATGAGGGGGTATTCAAATATGTTATACGAATGAGATATGTACTCAATTATCCAAGATGAGTCAAACTTTTATTTTAAAAAATCCTCAATAAATGTAAAAGTATTGTTGTGGTTGACGAAATTCACAAACCACCATTCAGGTCCCTGAGGTGAGATATCTCTGTAAGTATATGTGTAGTTAGGCCCAAACCCGTTGTTTCGAGGGAATAAATGTCATTCAGTCGGGCTGCGACTCTTCAGGATAGCCGTTTTTCTTTTACTATCTTTATTTTGGACCAGCCGCCATTACTACCACCACCAACCACGTCTCAACAGCCATCACAACAACAACCACCAACCACAACGCCGCTTCACAACAACAACCACCAACCACAACGCCGCTTCACAACAACAACCACCAACCACAACGCAGCTTCACAACAACAGCCACGACCTTTACCGTCACAACTCGCCACCATCGCATCACCGTCATTCCCACGCCACTTGTGGGCGCCGATGCTGGACTCGTGCGGGGCGCGCACCGAGCAGCGTGTTCAGAGACATCACAGACTTTCCGAAGAAAAACGGATCAAAAACGACTCACGCCCACTTCTGTTCCGTCCTATCGGAGAGCGTGGGGCGATTTGGCCCCGCCTCCAGGGCGTTGGAGTGAGGTCGCGATATGCAAATTCATGGATCAAAAAGCATTCACGCCCACTTTTCCTCGGTCCAATGGGGAGCCAGTTGGAGGTGAAGGGTCGGAGGTAAAGGGTCAAAGGTGGGGGAGCGAGGCCACGGGGGATATAAACGGCCGCGCTCGCCAAACAGTTCAGTTGGGAGGGGAGGTTGAGAGTGGTGCGTTGGAACGAGTTGTCGGTGGAGCTGGAAGAAGAGTCAGAGTTCGGAGGGGAGAAGTCCAGAGTGAAGAGTTGGGACGAGCCAAGAGAGGAGACGGAGAGGGCGATTAGACGGAGCTGTGGAGAGGTGGCGGCGGCGAAGGCGGACGAGGGGGTGCTCGCGTCGGTGCCGGGAGCTGCAGAGGGAGAGGCCAGCAACGCGACCGTGGTCGAGGAGGAGACGCTCGTCGCGGGACCAGAGACAGGGTGGTATCCTCCTCCCCCCCGAGCATCAACAACCCCCTCCTGTTTCCCCCGCGCTGAGATAGTGCGACAAGGGGGCCCCTTTCCCACCCCCCTACCAGACACTGTCCGCGAGGCCCGCGGAGTTGAGGCGCCACCGCCACTTTGCGTCTCATCATCAGACGGTAGGCCCGACACGGTCTCGGCCCCAGGCCCGCCTCATCCTGGAGGGTGGTTCTTTTCTTTTGCTTTGGGTATACATGTTGTCGGCGCCGTCTGTGAAGTAAAATTGTATAAGTGTTGCCGTGTGCTCGGTAGTCGGATAGCTCTGCATTGTGTTTCTCTTTTATATTTGCTTTTTGTGTAATATTGTGTTTCTTCTCCTTTTACATGTGCTTTTGGTGTAATTGTATATGTGTGCTTCCCGTTCATCGCGAAATAAATGTGAGTTATGTTGAACTGTTTTCCCGCTTCGCTTCGTCTTTTCTTTCATTGAATCTCCATCTTGCTTCACGTAAAGGGTTGGTCGTGGGCGAAAACGCCCGATAATTAATCGAACCGTCGAGGCCGACGAATAACACCGCTCGGTTATCCCGATAGTACGGAACGGGTCGCTTAAAGTGGCCCGTGTCCGAAGTCGACCTGCGATCGCCCGGTCTACCCTCCGTGTGGGTACTTAGGTAGGTCGAATTTGGCGAGCAACCCTATCCCATGCGGGGGCCGATTGGCACGATCGTGGTGAGACCGAAAGGTCCACCCGTGACTAGTTCCCGGCGTTAGTCCGAGAGGGTCACGACTGGATTGTCCGTCCGGTGGGCGACGTGCCGCGATTCGAGTTACGTGGCCGTTCGCACGCCGGCGGGTGCGAATCCGCAACAGTATATATGGTACCTATACTTAGGAAGAAAATGTATTACTTATTTAAATATTTGGCTCATATTTTCTTGGCCTTTTTTAATCCACAAAATCTCGGCTCATCGAAGAGCGAGGTGTCAGAGGTTTACGAGTGGAAAGCAACACACACTAATGGTGGGGCAGTAGAACAGTGCGTGGACATGATAATCAAAGGCATGAATGAACAGGAGAGGGAGGAGGACAACGAGGAGAGAGAAGGAAACACAATAACCTGCAAGGAAATAGTGAGAGGGTTAATGTGTAATGAGGATAGAAAAGATCATAGATATGGATAGATGATGAAGTGAGAAAGTGGTGTCTTGGACAACTGTGTATTTCATTTGTACGACCTTTTTAACACCCCAGTTAGCTTTGGAAAAGCAGGGTCCAGTAACACTCAAGCAAGTTCTCAAAATCCAACAAAACATCCATCAACTGGAATTTTGCATCTTTGAAGTACTGTATATCTATTTCAACAATAGCAAGATCGATCGTCTTACCAGGGACAACACCGTTGGTTGCAATGGCACTCATCGAGATAGCGGTAAGCAGCGTCTGTAAAAAGAATACAAACATGTCATGACCTTGTCAGAACATCCTGACCTTCCTCCTTCCCAATTAATTTCCCCTTCTTTACTGGGGTTTTCATCAATCCCTTCATCTCTGTCTTACATCCCTATCTCTCAATTACTCCCAATCTTTCATACAAAATTAAACTTGTTATCCAAAGACTATCTGTCCCTCCTCGATTTTGATTTCACAGATATTTCCATTCCTAATCCACCTACCGGGTCTCCATTTAATAGGCATTACCTCCCCCTGCTTCAGCATCTAAATGGGGGAACATTGGGAAGTCTTACACAGCAGCAGCAGAGCAGCACAATGAGGAATGACTCAAAAATGCCGGCTGTGCCAACCAGCCAAGGTAGACGTAGGAAGAGGATGACACCGAGAATGTTCTGTAGACACGGCAGATAGACACCCATGCAGGTTCCCATTCGAGGAGACTGAAGGTTAGGTGGGGAGTGGATGGTAGAGAGCAAGAGGTGCACAAGATGGTGGAGCAATGGATGGAAAGTTAGTGTCACTTTTAGTTGGAGGGTTGATCAAGCATCCTTGGATTACCAAGCACAAACCTTCAATCAAAAAACACAAAACAATAATGATATCACTCACAATACCGACACAAAACCTTGCTGTCAAATAAAATTACTGGACCTCACCCTCATTGTTGTTTTTAAGGAGCACGATTCAGAGGTGGAACTGGAATTTTTTTTCAGGTGGGGGGTGGGGGATGGCGGGAGATGTTCGAGGAAAGGGCTTCACCAAAGCACATGAATCTTAACAGTCGTGGTGAAACCGAGGAGGGGGAAGGAGAGTGTGGAGTCTGTAGGGAGAGGTATCCTCATTCTACCACTAAAACCTTCCTCCAGAAGCTGAAGCTTTTGTTATACAATCAGATATAGCTCAGATTAACTGCAGTGAAGTTAACCAAGAATGATTCAAGGCTTATATTTGCCATTCTGTAAATTCAAACAACTTGCATCTGCAACAGAAAATATCAAGACGACCACTAATTGTCCAAAAGTTTCAGCTCCAATGGCTACAAAGGTTAGCAAAAGCTGAGACTCATGTAGTTATCTAGTTCCGTCAAATGATGTCCGACTTCTGGTGACATTCATGATCAGATTTATCCAAACATCCCTATCCTGCACCGCTTCCCGAAGCTCTGGCACAGACAGCTTGGTTGCATCCTTTACCTCGTCCATTGAGCACATTACAAGTTCTGCCTCTTCCTCTTCTTGCCTCAACCACACCTAGCATGGTTAATTTCTCCACACTTTCGTTTTCTGCACCCATGAAGTGTCCAAAGTATGACAGTTTCTGTTTAACATCAATGCTTCTAATGTACATTGTTATCCAATTTCTTCAAGCACAGATTTATTTATTTTTGTTCTTCTTGCAGTCCATGGGATTTTTAACATTCATCTCCAAAACCACATTTTAAAACCATGAATCTTCTTCCTTTCTTTCTTCTTCACAGTCCACAACTCGCATCCAAACATTGCAACTGGAAATACCAGAGCATTCACCAGCCTCCTCGTGGTTTGTTTCATCACGTCTTCGGCTTTCCAGATCCTTGGCAGTCCTGACATTGCAGAACAATAGCCGTTTATCAATTCCTCCTCTACATTCTCCACTCACTTCATTCAAAGAATGGAGGAAGAAGAAACTTTCCATTATTTCCAGGTGATCGTCTCCCAATCTGAACAGGTCAATCTTCTCAGATGACAAGATTTTAATCTTGTTTAAGTTTAAATAAACACCAGCTTTTTCACTTTCCTCCTTCACTGTCTGTAGCAGTTTCATCAAGGCATCTTTCCTTTATGCCAACAGAGTGGTATCATCGGCATACCCTAGGTTGTTGATATACCTTCCTCCAATCCGGACTCCAGCCTCTGTATCATCGAAGTTAGATTTTCTCATGATGTACTCACTATACAGATTGAACAAGAAAGGGGAGATAATGCAGCCCCGTCTGACTCGTTTTCCAAGTCCAAACCATTCTATCTCTCCATACTCTGTTCCTACTGTAGCTACTTCTTTAGTGTACAGGTCTCTTTTCAGACATATCAGGTGCTCTGACATCGCCACTTCTCCCAGCATAATGCACATCAATTCATGATCAACACAATCAAAAGATTTGCTGTAATCTATAAAATGGAGATACCTCTTCCTTTAATATTCTCTTGCTTTTTTCCATGATCCACCTTAGGTTCTGATGTCGTGTGTAAAGCCGGCCTACCTTTATGGTCTGAAGACTGTGGCACTGACAGAGAACCAACAGCAAAAGCTGCAGGCTTGCGAGAACAACTGGGTCAGGAGGATTGCGGGACTGAAGAGGGTGGATAGGAGGAGATTGGTGTGCAGATGAGTGCATAGGTTGAAGGAGCAAGGTAGGAGGAAAAGAGGTAGACTGCGGTTGAGATGGGAGGATTGTGTGAGGAGGAATATCAATAAGGTGGGGGTGGTTGGAGAGTGGAGAGAGTTGGCTGAGGACAGAGGGAAGTGGAGAAGTATCGTGGTCGAGGCAGGGCAGAAGCTTGGTGTTATTGGACCTCACCCTATATAAAGGGAAGAGGAGGAGGAGAACGAACTTCTCCTTGATGAGTTGCATACCGAGGCTAATGAGCCCAATCTCTCCGAAACAGCTACTTGTGGTCGACTTTCATCACTGTAAAAATTTACATTTATTGAAAAGGATATGTATACAATGCTTGTAAAGGATGGAGGTTACACAACTCTATTAGATCTATAACTACTATTGCTGCTGCTGCAATGTTCCATACTGTGGACAAAATGTATTAGGTCCTTGATGCTGTGGGTTAGCATGACATGACCATCATCCCATAGTATGATGCTCTCAATCAGCAATTGAGAGTGTGTTTCATTTGGAAATCTTTACTACGTTGGAGCTAAGAGATATTAACGAATGGAACGTGAACGTGAAGGGGTTTATGGACACCTAGTAACCCGACCCCCCCCCTCTCCCACCACCCAAAGATCGACCACTGCTACACATCAATTCAATGTAGTGTGAGCTACAAGCAGTCTTTATACCTGAGTGGGTTGTATCCTGGTGCCATCGATGCTCTCAGCCTCTTCGTGCTCTCGAGCACCCTGTGGCAAGTTAGTGTAGTTTACCAACCTGCTAAGTAAGGATGACACCATAGGTCGTGTGTCCATCTCTTCCTGAGGGTCAGATATGGTCAAGAACGACAAAAACCATACAATGGTTAATGACCACCAACTCGACCATCCACTGCAACCACCATAAATTAACAGTATTCTCCAGTGTATGTTCACAAACCACAAGTCAACTGGTTTTGTCCAAGTTCCTGTCACATTTTTAATCAGGTAATTTTTCCAAAACACCAAACACCAGCAACAGACATGTAGTAAACCACACAGTCAAGAGTACAAAAGCATCTCCTGGATTATCAGCGGGTAACTGAAGGAAGATAAAGATTTACCAGAACTGGGTCGAGTGAGGAAGTGTGTTCCACAGGTGGGAAAAATAGATGTTGAGATGGTGAAGTTTGGGGATCGGCGCATGTGGACGACGGATCGATGCTCTCTCCTACCATTTCTTCTCCGCTAAGTTCCCCCGACCATTTACGTTGTGTTTTGCTGTTTCGTTTTCATCAAATTTTATTCCCCAAACCGTGTCCTGTTGTGTTGAATCATTTAGTTCGTCTCTCGAGTTTAGTCGGGCCCACCTGCGATCGCCGAGTGGGCTTCCCCTCCATTTTCTGCCTCGTTTTCACTTCTTTGTTCTAGTTATTGTTACTTCTGAACCCTCAATTGGCTCTTTGGGATTCCTGAGATCCTTCCGAGGTCAGCAAAATCAGTACCAGCTTGCTGGGATGATTGAGCCATTCGAGTATCCTGTGTCGAAGTGGCGATCCGTCCAGGATTGTGCCCAATAGCCCAGGAGACTGCTTTGGCAGCACCGACACTGTCCAGAGTATGGTCCCAATGGATGGATGAACCCTCAGCTCAATCCTTTTCCCCTCCTCCCTCAAAAACTTAAACAAAATACCTCTCCTTCTTCACTCGGAAAAAAACCCAACAACATCGGAAAGATTTTTTTCTCCCAAAACTCCACTCATTTTTCTATCCCTTCTTTGCAATATACCTAAACTTGATGAAAAGTTTCACTTCCTTAAAACCTCTTCGCAATACTTTAAAAAAAAAATCTTTTAAAACGTTTCCAAAATGGATCTTAAAGTGCCTTACTCTGCTTATTTCTTCATCAGGAAGAACCTATTCATTCTTCTTCTTCATCAAAATCTCTTCCTTTCCTCTTTTACATTGAGGCTTATTTCCCAAAACCTCCTCACTTCGAAACGCTTAGTTCATCCAGCCTTCTTTTTAACTTACAGCCAAATTTTCCTATATACCTTCAACCAAAAATACTCACCACCACCCCACCTATGAAGACTGTCACAGGTTATCCAGTCTGGGAATCCTGAGATGTCAATTTTGCAGAGCTTACTGCAGCCTTACAGTTCCATTGGACAGCGACATCACAAGCTCTGATCCGCCGCCTGTGTTTATTCATGCCCCGTCGACTTCAAACGTGCATCACCACCCAAGGTGTTCACACTCGAAATTGACTGTATGGACTCCTGCATCGTTTGATGTTTTTCTGACGTCACGTGCACATCCAAATTTTCCCCTCTCTGTGCAGATTCTGTCAGACTGTCCCTGACAAATCTCATGTGATTGCATACATTGATGCTTTTTCACGTGCTATGAAATAAATGTCAATTCAAATTTGGTATGCGTTTTCATTGCCTCTAAATATATTACAGCACTATCATGTAAATAATATCCCCTACTTTACTCAGGTAAAAATCACTGAGAGGAAGATTTGGGTTGGCCTGTTTGATATTTCCATCTGAGCAGTTAGCTCACAATTCTGGCATCTCAGGCTTCAATTGTAAACACTGACCGCTAATATCCCAGGCCTGCACATAATTCATGTACAAGCTCCTGAAAGTACACGAGCAAAATATATAAATTGGAAACATTCCAGATCATCCTAAGGATGGAGAAACTTCAAAACCAATGTGGAAATTATATATATTATACATATATATATATATATATATATATATATATATATATATATATATTGTTATGGCTGTGGAAATTCGCAATACACCATAAAGGGTCCTCAGGTGAGATATATCGATAAGTTCATGTGTAGTTATCCCACACCCGTTGTTTAGAGGGAATATGTGTGATCCATTCGGGCTGCGACGATTTCGTTAGCCGTTTTCCTTTATCTATCGTTATTTTGAGCCACCATTGCCACAAACCTCCACGCAAACAACAACCGCCACCAACTACGCCACAACGCTCACACCACCCCCACAACAATCACCACCATCTTCGCCACTGCGCCCACTTACGAACGCCATCCTCCGCGGACCACGGTAAGACGGTTTCCGCACCACGGAAACCGTCCGAAAAGGATTGGCAGAACAAAACCACTTGTGAAGCCTGTGGGGTTTTTTCCCGCCATTTTTCCCCACGCTTGGTGTGAAGGGGAGGGGTGGGGCAGCTCGCTCCCGATTGGTAGACGCGCAGTGTGACATGGACGAGAGTGAGGTACGCCCCTTTTTGGGAGGCTCCCAGAAGGGGGGGGTGGAGCCCGAAACGGGGCTGAGCGAAGGGCGGAGCCCCGCTCCATAAAGGACGGACACGGCAGGGCGCGTTCTCTTCTCTTCTCTTCTTCGCCCCTTGGTGAATGCTTTCCTTCCTCTTGGATATCTCTTTGGTCCTCCTGTATGCTCTCTCCTCGTGACGGTTGATCCGCAAACCAACTCGCGTTCCCTTCCTCCTCGTTCGTTCCCGCGCTCGTGGCCCGGCAAGGCCTATTGGTGGGAGACGCAGACGGAGGGCGCCGCAGGTGGCCTGAGGTGGACCTGCGAGAGCGGACACGGAGAGTGCCGGAGACGGTTCACCGGCCGCAACAAGGGAGGTTCTTCTTTTCTTTGGGCTTTTGCATGTGTGTTTGTGGCGCCAGTCTGACAAGTAAAACTGATCAAGTGCTTGTACATTGCTTTAGTCGGTCGTATTACTTTTGCTTCTATTTGCCTGTACATACGTGCATGATTGTTGCTGACTGGAAATACGTGCTTCCGTGTGTCGCGCATTAAATGTGCTTGTCCAATTGTTCCTCCGTTTCGCTTCGTCCTTTCCTTTGTTGAATCTCCATCTTGCATCACGTAAGGGATTGATGGTGGATTTAAAACACCCGGTACCTAATGTGAACCGTCAAGGTCGACGATAACTCCGCTCGGTTATCCCTGTAGCACGGAACGAGCTGCTTAAGCGGTTCATGTCCGGAGTCGACCTGTGGCGTGGTACAACCCCTCGGTAGGTTACCCGTGCGAGTACTTAGGTATATCGACTTTCGGCGATTCAACCTATTTCAACCTGTCCGTTCTGTTCATGATTCGGTTGAGCACGGGGCTACTCAGGCCAGTCGGTGCAGTCCCTGGACAGAGCGCCCGCCATTCCCCACCCCGTCCACACCGAGATAGCGGCGAAACCCGGTCCTGTTCCCCAAAAACCCCATCCGAGCTGTCGGGCGGACGACGCGAGCTCGGTGCACCACGCCGGAGGGACTTGAGGCTGCGGTCGCCAAGGCTGGACGACACGCCCAGGGAAGTCGCGACTTCTTTTCTTTTGGGGTTTTTTTGTAAATGTCTGTGGGTGGCGCCAGTCTGTGAAGTAAAACTGTGTAAGTGTTGCCGTGTGTAAGTCCTATTCGGTAGTAGATCTGCGTTCGTGCATTGCTTTTGTTTCTTTACCACTGCATACGTGTGTTTCTTTGTTTTTATTGTATTGCTTTTGGTGGATTACTGCATAGCATCATAAGTGCCTTCCGTGCTGCCGTGTGGTGCAGAATAAATGTGCTTGTCTAATTGTTCCCGCTTTGCTTTGTCTCCTTCTTTTAATTAACTCTCCATCCTGCATCACGTAAGGGATTCGTAGTGGGTTTCAACATCCCGGTAATTAATCGGAACCGTCAAGGTGGTCGATAACTCCGCTCGGTTATCCCTGTAATACGGAACGAACCGCTTAAGCGGTTCATGCCCGGAGTCGGCCTGTGGCGTGGTCCCATCCCTCGGCAGATTACCCGTGCGAGTACCATAGGTATATCGACTTTCGGCGATTTACCCTATCTCGGGCGGGTGGACTGGGTGGTGGTGGGGTTAAACCCCCACCCGTAACTGGTTTCTGGCGGTAGTCCCAGGAGGGTCACGACTGAATTGTCCGTCCGGTGAGCGACGCGGTCACGATTCGAGTTACGTGGCCGATCGCACGCCGGGCGGGCAAGAATTCGCAACAATATATATAATAGATTTTGATATATGATATATATATATATATATATATATATATATATATATATATATATATATATATATATATATATATATATATTGTTACGGCTGTAGAAATTCGCAGAACACCATAAAGGTTCCGAAGATTAGCTATGTCGGTAAGTGAGTGTTCAGATAGCTTTCTCCACCGTTGTTTCGAGCGATTTCTTCGTGTACACCGGGCTGCGACCCTTTGAGATAGTGTTTTTCTTTCTCTATTGTTATTTTGAACCGACAGATCACGCTATGACCCTTTTCGTCGCGTCGAAAAGGGGTCCGAGCACACGGAGTAAAGAACAACAAGGAAACCTGCGCTAGTGCGCGGGTTTTCGCGCCCTTCCTTCTCCGCGGCTGACACGAGAAGGGGCGAGGCAGCTCGCTCCCAATTGGTGGATGCGCGGTGTGACGCGGTAGGAGTCGAGGAACGCCCCTTTGGGAGAAGCCACTGGAAGGAAGGTGGAGCCGAAAACGGGGTGGGGCGAAGGGCGGAGCCCCGCGTTATTTAAGGCGGACCGCATGCGAGGCTCGAGCGGTCTCCCTGTGGTTCATGCGTCTCTCACGAGCCTGGTTCTTCTGGTTTGCAGCATCTTCTTCTTCTCGCTGGCTTGGCTTCTCATTTGCGCTGGTCCCCCTCTTGTTCATGTGCTCTCCGGTGGTTCACCTGCTTCCCTCTGGTCCATGCTCTCACTGCGTTCTCTGCTCATGGTTCACTCGCCTCCCCGCTCTTTGTGGTTCATGACTCGCTTGTCTTTGGTGGTTCGCTGGAGCGACTTGTGCATTGGAGACGCGGACTAAAGGCGCAGCTCTGCCGGCTGTGTGGTGCGAACCTGTGCGTCTGGGCGAGGAGCACCGGAGAGAGCTTGCCGGCCACGCGGGAGGCCCGGAATCAGGTGCGGCCACACTAACTGCCGTGGGAATGGGACGTCACGACTCGCCGACCACCGAGGAGGGGGCAGGTAACCTGCATCGGTTGCGTGGGCCTATTCGGTCAGCCAAGGCTCACGGCCATAAAGGTCCGCGGACCCTGTCTACCTCCCTGACTATGGGGAGGTCTTTCCTGTTGTTTCTGAATGCATGCTGTGGTGCCATGTCCTAAGTAGACCCTGTATAAGTGACTGTGCATGTACATTCTCATTGTAGTCAGTGGTATTGCTTCTATTTGCTTGTACATACGTGCATGACTGCCTGGCTGTACATACGTGCTTAGTTGTAATAAATGTCTTTGTGTGAAATGTTCCCTGTTCATTGCGTCTTTCCCCCTATTGACAATGCCATCTTGCATCGTGGAATGATTAGTGGGTTTTAAACACCCGGTAAAGAGAATCGGATCTGGCGAGGTCGGCGATAATACCCGCTCGGTTATCGTTTATAACGGAACAGACCGCTTAAGCGGTTCGTGTCCCAAGCCGACCTGCGTCGAGGTACGGCCCCTCGATAGGTTACCCGCGTGAGTACTTAGGTATATCGACATTCGGCGAGTGACCCTATTTCGCGCGGGTAGAATGCGAACTGGGCTGTGGTGAGGTTAAATCCCCACCCGTGACTGGTTTCTGGCGATAGTTCTAGGAGGGTCACGACTGAATTGTCTGTCCGGTGGGCGATGCGGCTGTTATTGGAGAAACGCGGTCGCTCGCACGCCAGCGGGCACGAATTCGTAACTATATATATATATATATATATATATATATATATATATATATATATATATATATATATATATATATATATATATATATATATATATGTATATCTCTCTTCTTCTTTCGGCTGCTCCCGTTAGGGGTCGCCACAGCGGATCATCCGTTATGATCCGCATCATGATTTGGCACAGGTTTTACGCCGGATGCCCTTCCTGACGCAACCCTGGTTGCCTCTTACGACACAGGGATCTGGTACACCTATTCCAACCGGGGTATACACCGGCCCAGTACACTGGTACTCACTTCGCCGACCTCGGAAGGATGACAGGCTGGGTCAACCTCCTGGTGTATTAATTCAGTGGCCCAACGGGGCTTGAACTCAGGACCTTTGGATCCCAAGCCACTGCCCTAACCACTGCGCCAACACCAGGCTATATATATATATATATATATATATATATATATATATATATATATATATATATATATATATATATATATATATATATATATATATATATATATATATATATATATATATATATATATATATATATATATATATATATATATATCTTGAAAAAAATAAGAGACCACTCAAAAAAATTTAAATCAGCATCTCTTCATGTATGGCAGCCATTCCATTCCAGTGTCTGTTGAATTCCAACACAGGCACACCTCATTCTACTTAGTGAGGTACTGATTATGTGATCACCTGAACCAAATCCATTTTAACAAGGAAAAGTACAAAAACCACTGCTGTGGTCGTCACTATCCTCTTGCAATAGGACCAGCTGGATGGCAAAAACAGTGCTGGTAGTCCCTCAAAAGTAATTGGAATCAAAAAAAATAACTACTGACCATGCCAAAAGAGTTGAAAAGAAAAGTTTTGAGTGAGGAAAAGAAGGGTTCAATTCTGGCTTTACTGGCAGAGGGATACAGTGAGCGTCACGTTGCTTCCATCCTTAAAATTTCAAAGACGGCGGTTCATAAGAACAAGGTCAAGCAGCAGACATTGGGGACACCAAAGCTACAGACCGGCAGAGGGTGAAAACGACTTTCCACTGACTGGGATGACAGCCAACTCATTTGAATGTCACTAAACAACCATAGGATGACATCAAGTGACCTACAAAAAGAATAGCAAACGGCAGCTGGGGTGAAGTGCACGGTGAGGACGGTTAGAAACAGGCTCCTAGGGGCAGGGCTGAAGTCGGGCAAAGCTAGAAAAAAGTCCTTCATCAATGAGAAGCAAAGAAGAGCCAGGCTGAGGTTTGCAAAAGACCATACGGATTGGACCGTAGAGGACTGGAGTAAGGTCATCTTCTCTGATGAGTCCAATTTTCAGCTATACCCAACACATGGTCGTCTTATGGTTAGACGGAGACCTGGAGAGGCCTACAAGCCACAGTGTCTCGCACCCACTGAAATTTGGTGGAGGATCGGTGATGATCTGGGGGTGCTTCAGCAAGGCTGGAATCGGGCAGACTTGTCTTTGTGAAGGACTCATGAATCAAGCCACGTACAAGGTTGTCCTGGAAGAACACTTGCTTCCTTCTGCTCTGACAATGTTCCCCAACTCTGAGGATTGGTTTTTCCAGCAGGACAATGCTCCATGCCACACAGCCAGGTCAATCAAGGTGTGGATGGAGGACCATCAGATCAAGACCCTGTCATGGCCAGCCCAATCTCCAGACCTGAACCCCATTGAAAACCTCTGGAATTTGATCAAGAGGAAGATGGATGGTCACAAGCCATCAAAAAAATCCGAGCTGCTCGAATTTTGCACCAGGAGTGGCATAAAGTCACCCAACAGCAATGTGAAAAACTGGTGGAGAGCATGCCAAGACGCATGAAAATCAGGGTTATTTCACAAAATATTGATTTCTGAACTCTTCCTGAGTTAAAACATTAGTATTGTGTTGTTTAAAAATGAATATGAACTTGTTTTGTTTGTATTATTTGAGGTCTGAAAACACTGAATCTTTGTTGTTATTTTGACCAGTTGTCATTTTCTACAAATAAATGCTCTAAATGACAATATTTTTATTCGGAATTTGGGAGAAATGTTGTCAGTAGTTTATAGAATAAAACAAAAATGTTCATTTTACTCAAACATACCTATAAATAGTAAAACCAGAAAAAACTGATAATTTTGCAGTGGTCTCTTAATTTTTTCCAGAGAGAGAGAGAGAGAGAGAGAGAGAGAGAGAGAGAGAGAGAGAGAGAGAGAGAGAGAGAGAGAGAGAGAGAGAGAGAGAGAGAGAGAGAGAGAGAGAGATATATATATATATATATATATATATATATATATGTATATATATATATGTATGTATATATATATATATATATATATATATATATATATATATATATATATATACACATATACATTCACATATCGATATCTATCTATAATTCAAGTAATATCTGTGTGTGTGTGTGTGTGTGTGTGTGTGTGTGTGTGTGTGTGTGTGTGTGTGTGTGTGTGTGTGTGTGTGTGTGTGTGTGTGTGTGTGTGTGTGTGTGTGTGTGTGTGACCACTGTTTCTCGACAACCACTGGTCCGATCTAATTGAAACTTGCCAGGTATATTGCTGGGGACCTGAGGATGTGCCTTTTCAAGGTTTGATATTAATCGGATAAGTGCTTCCTAAGTTATGGCCATTTATTTACCAAACCAATGACAAGGCACGTTGTTGCGTGGGCGTGGCCAATGGGGAAGGGAAGCACAGCCGCGCTCCCCATTACGGGTTACAACGTACGGGCTTCCGGAGAGTGATGACTTCATGTATTCTAATAATTTCTCGATTTCTTCTGCGCATTTAGAGATAAACACAATGGCCCAAGTTATGATCGTTTTCATATTAGACGGTGTATAAATTTCTGTAACATCAGAGTGCTGGTATGCTCCGAACCAGGAAGTAAATTTTTTTCTCTCTTCTCTTCTCTTTTTGTTTTTCCTTGCCACAACATTGCAAAAAGGTAAAATACGTTGGCGCGAATTGAATAATTAGGTATTAAAACTAAATTGCGAATAATATCGCACTTCCGGGCCACGCACGTACAGGCACGTGAGAGTGAAGAAACGGCCTGTGTGGTTTATTTATTATTATTATTATTTTTTTTCGGGCACGTACTAGTAGATATAGATTTTTATATACATACATATATATATATATATACATATATATATATATATATATATATATATATATATATATATATATATATATATATATATATGAACATTACACATATAGGTATAGATATAGATTTTGATATACATATTGTTACGGCTGTGGAAATTCGCAATACACCATAAAGGGTCCTTAGATAAGTTATGACGATAAGTAATTGTGTAGTTAGATTTCCCCACCGTTGTTTAAAGGGAATTTCCATGTTCACAGTGCTGTAATCCTTTGAGTTTGCCGTTTTTCTTTTCTCTATCATTATTTTGGACCAATCATCCCCCAACAACCAAATCGCCATCACCAACAACGCCCCCAAACAACTACAACTCAAACACCACCACCTTCTCCTCTTTACCTCCACAACTCCACCCCGCAAACATCGCTTCACCGCCATTCTCAAACGACGCCCACCAGCAACCAAATCGCCACCACCAATACCCTTCCCAAACAACCACAGCATACTCCCACCACCTCCGCCTTTCTACCACACGTCGTGCCATGGGTTGTGAATGCGTTCCTTTCGCCTTGAAAAGCGGATCAGGAATGCTTCCCGCCCCCTTTTCATCCGCCCAATGGCTGAGCATCGGGTGATGTAGCCCCACCTCCGAACCCGCTGTGATCCACAAATCTGCATATACACTCCTCTCTCGGCCTATATAAGCGCGAGCACAACGCAGCTCGCGGCAGAAGAGTGGCAGTCTGGAGGGTCTGGAGAGCGCGTAAAAGTGGGGGCAGAAAAGTGGCAGTCTGGAGGGTCTGGAGAGCACAGAAAAGTGGGAGCAGTGGAGTGGCATCAGCAGTGTCGGCGGGCCAGTCAAGTCGAGTGCAGTGTCGGCGGGGCAGTCAAGTTGGGAGACGGAGCTCGAAGCCGACGGGAAAGGCAGACGGGAAGCGCTGGAGAGAGCTCACCGACCACGCCAGGGGCACGAAGCCAGGCGCAGCTACGCTGACATCACGACTTGACCGCCATCGCGCCACGAAGGCGCGGGTAAGACCCTTCGGTCTCGTGGACCTGGCCGCTCCTCCAGGTTCCACGCGCATTAGGCCCACGGGCCTAGTCTGACTCCCTTGTCTATGAGGGGGTCTTTTCTTGCTTTTTCTTTGAATGCGTGTTGTGGCGCCGAGTCCTGTAAGTAAAACCGTATAAGTGACTGTACATAATTGCTTATAGACGGTCGTAGCATCTTTTGCTTTGCTTTTGTTCTGTATACGTGCATGTTAGTGTTTTGCATTCCTGACTGCATATGTGCTTGTATAATAAATGTATCCGTGAGCAAAAAATGTGCTTGTCGAACTGTTCCCCGTTTCGTTGCGTCCTTTCCCTTGTTTGAAAGTTCCATCTTACATCACGGAAGGAATTGGTAGAGGGGTGTAAGCACCTGGTAAATAATCACGTCCGTCGGGGCCGGCGATAACACCGCTCGGTTATCACTGAAGCACGGAACGGACCGCTTAAGCGGTTCGTGTCCTAGGCCGGCCAGCGGCGAGGTACGATCGCCCGGTTAACTACCCGCGCAGGTACTTAGTAGGTCGAGTTTGGAGAACAACCCTATCCTGCGCAGGTGGCAGATTAGCACGATTGTGGTGGGGTCGAAAGACCCACCCGTGACTAGCTCCTGGCGGTAGTTCCAAGGAGGGTCACGACTGAATTGTCCGTTCCGGTGGGTGACGCGGTCGCGATTTGAGTTACGTGGCCGATCGCGCGCCGGACGGACCGAAATTCGTAACAATACATATATATATATATATATATATATATATATATATATATATATATATATATATATATATATATATATATATATATATATATATATATATATATATATATATATATATACATACATACACATATAGATTTTGATATACATATCCACACACTTACCTAACTCACTCACTGATAACAGATGTTCAGTAATTTTTGAGGTATGCTCGCTGAAATTTTGCATACTGATGTAACCTGAAGCAGATATTCCAAGGGGGGAAAAAAACAAAACAACAAAGCTGTCACCAAATGTCAATAAATGAAAATATCCACAAACAAACATTGGCCAGTGCAGCCTCACATGACTGAAGACAATAGCACTTCACGTGATCTTGCACGGGCACGATCGCCCCCGAGGGAACAGGTGTTTCTCGGTTCTGAGGTGGTACGATTTGAGAAGTGTCTGTGGGTTTGTGTCGTTTACGGATGACTAAACAGAGAGTCTTTTTTTATTTTAAAAAGTCAGTTTGACTCGGTCGGGGTTTGAACTGCTGACCTCCCAGACCCAGAGCGGATACTGTGACCATTATCAAACTGGGTCTGGTGGTGGAATTGAGGTGAAAATATGCTATTCTGTCAACCCAGAGATACCCAGGGTCAAGCGTTTCTGCTTTTTCTCATTTATGGCAGTACGATTCAAAAGTGTACGAGAGTTGTCATTCACGGATGATGTTTTTGTCATTTCCGGATGATGTACAGCGATAGGAAGTCACAAGCATTTAACGTTTAGAGAGTGTACAGTGGCAATTATTACAGTTGGAAAAAACATGGGATGCCGCTGAGGTAGAGAGACAGAGGCTTCGAGCTGGGTGAGGCATTGTTGGAAGAGTCTGGGGAAGAGGCTCGGAAAGACGGAATTTAGGTTTTTGGAAACCAAATTTATACTTCGCAGCAGCATTTTGTCTACCCAGTGAAGCACAGCTTCTTCATAATGTATTAAAAAGGTGAAAAATGAGTGCTTGGTGTTATACTGTACTACATTTATCATCAGGTCCAGGAAATGAACACTGATCAGAAAGAATCCCTAATCCTTGAGCAGCCTATTACATGAATCATAACTAATTGAAATTCAATCAACATAACAAAAAGGAAAGATGTTAATTTAACATACTGACAACTCAAATTGTCTTTGTTGTTAATGTCATGCAACGTGGGAATAGCTACAAGAGTATGACAATCAATGTTTGTTTTCCACTTGGGTTTAATAAGTTCCAGATCCACCCTTAACGTCTGTCTTCAACTTTGAATCATAAACTCCACCTTTTAGCATTGCTTAGCAACCCACTAGAATGTTTTAACATACTTATATTAAGTAATATTGCTGTAAATTGTTAAATAAAGACTTCATTTTGCAAACTCATTCTTGATTGGCTTACTGTATTTACCTGCTTGCAGAATGCAACCACCATCCACTTCAACAAATAAATAAAGCTCTCACAATCCACTTAATCAAGTAAACAGAAGTTCATATTTATTATGTCTGCATGAAAGATGCACCCCAGCAGTCTGCAAGCTTGCTGTCGTGGGTGGGGGGGGGGGGGATACGCACACCTCTGGGGTTTCCTTCCCTTTAGTGTACGTAAGTTGTTTGCGGTGCCGAACCCAGGACATTCTCTAATGACTGCAATCCAGGGTCATGAACGAATGTACAGGTCAGTTACCACTCGAATGGATCTTTGGCAGTTGGTGTCTGTGATTTCTGAGTGGCGTTACAGTGATCACATCAACAGCATAACGTTTTTGAAACTTGTATTTCAAATAAACAAATACAAAATCAAATGAAGAAGTTCACCATTGCACACAATGTCCAACTCTGATTCCTGCGTTGAGTTATTTCCACTGCCCAGTGTCCCAGTCCTGCCGTCAACTCACGAGTGTTCCCCTCGTTCTTCGGGTCTGTCAATCCTTTGATTCCCGTCGCGGCGTCTTCTCGTACACTGGCCCGTCCACAAGGACGATTGAAAGAGCTCAAAGGAATTCTTCACAATACTAATGAGTTTTAAACAACCTGATTATGATAGTCTCTATGCGTTAACAACTGCTCTGGGCATTAACACCTTCATATCACTCAACAGTTAAATCGAGCACGGGGACGATGGAAACACACAGCTCGTCACATATCACCAGTCTCCTTACACCTCGCTCTTGCAGGTTTACATAGTATCACAGAACAATCCCATGCGTTCCTGCAAATGCAATTCTAGTCCACACTGGAAGTTTAATCTGAGAATGTTCCAGCACCTTCACGAATCTTACCCATGTACAGTCAAAATTAGCTCATTACATCAAGCAGTTTATATTACAATTTAACCATGTCTGCTAAACAAACCTTACAACATGTAAACAGTCAATTTTAATTGTTCATTCACAGGCATTGAGTAATGCTTACAACATCTAGATTTTAACTGACACTTGAGATATATATATATATATATATATATATATATATATATATAATATATATATATATATATATATATATATATATATATATATATATATAGTTAGTCGGCCGGTCTGTTCTGGTTGTCCAGTTTGAATTCGGTGAGTCGTGTGAAAACGACCGTCGAGGTCAGGTGAAAACGACCACAGTTCCGAGTCAAATCGCAGCCTTTTTATCCACTTCATCAAGCAAAAAAGTACATATCATATTTATTAAGCCTGCATGCGGGATGCAACCCAGCAGTCTGCAAGTGTGATATACATACATATATATGCGGACCCTGCTATTTGTGGGGGATACGTTCCTGGAAAATGCTGCGAATATCGAATCTACGAATGTCGGGGCATTATTTCAATGGGAAAAGGGGGGATAGGTTCTTAGCGTTTAGCAATTCATAAGGGGAAATCAAAAATCCCATGAAAAAGCGCATATACGCCTGCAAAAAATCCCCGCAAATACTCGCGTGAAAATGCGGAAAAGAAGCCCACAAATACACACACCAAAAAACACGAATATGCCAGCGAAACACCCCCCCCCCCCAAAAAAAAAATGCAAACACGTGCAGCACAAGGCAACGAATGTAGAAGAAGGTCGCATTTTATCAACCGCGAATATGCGGGCTCCGCGAATAGCGAATCCGCAAGTAGTAGGGTCCGACAATACGGCATATAAAGTCGGCTGACCTTGTGGATCACTCTCTCACAGGTTAAGTGCTTACCTCAAAGAGTGCAAGGTTCTTATCATAAAGCTCGCCACCTTGTTCCACATCTTCGGCATCCAGAAAAGGGTAGTCGTCTTTGTGCCCTCCATCTCCTACAAATACAATGGATGTACAAAGAGGATTCACATGGTGGAACGAAATGTACAGAAACCCTTTGACACGTAGTGACCGATTGATACGAAGCATATAGAATGTAGATGATAGAGCATAGATAAACCCAATGGGTTGGGATCCCTGGGATAGGGAAAACCTATCCCTACAAGTGCCCCACTGACTGCAGAAAGAAAAGTGCTGCCTTGAGATGGCTCTACCAGCTCCCAGTGTGTTCTGGGAAGTAACTTACTCCAAGAACAGTGGTCGTGTTTGTCTGATGTTAAGTTCTGCATTGTCTGTATGTGATTGTGTGATTTGTGTGTGTTTGGCATCAGTTCCCTGAGCCTTAGAAACTGTAGGAAAATAGAATTTTAAAAAGGGAGTGAAAACTGGATGAAAAGCAATACTCCTTGAATGATTTTGAGGAAATGCAACAAATATTTGACAAACTAAATACCAAAAATTAGAACATCAATAATTTTCAGTTAGATAGCTTCATACCAAACTGGTGTCACAAAGAAAGTTGTTTTATTTTTAATCACGGGACATAAGACGTCCATGGAAAGCAGGGTATTGGTGCTTGACCTCTTGCCAACTATGAGTTCCCTTACATGGAACTTCAATGCAGGACGTCATCAAACCTGCACAATGGTTGCCAACTTTGGTTGTTTGTTTATCCCTGCTCTATCTTTTTAAATGGTGAGCGTCAAGGAAGCAGCACGTACCGTTTTTAAAGTCTTTGGTATAGGCCCTGTCACACCTTGACGATTTAGCCAGCGTATGCCTGACGTATGAAAAATTTGGCTAAAACGCTGGCACACGTCGAATACGTTATGGGTAAGTTTGTATACGTTAAGAGCACGCTGGCATACGTTGTAGTACGCTGGCATACATCGTAGTACGCTGGCATACGTCGTAGTACGCCGAGCTGTTAGACAAATTTTCCATGCTTGAAATTTTTCGACGTATGCCAGCGTATGACTCACACGTTCCGCATAACGCTGGCCATAAGTTGTAGGCACGTTACGCGATCGTTGACACACGTTACTTGTAAGTTACTTATAAGTCGAAACACGTCGAGATAATGTTTAGCGTACCCGAAACTTATTTCTAACCTATGAGTAACGTGTTGTAGGCACGTTACGCGATCGTTGACACACGTTACTTGTAAGTCACTCATAAGTCGAAACACGTCAAGGTAATGGTTAGCTTCAGGTGTTCCAGACTCCTTGGTTTTTATTATTTTTTTTTTTCTTCGGTATGACAGTGATGTTGACACTTCCATTTCTAGTGCGGTTATTGGTTCACGAAAAAAATATTTTCATGAAAAATAAGTGACTACTATTGGTTCACGACAAAATATTTTCACGAAAAATATAAGTGACCACTATATTCGTTATTGTTGTCTGTCTGTCTGTCTGTCTGTCTGTCTGTCTGTCTGTCTGTCTGTCTGTCTGTCTGTCTGTATGTCTGTATGTCTGTATGTATGTCTGTCTGTCTGCATGTCTGTCTGTATGTCCCGAGCATAGCACCGTGGGTTTTGATCTGATCCTGATTAAATTTTGGTGGGAGGTTTACATCATGTTCTCGTTGTGTTTTCCTGAAAATAGACGTGGTCCGTCCATTATGGGCAGAGCCACGCCCAAAAAAACATGTGTTTTTAGGGGGTAGCCGATTTCAATTTGCATCTTCTCCTCGGGGGTTTGTCGAATCTGGCAGGGGTCTCAGTATTTGGTTAGCCCAATGGCACCTGCATAGCCCCACAGAGCTCGATTTTTCATTTTCGTCCCAAGGTCAAGGTCACAAGGTCACGAACTTAGAAAATTGCGATTTTGACATAAAAATCCATCTTCTCCGAGGGGGTTGGCGAATCTGGCAGGGGTTTCAGTATTTGGTTAGCCCAATGATACCTGCATAGCCCCACGGAGCTCGGTTTTTCATTTTAGTCCCAAGGTCATGAACTTAGAAAATTTCGAATTTTGACAGAAAAATCAGACGACCGCCCAAACTTTGAGAGCTAGGATGACAATATTTTTTATGCATAATCTTGAGGTCATTCCCCACCTAAAGTCTTGAAACCATTTTTCTCTATCTCAAATACCTTGCCCGTGGCGCCCCCTCCAAGTTTGTTTTTACGCTGATTTCATCAAAGTATGGATAATCCGAGGAGTGCGAAATGCCATATAGCCAATATGACGTTATATTTTTCCTGGAATGTTCCAGAGGAAGTTTTTCACCAAAGGTCATAATCCTTGACCTTTGACCTTTAAAGTTCACAAAGGTCAAATTTTCAAAGTTGTGGGAATCGAACCGGGTTTTCGAACTTCTTCGCTGAACTAACTCCATTAAGCTATAGCACATATCCTGTTTCCTTAATGTCCACAACATTGTTTTGGGACCTTTAAAGGTTATGCAAAGGTCAAATTTTTAAAGTTATTGAACGAAACCGGGTTTTCGACATTTTGCAGCTAATAACCTGTCACTCGTACCACATCATGTTGCTCATTTTTATAACTTGGTCAAACATTATCACATTGTCTCATCCTTGACTTCTGAAACAATCTACATCGTCAAATACCGCTCGTGAACCATCGTCATCTTCAGACTTGTAATATAATAGAATTAATAGGCTGCCGCTCAACAATTTAAATCATAACCGCACTAGAAATCGAGGTGTCAACATCACCATCATACCGAAGAAAAAAAAAAACAGGGAGTCTGGAACACTGACGCTAACCATTACGTCGACGTGTTTCGACTTATGAGTAACGTACAAGTAACGCGTGTCGACGTGTGTAAACGATCGCGTAACGTGCCTACAACTTATGGCCAGCGTATGCGGAACGTGCGTCATACACCGAGTACGTCGAGAAATTTTCAGCATGTTGAAAATTTCTCGACGTACGACGACATATGCCAGCGTACTACGATGAATGCCAGCGTGCTCTTAACGTATACAAAACTTACCCATAACGTATTCGACGTGTGCCAGCTTGGTTGGGCAAATTTTTCATACGTTGGCATACGCTGGCTAAAACGTCAAGGTGTGACAGCGGCTTCACACTTCGATGTCTAGTGCGGTTATGATTTGAATCGTCGAGTCGCAGCCTATGAATAGCCTACGCCACGTGATAATCGGCGATACGCTGCCGCGCTATGCATAAGTTAGACTATCGTTGGGCATAGGTTGTGAACGCTGACAACACGCTCAGCATTCGTTGGTACAAATTATCTATATGTGATTGAAACGTTCTGTGTAAGTTACGCATACATCCAACACGTTATTATACGCCCAAAACTTTAAAAAATATCAATAGTTCAGCGTACGTAGGCGTTTTACATACATTTTGATACCTTGCCAATGCTGGCTAAAACGTCAAGGTGTGACAGCCCCTTAAGACTCGGCCAGGGTTCGAACCGCCGATCTCCTAGACTCAGAATGGACGCTGTCGCTCAAACCATTGCACCACTGAGCCTGGTTAATGTAGCATTGCATCATGACAACACCGTAGCCCTGGCAAACATTGCTTACACACTTGTTGAAGATTAGATGACCTCATATTTCATTTCTGTGCAGGAATATTGAGGATAATCATTCTCTCCAGTGCTTCACAAGTATGATATTGTGGTGGTGGTTGGTGAGAGGAGTAGGGGAGAGTGTTGCAAGGGGACAATGTCCTTCCAAAACACAATGCCATGCAGTTCCCTTGTGAATCACACCATGTTATTAAATTTCAGATTTCTAGCCCTGCATTGCATGTGTGGTTGTCACCATTTCTTTCCTGAGGGCATCAAGAGCAAACACATGCTGCAGGACACTCCTGAGCAGTGATCTGAGTGTAGAAAGAGACAGCGTGCATTCATTGCATCAGTATCCACAATAGAACTGGTCATGTTCCTGTCTATTATTTCCAGGGGTAGGCCAGAATTTGTTGATTCATGACAACAATGTGTAATGTCTGGCATTTTCTTGTTATTTGTGGCAAAACTGGCTTCTTGGTACATTGTGCTCAGCAAGATGACAACTTCGTTTTTTTGGCACATAGCTCAACACTAACATTCACATCAATTCTAAATTAAGAGCTAATTGCTCGGCAACGCGACGAGTCTGCAATTGTCTGAATGCTACACTTTATATTATATATTTATATTTCATTCTTAAGGTGCCAACTGGAATGACATTTCTATTTTGAGAGGTTCCTTGACCAAAAGAACACCTGTGAAGAAGTTGAAAAATCGCTTTGATTCCTGAACCCCGAACGATGATGCAAAGGATTCTTTTAACAACCCAAGGATGTTAGCACGGGCTCTCCAAGCTGACGACCTGCATCAATGGCATTAGAGGTGTTAGAATCGCAGAGCGAGAAGATTTTCGGTCCACTTTATGTTTGACATGTGTTGTCGAAACTTGCGGCGACCTCGAAGAGCGGTAGGTTGCTCATCAACGGTGGCATTTCCAATTGGAATCATAATCTTTCGAAATTTCCAACTATAGAGTTCATCGAACAACTTACTCCATGCAGTCTGAAGAAACAAGGACATGGGTGGGGTCTCCGAGCGGAAAATTTGATTGGTCGTGACGACGTAAAATGCAGTAATATTTTGTCCAAGTACTGCTAAACTAAAGGATTTTTTGAAAATGCCAAAAAGGTGGTTTGTGTTCTACAGTGTTCAAGTATGCAATTCAATTTAAATAAAATAAAGGTTTTGAGGGTCGTAGGAAAAAAGTATTTCGGAAGTTTACCGCCATTGGTGCAGAGCCTTTTACACCACCTTATCGAACACGTAACATTTGTTATTCGCGCCTGTCGTTTGTGACTTTTGTGACGTCGCTAAAAAAAGAGTAAGTTTCCTGTTTGGAATGATTTTTAATTTCATTTGACTGCCAGACAGGCAGACGGAGTAAAAATATTATCATCACTCATTCCTGCGAATACGCAATCGGGATGAACTCAGGGCCAAAATTATTACTGAACTGTACAGATTCATTTTTCGATTAATGTTCAAAATATAACATTCAAATGAAATCAAGTCGTTCCTCAATTATAAATGACGTTTGTAGGCAGACAGTCGTGAACCAATCACAGACCCTCTCGCTTCGAAAAGGTAAGTAGAAAATTAAAATACAAGTATCGAGGCTCATGGAAGAGCAGTTAATAACAGGAGGCAATGGGTGAAATGACACAATGTGGGAGTTGGAGAAACAGGAGGACGAGAGCATGCGGATACATATCATTTTGATTCTATTATGGAATTTCATCAGCCCAAAGTTGGGCTTTAAAGCACGTCCATAGTTAGTATTGCATTTGGTGATTTACTATTTCTCACCGTTTCTACGGAAGTTAATTAACTCATAACCACATGACATACATCCATTGCCATGGTGTGCTCGGACACCGCTTGGACAAATGATACAAAAAAAAAACAAACCCAACAGAAACAGATTGTGGGAGCATGAATAGAAGAGCAGAAAGTGGAATAGTGACTTTAAAATGACCACACGAACACTCCTCTTGATGGAGCCTACAACAGCTGACACACTAGATGAAGACCGAATCGACTCAATATCTGCCGATCCTGTAAGATCTTGGAAGCTAGGCAGAGTTGAGCTCTCTTATAAAGTCCTGGATAAATAAGAGAGACCCATGGAAGGTATGGTGTAGTATTCAGATGGACTGCGGGTCATTCAGTTGGTAACATACTCAATTACGAGCCGTACGATCCTGGATTTGTTTCAGTGGGATCTTTCATGTCGACAAAATAATCTATCTTGCAATCATGCAATGGCTGATGAAAATGCTCGCATGTAACCATGTGTTACGCCCACAGACATTATCAGTGTCAAAAAGTTAATTTTTAGCAATTGCTGTATGAATGTGCACGAAATGGTGGCAGAAATGTGAAGTATGGAAACCATCATTGATTCACACCTGGAACTCAATAAAGCAGAAGCACCGAAAGGGTTCCAAAAGAACTGTCATCTATACTAATGAATGTCAGTGTGTGTGTGTGTGTGTGTGTGTGTGTGTGTGTGTGTGTGTGTGTGTGTGTGTGTGTGTGTGTGTGTGTGTGTGTGTGTGTGTGTGTGTGTGTGTGTGTGTGTGTGTGTGTTTGATTGGTACCTACATATGTGGGTTTCAGAATGTGGAATGGAGTCCTCCCAGAGCAGGCTCAAAGTATCCATCTTCATTTCGGTGAAGGGGTCACGATTCATGGACCAAGCTGTGAAGTTTTCTGTTTTCAAAGTTTTGTGCCGATGGCTCTCTTCATGATCGTCGCTGAACCCCGGACAGCTTCCAACTGTAGTTCGTTTATTATAATATTCCCAGGGATGGTTTTTAGTTTACCTGTAAAGTAGTTCCGGGGAGCTTATGGGATGGCGTGTCATCCGTCAGTCCACAAATACTTGCAACTTCGTCTCAGAAACTACACATACGATTTCAATGAAATTTGACCACAATCTTCATCACTTGTGATGCCATTAAAAGAAAAACGGGGTCTAAAGAGGCTTACAGAGGGAGTTTACATGGGGGGGGGAGAGAGGGGGGGTTGCCCACAGAAACTACACACGCAATTCCGATGAAACTTGACCACCATCTTCACCACCTGTGATGTACCAAGGTTCATTCACGGCATTAAAAAAACATCCACAGGTATTTACTTTCTTCTCCATTAAATAATTTGTGGGTCATCCATGTCTACCAATGGTTGCCTGATTATCTTATCCAGTCGCTACCAGGTGAGCGCCCAGGGGTATTACCCTAATGTTTAATATCTCTGTGAGGTTTTTTGTCATCATTCCTGTAGGTCCAGCTATCACTGGTACAACTTTGGCATTCTTCAGCTTCCAGGATCTTCTCACTTCATTCTTGAGGTCTTGGTGTTTGGTCATTTTCTTGATTTCTGCATCGTTTAGTCCAAAATCACTGGTAAAAATTAACATCTCAATCAGCAATACCTTCTCTTTTTTTTTGTACATAGTATGACATTTGGTCGCAGTGCTTCGTTTTCGATGTTCACGCTCAATGGAATCATTAGGATACATGTGAGCGGTAGGGACTTCCATGTTTTCAGTGATTACTTTTGGTTCATGTTCCCAGACAATTTTTGGAACTGGGATATCAAAATTTCTGCAGCTGTGCCAGTGGATTACATGATAAACTCTGTTGTGTCATTGTGTGTACAACTGTTCTGACATGAGTTTGTGTTTGGTTATTAAGCATAACATATCATTCTCTTTACTAACCCCACCTCTACCACTCACATTTTTTACAGCGCGGCGACATCGCGCTGTTATATAATTGGCTATTCTGTCCTGTGGCTTCTGTCACACTTATTGTTTGGTGTGATGTGGGCGGAGATTGCCGGGTGGATTGTGGGCGGAGATTGCCGGGTGGATTGTGGGCGGAGATTGCCGGGTGGATTGTGGGCGGAGATTGCCGGGTGAATTGTGGGCGGGGTTAATGCGGAAGAGCAGTGTTTTTTGTGCTGAATCGTTTTCTGTGTGACGCCGGAAGTTGATTTTCTGAGCAGGAAGTGATAATTTTCCTGTTCCGTTAGTTGTTGACGCGCAGCGTTGTAACTCGTTCTTCATTGTTTTTCACCAGAAGTGTTTTTAAAACGTCTTGTGGAGGTGATTTCTTCCTCTTTTTTGGTGACAGAAGTGGTTATTACAGTGCGGCGACATTGCGCTGTTATATAATTAGCTATTCTGTCCTGTGTCTTCTGTCACACTTATGGCCGAGTACATCCCTTTGATCTGAGGGCTATAAATAGAAATTTGTCCAACGTCACAACTCTTCCCATCATGCATGCTAATTCACCGTGTCTACATTTAAATTTTATGGCTGCAAAATTGTTTCATCATTCTTAACCTTATACTGCCCCCAGCCGCTTGATATCGAAGTATTCGCTTCTTGTTCTCTCTGTCTCTGTCTCTCTCTCTCTCTCTCTGTCTCTCTCTCTGTATCTCTGTCTCTCTCTCTGTCTCTCTCTGTCTGTATCTCTCTCTCTGTCTCTCTCTCTGTCTCTCTCTCTGTCTCTCTCTCTCTCTGTCTCTCTCTCTGTCTCTCTCTCTGTCTCTCTCTCTCTGTGTGTCTGTCTGTCTCTCTGTTTCTCTCTCTCTCTCTCTCTGTCTCTCTCTCTCTGTCTGTATCTCTGTCTCTCTCTCTCTCTCTCCCCACACCCCTCCCTCCCGCAGTCTATAGCAACATTTGGTGAAGCATAGCCCCCCCTTTCCTTGATCTTCCCCCCTTCCGAGCTTCCCCTCACTCCTCCCTCCCTCTATCCCTCTCCCCCACCCCACTTAATACCCCCATCAGTGAAGTGATGGTTGTATTTGCTAGTTTCATCTAAAGGTGGTTGGAAGGGGGGGGTTAGGTTTAACGCTTCCATCCATTGGAACCATACTCTGTACAGATAGTCAGTGCTGCCGAAGCAGTCTCCTGGGCTACTGGGCACAATCCTGGGCGGGTCGACACTCCGACACAGGATACTCAAACGGATCAATCATCACAGCGAGCTGGTACTCATTTTGCCGACCTCAGAAGGAT
Source organism: Eptatretus burgeri (assembly GCF_056783735.1). NCBI lineage: Eukaryota > Metazoa > Chordata > Myxini > Myxiniformes > Myxinidae > Eptatretus > Eptatretus burgeri. The sequence goes on from NC_140967.1 coordinate 97,223,021, forward strand.
GACAGGCTGAGTCAACCCCACCTGGTATTAATTGAACAGGAGAGCAGGATTTGAACTTAGGACCCTAAGATCCCAAGCCCACCACCCTAACCATTAAGCCAACACCTGGCACAGAGGGGGGTGGAGGTGTCATTAACTACAACCACTCCACCATATGTACAGTCAGACATGTGAGGGTGTGATTTCCATCTCGTTCGACCACTCACGGAGCACGTCACCCATCACATTTCAACGTGATGAGGATGGGGAATCCGATGTCCTGAAATGGCTGCGTACATCCATCTTAAATATTTATATGCTTATAGATCATGAAGGATTGAGCACATCAGGGAAATATCATCAATTTCAGTTTCCTTACAAAACCAAAAAAAGTGCAGGTTAACCTTAACCCAGCCTCACAACCTGGCAAGTTAATATACACAGTGAGTGCATCAAGTATAACATGGGCAATAACTTCCTCATTCGCACTGTACATCCTTGTAATACGTACAGTGTGAATGCTGCAGCTAAATCGGTATACTGTATACAGCATCAAATGAATCGCGAAGAAACAACAGCACATTACCCCGTCCCCCTATCCCTAGCTCCCGTCCCCCTATCCCCAGCCCCCGATCCCCCATCCCCCTAGCCCCCACCCCTCACCACCAGCACCTCAACACAAATGGCGATCTTCGGTGCTCCATTCAGTTTCACATCATCATCATCACAATCATCACAAGGGAGCCGGCACAACCCCGATCCTCTGAGCATCTCTTCAGCGGCCATGACCCTCATTCTCACCGTTGTGTGCGACCGTTGGTTCCTGGTTTCCACGTCTATTGCCGCTCATCGGAACATCTTCATTCACGATGTCACCGTCGTCCTTCTCTTCTTGCTCCGTCCGAGCTGGCGTGACCGAGAAGCGCACGGCCATTGTGACCGCCAAAAGGAGCTGTGATCAGTGCTGATGTCCTCAATGAACCCGAACGTGTCTTGAACACCGGGGGATCTTTCAATATCAAACCGGCTTCTTCCTCATTCCTCTTCTTCTTCCTCCTCCTCTTTTTTTTTCTTCCTCATTCCTCTTCTTCTTCCTCCTCCTCTTTTTTTTCTTCCTCCTCCTCCTCCTCTTTCTTCCTCCACACCCTTTTTCTTCCTCTCCGGATATAACAAAATTGTGAACTCGCCGTTCGGAGAGGTAATGGAATTGAAGGGCCGAAATCTCGGTGGTGGTGGTGGTGGTGGTGGTGGTGGTGGTGGTGGTGCCCAGATGGTGATCGGGGAGGGAAGGCCACCAAATCAGGCAGTTAATAAATTGCAGGAATTCTTCACATCTCTCCCGCTCTTCCTCGCCCTCCTCCCTCAATGGCTCAATCTTCCCCTCACTTCACTTCATTGCTCATTAGTTACTCCTTTGAACAGCCAGGTCGGGCAGAGGTTCAGGTACCAAGTTTCTTGTCGAGCGCTCACCAAGTGGCTTAAGCGCTCAAGCAAGCGCTCCGTTGGAAACCGTTGATAAGGAACGGCCGGCTTGGCAAGCGCTAGCTAGCTGCTTGGTAACTGAACACACACCTGGACATCCACTTGTGATGATTACCTACCTGTTCCTCATTATTCTGAGATTTATCGCAGGAGGTCAAATCTACGAGCACCTATATCCTCCACGGAACTAGTCGTCTCATCACGTGGTTATTACGAACATGAGACGGCATGGCAGGATAGCTTAGACTTAGACTGAGAGGTACGGATGTTCGCCTCTGAACTATCAAGCCTGGGTTTCAATTCCGACCCACTTATGAACTCTTGCTCTGGTATTTTCATGCAAGGCGACTCATCAATGTGTCCATCAGAAGTACGTTGAGCCGGACCTGGAGGGACCTTCTGCCAGCACTGGTGGTTTGTGGACAGGGTCGTTAGGTTAACGATCCCACAGTGGCTTGAACGAAAAGTAGGCGATTCAAAGTCACCCCGAAAAAAGTGACAAATTCCTGCCCTGAGGGATTACTGGGAAGACAACGGCAAACCATAGAGCATAACCAAGCTAACTAGTGTAACCAAACCACCAAGCATAACCAAACTAACTCCTGTTAACCAAACCACCGAGCATAACCAAACTAACTCCTGTTAACCAAACCACCGAGCATAACCAAACTAACTAGTGTAATCAAACCACCAAGTATAACCAAACTAACTAGTGTAACCAAACCATAGAGCATAACCAAGCTAACTAGTGTAACCAAATCACCGAGCATAACCAAACTAATTAGTGTAAACAAACCACCGAGCATAACCAAACAAACTACTATTAACCAAACCACATAACCAAACTAACTAGTGTAATCAAACCACCGAGCATAACCACGCTAACTAGTGTAACCAAACCAACGAGCACAACCAAACTAACTCCTGTTAACCAAACCACCGAGCATAACCAAACAAACTACTATTAAGCAAACCACTGAGCATAACCAAACTAACTAGTGTAACCAAACCATAGAGCATAACCAATCTAACTAGTGTAATCCAACCACTGAGCATAACCAAACTAATTAGTGTAACCAAACCACTGAGCATAACCAAACTACTATTAACCAAACCACTGAGCATAACCAAATTAACTAGTGTAATCAAACCACCGAGCATAACCACGCTAACTAGTGTAACCAAACCAATGAGCACAACCAAACTTCCTATCATACAAGTCTGAAGACGACGATGGTTCACGAGCGGTATTTGACGATGTAAATTGTTTCAGAAGTCAAGGATGAGACAATGTGATAATGTTTGACCAAGTTATAAAAATGATCAACAAGATGTGGTACGAATGACAGGTTATTAGCTGCAAAATGTCGAAAATCCGGTTTCGTTCAACAACTTTAAAAATTTGACCTTTGCATAACCTTTAAAGGTCACAAAACAATGTTGTGGACATTAAAATAAGGAAACAGGATACGTGCTATAGCTTATTGGAGTTAGTTCGTCGAAGAAGGTCGAAAACCTGGTTCGATTCCCACAACTTCTGCCAGCACTGGTGGTTTGTGGACAGGGTCGTTAGGTTAACGATCCCACAGTGGCTTGAACGAAAAGTAGGCGATTCAAAGTCACCCCGAAAAAAAAGTGACAAATTCCTGCCCTGAGGGATTACTGGGAAGACAACAGCAAACCATAGAGCATAACCAAGCTAACTTTTTTTTTTTTAGCTAACCACAAAATTTGACCTTTGTGACCTTTAAAGGTCAAAGGTCAAGGATTATGACCTTTGGTGAAAAACTTCCTCTGGAACATTCCAGGAACAATATAACGTCATATAGGCTATATGGCATTTCGCACTCCTCCGATTATCCATACTTTGATGAAATCAGCGTAAAAACAAACTTGAAGGGGGCGCCACGGGCAAGGTGTTCGAAGGGCAAGGTCACCTCCATAACTCCAGAACCATGAAACCTTGAGACCCCAAACTTTGCCTGCATCCTAAGAAAACACCAGGGAAGTGCATTAATGAGAATTGGGTGTTGGGGTAAATTTAAACACCCCTTTTTGAAGATAATTAACGGCTTACCTCCATGAAAGGCTTATCCTTGGTCAGCCAAAATTCGCCTCATAGGGGGTCTTAATTCAGCCTATTCAAACATGCTTTGCCTTGGAAACGCGATCTGCTCTCACAGATTAATGAAAGTATATAATCAAAATATTATATCCAACTTGAGAATCGGATCTCGTGGACTAAATAAGTGTCGAAATCTGCAAGTTTAAACAAATTAGCGATTTTTATAACTAAGTGTATTTATTTCAGCAAAGCATTAAACTTAACTTTTTCTACTGTTCGGAAGATAATACCAAGTGAAGAAAAGATTAAGGAGTGGGGAAAAAGTGGAACTTCATAAAAGCGCCACAAAAATAATTACCCAGCAGGATCGAAGCTTCTTTTGCAAGCCATGGAGATACAGTCCCCAACGGTCCTTTTTCCAGCAATTGCAAACACGGTTTGTTTGTTTTGAAACCTTTTTGTGTGCTCTGCTTTCTTTGTAAAAGATTAATGTAAATATATTAATGGAGGTACGCGTACTCGCTCTAAACCAGTGTTTCTCAACCTTTTTTGTCCCACGCCCCACTTTGATTTTCAAAAAGATCGTACGCCCCATCATGATTGGAGACACTACAGTATATACTACATATGTATTCAAAATTTTTATTTAAAACTTTATTGCAAATTTTATTCAATTGCTACACACTTCAATGGGAGCCCTGCCCTTGACGCTGGCTGCAGATTTGTTTGATTTGAGGAACCAATTTTGTCAGTTTCAGCCTTAAATCACCACGGTTCGTGATTTCCAGTCGATTTCTCTTAGCTTGCAGCAAATCGGTAACAACACTAAACTCACATTCGACAAAATAAGATGATGGAAAATTGATCAGTACTTCCCTTGCCAAAGTAGTCGAGTTTGTGTATTTCTTTTCGCTCTCCTCAGGCAGCCGCATCATGGTTCCTTTGATCTTGAAAAGAGTTTTCACAGACTCATCTTGTTGCAACTCACATAACTCCTCTTGGTATTGCTATGGTACTTCAGATAAATCCTCCAGAAATGGCTGAGTCAACCAAGAAGGGAACTCATTGCAAAGCTCATTATATTGATTCATTAATTCTGAATCCTCATGCCCCACCAACATATTGCCATGCCCCACCTTGTGAAATACTGGTCCAAACTGTCAAGCCTGGGTTTGAATCCTGACCCAGCCATAAACTATCATCCCAGTGTTCTACAGGCAGGGTGATTCATCAATGTGTGTGCCGTCTCTCGGATGGATGTTAAACTGGGCATCACCTCCACCGGAATCCTCTCCTCTCTCCCCTCTCCTCTCTCCCCTCTCCTCTCTCCCCTCTCCTCTCTCCCCTCTCCTCTCTCCCTTCTCCTCTCCCACATCTCTCCCACCACCCCCTCTACTCCACCTTCTCCCTCTCCCGCACCACTTCTCTCTCTCTCTCTTCCTCTCTCTCTCTCTCTCTCTCTCTCTCTCTCTCTCTCTCTCTCTCTCTCTCTCTCTCTCTCTCTCTCTCTCTCTCTCTCTCTCTCTCTCTCCCTCTCTCCCTCTCTCCCTCTCTCTCTCTCTCTCTCTCTCTCTCCCTCTCCCTCTCCCTCTCTCCCTCTCCCTCCCTCTCCACCCCTCTCCCACCCCTCTCCCACCTCTCCCACCTCTCCCACCCCTCTCCCACCCCTCTCCCACCCCTCTCCCACCCCTCTCCCTTCCCACCTCTCTCCCACCACCCCTCTCTCTCCCACACCACCTCCTCCCACCCATCTCCTCCCCTCTCTCCATCCACCCATCTCTCTCTCCCTCTCTGCCTCTCCCTCTCTTCCACTCCCTCTCTCCCACCCTCCTCTCCCATATCTCTCTCCCACCCGCTCCATCCTCTCTCCCCCACCCCTCCCTCCTCTCTCCCTTCCCACCTCTCTCCCACCACCCCCTCTATCTCCCACACCACCCCCTCTCTCCTCCCACCCATCTCCTCCCCTCTCTCCATCCACCCATCTCTCTCTCCCTCTCCGCCTCTCCCTCTCTCCCACCCTCCTCTCCCATATCTCTCTCCCACCCGCTCCATCCTCTCTCCCCCACCCCTCCCTCCTCTCTCTCTCTCCCACCCCTCTCTCTCTCCCCCACCCCTCCCTCCTCTCTCTCTCTCCCCCACCCCTCCCTCCTCTCTCTCTCTCCCCCACTCCTCCAACCTCTCGCTCTCCCCCACCCCTCCCTCCTCTCTCTCTCCCCGACCCCCTCCCTCCTCTCTCTCCCCCACCCCTCCCTCCTCTCTCTCCCCCCACCCCTCCCTCCTCTCTCTCCCCCACCCTCTCTCCTCTCTCTCTCCCCCACCCTCCCTCCTCTCTCTCCCCCACTCCTCCAACCTCTCTCTCTCCCCCATCCTCCCTCCCTCTCTCTCTCCCCCCACCCTCCCTCCTCTCTCTCTCTCCCCCCACCCCTCCCTCCTCTCTCCTCCCACCCCTCCCTCCTCTCTCCTCCCACCCCTCCCTCCTCCTCTCTCCCACCCCTCCCTCCTCTCTCTCCCCCACCCTCCCTCCTCTCTCTCTCTCTCTCTCTCCCCCCACCCTCCCTCCTCTCTCTCTCTCTCCCCCCCACCCTCCCTCCTCTCTCTCTCCCCCCCACCCTCCCTCCTCTCTCTCTCTCTCTCCCACCGTCATCAATGTCTCTCTCTCGTCGTCGTCTCTGCATCATCATCATACTTTTGTCATCGTCATCAATGGCCATCATCATCTTTTACGTATCATCATCATCTTTTGCCATCATCATCATAATGCCATCATCATCTGATCATCATCTAAATGCGCCATCATCATCTTTGCCATCATCATCATAATTTTATCATCGTCTTTTTGCCGTCATCATCATCTTTTTGCCATCATCATCATCTTTGCCATCATCATCATCTTTTGCCATCATCATCATCTTTGCCATCATCATCATCTTTTTGCCATCATCATCTTTTGCCATCATCATCTTTGCCATCATCATCTTTTGCCGTCATCATCATCTTTGTGCCATCATCATCTTTTTGTATCATCATAAATGAAATGTCTTTGCCATCATCGTCATCTTTGCGTCATCATCGTCAATAATCGTCATCATCATCTTTTTGCATCATCATCATCTTTTGCCATCATCATCTTTTGCCATCATCATCATCTTTTTGCCGTCATCATAATGTCTTTTTATCATCATCTTTATCGCGTGTAATGTCTTTTTATCATGCGCGTCATCATATTGCCGTCATCATCATGTCTTTATTATTAATCATCATCGTCAATGCATTCATCATCTTTGTATCATCATGTCTTTTGCCATCATCATCTTTGCCGTCATCAAATGTCTTTGCCGTCATCGTAATCATCATCTTTTGCCGTCATCATGTGTCTTTTTGTCATAAATGATAATTAATACTGGCGTCATCATGTCTTTTTGCCATCATCATGTCTTTTGTATCATCATCTTTTGCCGTCATCATGTCTTTTTGCCATCATCATCTTTTGCATCGTCATCTTTGCCATCATCATCATCTTTTGCCATCATCATCTTTGCATCATCATCTTTTTGCATCATCATCATCATCATCTTGCCGTATCATCATCTTTTGCCATCATCATCATCTTTTGCCATCATCATCTTTTGCCATCATCATCTTTTGCCATCATCATCTTTTGCCATCATCATCATCTTTTTACGCCATCATCATCTTTTTACGTATCATCATCTCTTTGCATCATCATCTTTTGCCCATCATCATCTTTGCATCATCATCTTTTTGCCCATCATCATGTCTTTTGCCATCATCAAATCTTTTTGCAGTCGTCGTAAATAATGTAATGCCGTCGTCAAATAATGCGCGTCATCTAATAATGCGTAAATAAAATGTGTGTGTCATCAATTGTCTGTTTGCGTCATCGTAAATGTGCGTCATCGTAATTAAGTCATCATGTCTTTTGCCATATAAATAATAATGCGCGTCATCATCTTTGCGCGTCATCGTAATATTAATGCGCGTAAATCATAATTTTGCGCGTCATCATGTGTAATTTTCGTGTGTGTAGTAAATATGTCTTTTTACGTCATCATGTCTTTTGCATCAAATGGTAATTTAATGCGCGTCATCATATGCGCGTAATATTAATAATATTAAGTCGTCTTTTTGCGCGTCGTCGTGTTAACACGTCGTCATCATCTTTTGCGTCGTCAATCTTTTGCCATCATCGTGTAATACGCGTCATCATCTTTGCGCGTCATCAATCTTTTGTCGTACCCTCCCTCAATGTCTTTTGCGTCATCTCCACCCTCCCTCCTCTCCTCTCTCTCCCCCCACCCTCCCTCCTCTCTCTCTCTCCCCCACCCTCCCTCCTCTCTCTCTCTCCCCCACCCTCCCTCCTCTCTCTCTCCCCCCACCCTCCCTCCTCTCTCTCTCCCCCACCCTCCCTCCTCTCTCTCTCCCCCCACCCTCCCTCCTCTCTCTCTCTCCCCCCACCTCCCCTCTCTCTCTCCCCCCACCCTCCCTCCTCTCTCTCTCTCCCCCACCCTCCCTCCTCTCTCTCCCCCCCACCCTCCCTCCTCTCTCTCTCCCACCCTCCCTCCTCTCTCTCTCTCCCCCCACCCTCCCTCCTCTCTCTCTCTCCCCCCACCCTCCCTCCTCTCTCTCTCTCCCCCCACCCTCCCTCCTCTCTCTCCCCCCACCCTCCCTCCTCTCTCTCTCCCCCCACCCTCCCTCCTCTCTCTCTCTCCCCCACCCTCCCTCCTCTCTCTCTCTCCCCCCACCCTCCCTCCTCTCTCTCCCCCCACCCTCCCTCCTCTCTCTCTCTCCCCCCTCCCTCCTCTCTCTCTCTCTCTCTCTCTCTCTCCCCCCCCGCACCTCCCCTCCACACCTCCCCTCCACACCTCCCCTCCACCATTGAGTAAATAATATTTTTTGAGTAAATATTTTACTAAATTAATGATGCGTTGTGAATTTTATACAGTGTTGATGATTATATCAGTACATTATACGTGCAGGAAACCAGCGGACTTCACAGAACGTGGGTTGACGGAATGAAGGAAACAACGAGCATCAGAAAAATAAAATAGTCTGCGCTGATTTTTGCGGATGAAGGAGATGATTCGGAAAAGTACAACGTGCGGTCGTAGTTGTAAAAGTCGAACATTAACGTTATATGTGTCACATCCTCCAAGACTGAGGGAATTTAACCAACAACAACAACAACATCTCCGAAGAGCGAATTTGAGTTTTCACCTTGTTGTATAATATATATATATATAGTTGTAAATAAACGGTACGGTCGGTCCTCATTTGTGAGAGTTTCCCAGAAATCAGTGACTTGTGTATTAATAAAGGCGAAGAGTTTGTAAATGGTGGAAATACCGAAGATTTGTGAAGACAAATCATCAGAGCGTTGCGGGTGCCGCGCTGGCAGCCCTGAGGGCCACGGACGTGTGGAGGAAACAGCCCGGAGGGCGACCGAGGGACATGATCGTTTGACGTGATCCCCCTGACCCCCCTGACCCTCGTCACTCTCGTGCATTCTCTTTCCCTGTTCTCCTCAGCTGCGTCTTCTCGGTGTGTATATATTTAAAAAAAAAAAACCGTCCTTTCCCGAACTCTTCCAATCACACCTCATCACCTTCCTGTTTACCCCGGCTGTCTCCGCCCCGGAGGCCGCGCTAGTCCACACCGTGGGCTGGAAGCGGTGGGAAGGCCACCGGGACGACGTTCGGCCTGGCGGAGAGTACATTCCAAACGTCGGTAATCCGTCTGCTTGTTCCGATGTCCGAGTTGGTTTAGCGGTGACTGTCGTCGAACTGGTGTCCGTGATGTCCTGGTTGAACGGCCTTTCATCGTTGTCCGGCCACATCTCCAGCCTCACCCGGGACTTGCTCACCGATGGATCCGAGGAGTCTGGTGGTGAGGATTCCTCTCCCTCGCCTGCCGGTGGTTGCGAGGGAGATTACCCGTGTTGATGGATAGTAGCTGCGTTAATTTGTGGTGACAGCTGTGTTGGTGAGCGTACCTGCTGTTTCAGAGTGTGTGTTGACAACTGATCTTTGTTTTCCACATTATTACAAAGATGCGTCTGTTGCCATGACCCGTGACCCGCACGTCCTCGCATGACCCGCGCTGCCTCGCGTGATCCGCACTCCCTCTTGTGGGCCGCACACCCTCTTGTGGGCCACGCTCCCTCTTGTGGGCCACGCTCTCTCGCATGACCCATGCTTCCTCTTGTGGGCCGCACACCCCCTTGTGGGCTGCACACCCTCGCATGACCCACACTCCCTCTTGTGGGCTGCACACCCTTGCGTGGGCCACGCTCTCTCGCATGACCCATGCTTCCTCTTGTGGGCCGCACACCCCCTTGTGGGCTGCACACCCTCGCATGACCCACACTCCCTCTTGTGGGCTGCACACCCTTGCGTGGGCCACGCTCTCTCGCATGACCCACGCTTCCTTTTGTGGGCCGCACACCCTCTTGTGGGCCACGCTCTCTCGCATGACCCATGCTTCCTCTTGTCAGCCGCACATCCTCGCGTGGGCCACGCTCTCTCGCATGACCCACGCTTCCTCTTGTGGGCCACACATCCTCGCGTGGGCCGCACACCCTCTTGTGGGCCGCACACCCTCGTGTGGGCTGCACACCCTCACGTGGGCCGCACACCCTCACGTGGGCCACGCTCTCTCGCATGACCCACGCTTCCTCTTGTAGGCCGCACACCCCGTGTGACCCGCACTCCCTCGCGTGGGCCACGCTCTCTCACATGACCCACACTCCCTCGCGTGACCCGCACACCCTCTTGTGGGCCGCACACCCTCGCGTGACCCGCACTCCCTCGCGTGGGCCATGCTCTCTCGCATGACCTACACTCCCTCTTGTGGGCCGCGCTCCCTCCCGTGACCCGTGCTTCCTCCCGTAACCCACACTCCCTCTGCCGTGACATCCCTCATCCTTCAGACCGAAAGGCTGCAGCCTCTCCCTCTCTTCAGACCTTAAAAGAATCACAAGATGATCAAACACTTGGAATATGTCTTTCAATCCTGACCAGTCTCACACTGTCATTATCTCTCTCCAAAAGCACCGTCTCACAACCCTCCTCTTCCCATCTACTTTCTTAACAATCCTCTTGGGGAAGTTCAACCACTCGCACTCCTGGGTCTTGCTATAAGCAATATGATCTTTCTTGGGCAAACTACATTTGTAAGTTGGCCTCCAAAGCCAGCTGCTGACTTGGCATCCTCTGTCGTACAAAGTCCTTCCTTGGCACACCTGAACTCCTATTCACCTACAAGGCCTGCACCTGCAACTTTATGGAGTACTACTCTCCCTTCGGGGCTGGCTCCCCTGCCTCGCATCTTGTTCAGCTTGATGCCGTGGAAACCAAGTCCTTCAAGATCATTGGAATCTCCTGTGCTGAAACTCGGTCTACAGCCTGATTACTTCGCCATCAGAAACAGGTTGGTAGTCTCTCTGTCTTCTTCCGCTTCCTTTCACCAGAAGGGTGTTGCTGGTGACTGCACATGTGGTCACCTGCAACCCTCTTCTGATGAAACTCCCAAAATCCAGGATCACTGCTCTCTTCCACTCATTTGTTCCTGTTTTTCCCCCCCCCCCCCCACCTGTAGAACCAACTTCCACATTCTCTTCCATCTCATTCCTCTCTCCAGGTTTTCAAGACAATTGTTCATCACCTTTTCAGATCATCCCCCTTCCAAAACCATCATCTTTTCCACCCTCGTTAATCCCACCCCACCTCCTTCCAATATTCCACTTTTCCCTTCCTGAGAGTTTTTATGTGTCCATCTTTTTCACCTCCCCACCTCCCCCACTTGTCCCCCCCCCTATCCCTCATTCTTCCCCACATCCTTTATTTTGCCAAGTCTATTTTGTCCCTCCCCTGTCTCTGCTGTTCATTTCCGCTGTCACCAAATGTGGATGGAGCTTATGTTTTCACCCCTGTCTGTCTGTCTGTCTGTCTGTCTGTCTGTCTGTCTGTCTGTCTGTCTGTCTGTCTGTGAGCATGATATCTCCAAAAAGTTGTGGACGGATTCAGACGAAACTTGGTGGACAGTTTGGGGTGTGACAGACGAATTAATTCGATTTGAATCTGGATCCGGATATGAGGATTTTTAAAAGAGATTCTCCACCATTGAGAGGTGGGGCCGAAACGATATATAGCACGATATCTCAAAAACTTGGTGGATGAGTTGGGTAGGTGACGACAAGCCCATTAGATTTTGGTTCAGGTCCGAATCCAGATCTAGCCTATCAGGTGGATACAAAACGTAACCTGTTCAGCCTGGCGGAGGTATGCGCTACTTCCGATTGCCGTTCTTGTTTTGTTCTGTTATTTCCTGATCAGTATCTCATTCGAAAATCTGTACTCGTCCGTGCTGATCGTGATTGTGGAGTATTGTTGTGATCAGTATATTTCACATTTTAATTTTTTTTTATTTGCTGTTGGTGGTTGATGGACATGGGCTGGGGTGAGTGGTGTTTGTTTGGGCAAAGACATTCGACTCCATGACGTCAGGCATTGATAACATCATGAGGAAAATGAATTAATTGTAAAGATGTTTTATTTCCTGTTGATTGTGTGTATGTGTGTGTGTGTGTGTGTGTAGATGTGGTGACCAATCCAAACCACCTTGCAGTTCGACAGAGGGAGCTTGAGGCCTTGTGTGCAGCCCAGAAGGTGGAGGTGATGAAACCGTTTCACATACTGCTACGTTACAATGGGAAGTATCCAGTCATGACGTTCCAAGGATGCCGCACCTAAAATGGGAATGAGGGTAGATCAATGTATTAAGGAGAGGTGTGATCGTGCCGGTCCAGCGTTTGTCATGTCACGGTTCGTCGTTCTTCTCCAGCATGTGGATGTGGGTTAGCGTTGTTTCATGCAAGGACGTGGCGGTATCGCTGATGCAGTTCCCCCTGTAGGTTGGAGCAGAAATTTTGAACTTTGCAAGGGTATTGCCGATAACGCGCTAAACTTGAAGGACACCGTGGGATCTTTAATGCCCGCCGTCTTATGGCGGTAGACAGGACACTCGGTTTAACGTCCATCCGAGGGACGGCACACACATTGATGAATCGCTCACCCTACCTGTAGAACACTGGGATGAGAGTTTGTAGCTGGCTTGGGATTTAAACCCAGGCTAGATGGCTCTGAGGTGAGTTTGGATTGGCTGATTGATGGAAATTTATGAAGCTGTGTTAATTATTCAATGGAATTTGTTTTTATCTTTGTCTTCTCCCTCGGAGCAATGACGCTGCACAATGGCGGGGGGGGGGGGGTAGGGGCATGTCAGATTTAAGGGGGACCTGATCACCACTGAGCCACCCTGACCTCCCCTTCCCCAGTGCCCTTTTTCCCTGTTCCTTTGCTAAACATCAGCAGGGCATTGATGTAACATGGGATCTGATAATGAGCTTAATATCAGGAGGTCAAGAGTGTAAGGAGTTGAATATGAAAGAGGAATCAATTTAATATCATGACAGGAAGGCTGAATTGCTTCTCAGAGAAACAATTTCAGTGATTTGTAAGGTCTAAAACCCTTGAGTTTGTTGGGGCTTCACCCCTCCTGGATCCACACGGGCACTCCCCCTGTGATCCCTGGGGACCTAGTGGCCCCCAGACCATGAGCAAAGATGATCACATCGCTCACCCACAGTCTCAAGCTTAAGGTTTGCTACCCTTGTATGTCTTGCCCCCACCCCCCCCCCCAGATACAGTTAATCACCAGGCCCCTACCCCTCCATTGCTGGGTGGAGCCTAACGTTCTCATCGCTTGACCTTGTAGCTCTCAACGCCTGACCTGTTACCTATTGTTGTTAATAATCACATGGAGGCCTAGACATTGTTGGTCATAAAGCCGTTTGACTTTTGGTGATTTTCTTTTTCACATTTGTCATTTCCCAACCACTCTGTTACCATATCTCCAGCAACAGTACGAAGTCGAAGTAACACATTGATTGGATTATTTTTTATTTTTTGGAACCAGAGGTCAGAGGTCATGATCAATTTATGGTGAAAAGCAGTGAAAAAAAAACAAACAAACAAAATATAAAGTGTGCTTTGTTTGATGCATGATGGAAGAGACTATGTTCAGTGACATGCTTTGCCTTTTCACGTGTATTCTACTCATACATTTACTGTGCGTGCTCCGGTATGCAGTGTGAACATCTACAAGAACAGAAGGCATCCGCTGAACTGCAGCTTACTCGTCTGTCTGCCGAGTACCATACGCAGCTTCAGAACAAAGAGGTACCTTCAGGTTCCATGTGAGGTGGTATGGTCGGATTGGAGCATTTCTCCTCTTTTTTTCCATCACGATGACTCGTACATGAGTCTTGAAGCTCGATATCACTCCGATGGAGCCAGTGACCTTTTGGACGTTATATCACATTGGCCTCCGTTTGTGGAGTTGGGCTACTGAGTACAGATTATTTAATACCTTCTAAAACATGCATAGCAATGACTTTGCCAGGCCTGGACTTTCGAGTTCCTGAGAAGTTGAGTTGGGGGTTCTGCAGTCGTGGCCAAAAATATTGGCACCCTTGCACTTTTTTTTTCAAATAACTCACAATTTTCTCGAAAAATAAGTTTAAATTGACGAAAGTATTTGGTCTCCACAATTCTTTATTTCACTGTTTATATTACAGAACGTTTGTTTTTAATTCAGAACTTAATATATCCTTTTAAATCAGAAAATAAAAATAAATGGCATTGAAAAAATTATTGACACCCTGGAGTTGATATTGGGTATCACAGCCATTGGACAAAATAACTGCAGTGAAGCATTTCCTCCAGCCATTAGTGAGTTTCCTCCATCTCTCTACCGGCAGTTTGGCTCTTCTTGTGCAAACTGCTCCAGTTCTCCTAGATTTGTAGGGTGCCTTCTCCGAACTACTGTTTTCAGATCTCCCCACAGGTGTTCAATGGGATTTAGATCTGGACTTATTGCTGGCCACTTCAGAACAGTCCAGCGTTTTATCTTGAACCATTCCTGGGTGCTTTTTGAAGTGTGTTTGGGGTCATTGTCCTGCAGCAAGACCCATGACCTTCGATGGAGACCCAGCTTTCTGACACTGGGTTGAACATTGCTCTCCATAATACCTTGGTAATCTCCTGATTTCATGATGCCATGCACACGTTCAAGGCACCCAATGCCAGAGACAGCACAGCAACCAAAACATCACGGAACCTCCTCCATGTTTGACTGAAGGGAAGGTGTTATTTTCTTTGAAGGATTCATTTTGTTTTCTGTAAACATAGAGATTATGTGCTTTAATTTAGTCTCATCTGTCCACAGGACATTCTCCCAGAAAGATTTTGGCTTTTTCAGGTGTGTTTTGGCAAACTCCAGTCAGGCTTTCTTACGTCTCTCTCTCAGCAGTGGGGTCCTCCTGGGTCTCCTACCATAGAACCCCCTTTCATTGAGTTGGCGACGGATGGTGCAAGTTGAAACTATCTTACCTTGAGTCTGCTTGACAGTTGATCGAGGTGCTTTCTCCACCATTCAAACACTCCTTCGCTGCAACCTTCGATCAAGTTTTCTCTTGCGGCCACGTTCAGGCAGGCTGGCTACAGTGCCATGGGCCTTAAACTTCCTGATAACATTGCGTACGATGGACACAGGAACATCAAGGTCTCTGGAGATGGACTTGTGTCCATGCTTGACTACAATCTTGTGTCTGACCTCCTCAGACAATTCTCTGGTTTTCTTTCTTTTCTCCATGCTCATTGCGGTGCACACAGTGACACAAAACAGCAGAATGACTCCTTTTCTCTATTCAAACTGGTTGAATGAGTGATTTTTATATTGCAGGCACCTGAAACTCTCCACAGAGTGCGAGTTCAATTCCAAAGTAAAGGAGAATCACCTGCTTGAAATCTAATTATTCCTAACAACTTCTAAAAGGTGCCAATAATATTGTCCGTGCCATTTTTGATCTCTGTGTGGAATAAGCTAAGATTTCGTAATTTTTTTTTCAGCTTTTTTGTTTTGTTTTGTTCCACTGCGAACCAAAGAAATGTCATATGTGGATAACAAAATATTTTTTTAAATTTCAACAATTTTTTTTGAAGAAATGGTGCATTATTTGAAGAATGTGTAAGGGTGCCAATGTTTTTGGCTACGACTGCACTTCCTGAAGTCTGCCTTTATACCGTCCCATTGAAACGTAATGATACAAAGAAATATTTTAACCTTTGTGTCCGGCTATAAATTGTGACGTCCTTTCCAAGCAAAGGGGCTCAATCAAATCGCAAGACCAAAGCTGATATATTGGGTAAAATGAAGTTTATTTTATTTTGTTTTTTTTTTCCGTCAATGTGCGCCCAAAACAGCAAGTACAATCG
Source organism: Eptatretus burgeri (assembly GCF_056783735.1). Taxonomy (NCBI): domain Eukaryota; kingdom Metazoa; phylum Chordata; class Myxini; order Myxiniformes; family Myxinidae; genus Eptatretus; species Eptatretus burgeri. Next base: position 97,238,900 of record NC_140967.1, read on the forward strand.
GTCATGCCAATGTCTCATTGGTTTTTATTCCCACGCACTCCCCTTTAGGTGTAGGTTTGTTTTTTAATAGGTTTGAAATTATAATCACTAACGGATGGTCCATTGTCAGCTTGTATCATATGAGGTTTATTCTGCGATTCTAAAGAGCTGCCACACCGGGGAGCCTTCAAGGCTGTAAATACTGTAGTCTGTCACAGTGGCATTCACAAAACACTTTGTTACTACTACTGTTACTATTCCTACTATCACCACTACTACTACTTCTTTGTTGGCTCCAATTAGTCTCACCTTTTTGTGAGGTTGATCAGGGAACGTTTTTAGCCCAGTTCTTTCACGAACCGGTTGGGCAGGCCTGATGTTTGACTGAAGTTGGCAGGGGTTTCTAAGTTGTTCAGGGTGCTGACTAATCATATACTCTTTGTGAAAGACACTGAAGGATCTTTAACATCCACCAACGCCCATAGTGATGGCAGACGGGACCTCCGGCTCAACGTCCATCTGAGGGACGGCGCACACATTGATGTATCGTCCTCCATGCGAGACAGCAGGATTCCAGTTTATAGCTGGGTCGAGATTCAAACCCAGACTAGACAACCCAGAGGAGAGTATGCACACCTGTAGGCCATCCTGCCAGCCCTCACAAAACACTTTGTAACATGCTGTGTGATTTGTATTTAACGACGTACCTATTCCTCAGTCCTCGCAGGTGGCCGTTTTGTTCGATAATAGGATTCGTTTCATGTTCTCTCACATCATTGAATCAAATGGTTGTTTTTCCCAACCCCAGCATTGTGTTGTGGGTTTGTGGTGTTAAAAACAAACACGTTTTCTTACCTGGGCATTTTGTTGGTACATTCGTTTAATTGGTATCAGCTTCAGTGGTGTAATGGTTACATAATCCTCTCTGAGTCTGGGAGGTCAGCGGTTCAAACCCTGACCAAGTCATACAAGGACTTAAAAAATGGTACATGCTAATTCCTTGCTTGACGCTCAGCATTTTAAAAGAACAGCACACAGACAAACAACTATAGGTTAGTAATGATCGTGGAAGGCTTTGGTGGGCCCAATGTCTTCCTGAGCCAAAGTTATTATTATTATTTTTGTATACACTGTCAAGGTTCGTATGAGAGCTAACACACAGAACGAACAAGGGCAGCAGGAGACAAAGAGGGGTGGGAGAGGGAAGGTAAAACCAGTGGGAAACAGAAACATGAGATCTGTGGAAGGGAGAGGCATGGGGCATGCTACACAGGGTAAATAAGATCGACACTGCAGGGACTTACAGGTCCTTACACGACAGGGACCTTCAGGAAGGAAAGCAGGGAATTTGAAGGAGGTGGGTTTGGGGTGGATTAACAGGGGTAGAAAAGATCATGGGTTTTGGATTGGGGAAGATAAGAGATGGTGGTGAACAGCTGTTTGGAAGACCTGGAGGGAAGAGTGGGATTGTAGAGTGTGGGAGTTTGTTCCAAAGGTGGGGAAAAAAGAGGAATGAAAGAGTGAAGGTGGGCAGTGATTCTTCATTTTGGTAGTTTTACAAGTAGGGGGTTACTGATGGACCTTGAGCGCCCTGTAGAAATAATGGGGGGGGGGGAGGGGCATTTCTCAGACAGAGCGGGGGGGGAGGGGGCAAGGCCATAGAGGAGATGGTAGAAGACAGAAAGACCACCGACCTGCCTGCGGTGAGAGGGTGAGAGGCCCATAAGATTCAGCCTCATCATTGGAGATACCAATGATCCGAAATCCCTTGGTTTCCACAGTGTGAAGCCGAGAAAGGTGAGAGGCAGGAGCACCAGCCCAGAGGGGAGAGCAGTACTCCATCAGGCTGTGGATGAAAGCTTTGTATGTGGTCAGGAGCTCAGGTGTGCCAAGGAAGGACTTTGCATGACGGAAGATGTGCAGTCAGCGACTGGCTTTGGAGGCCAGCTTGACATCTCCAAAACGGTTTTGCAGAAATTCACGAAACTTGGTACTTATGATCACCACATGGCAAGAAGGTGCAAGACCAGTATTATTTTTGTGGCGGGCTCAAAATTTCAAATACCAAAAAATACAATTATGGGCACATTGAAGAAAAAATTTTGATTAAACTTTGTATGTGCAAGCAACATTAGAGAGGGGGGGAGGTTGGGGTGCATGCATGCATGAAATATGTAACGAGTCTTGGATTTGACCCCCAGTTCATGCCCCAGGGGGTGGGGACTTGGGGTAATATGAGCCAGAACGGGGAAAAATAAATTTGAAATCAAAATTTGATATTTGGTCATTCCTGGTGGAACTGTTTGCCATCTTTCAACTTTGCTTTCGGTAGGAAGCGTGGGGATTTGTCATGGTGCGCCATCGACTTCACATTATCCCCATGCTTTTTGAAAAAAAAAACCGGGGACATTGTCTGTTTCTGTCCGTCTGTCTGTCTGTACATCTCTCATGCTGTCTCCTAAACAGTTGTGCAGAAATTCACCAAACTTGGTAGTTATCATCACCACATGGCACGAAGATGCAAGAGCAGTATCATTTTTGGCCCTGCCCCCCTCTTCACCCACACCCCTCCCTCTGGGTGGGGTCAAAAGGTCAAATACCCTAAAATGCAATTACAGGAACATTTTAAAACATGTTTTTTTTAAAGATACTTTGTATATGCAATCAATATTGGGGGACGCAAGAAATATGTAATGATGTTTTTTTTTGGATTTGACGTCCGGTTCATGCCCCAGGGAGTGGGGTCTTGGGGTCACAGGGGTCAAAATGAGGGGAAAATATTTTTTTAACTCAAAATGTTATATTCCGTCATTCCTGGTGCAACCTCCACCGAAGACGAGGGTATTGCATTTGGGTCCATTTGTTTGTCTTTGTTTGTCTTTGTTTGTTTGTTTGTCCGCACAGAACTTTCATGGTTTTCTCCGCAACTGCTTGTTGGATCAAGACAAAATTTTCACCATAGGAGTGACTACTCAAGTATGTTTTATTCATAATTATGACGTCATTAGGTCACGTGTCATCGTCGGTGTGGCAACCGTGTTGGAAAAAAAACGGGAAAAAACTTTGGACCTCTGTATCTGAAACTGCACCAAGAAAAAAAATTGAAACTTGGCATGTAGCAAGTACTCCTCATGGGGAATGAGTGTGATGTTTTTTTTTTAATGTCATAGGTGCCTTCTTCATGACGTCATTGCATATGTAGAACGCTACATCTGATCAGTATGAAATTTTTTTTAGGGTTATCAAGGGATAAAAGATAAAAATTAGAATAGTTGATGATGTCATCGGTCACTTGATTCGGCAGCCATATTGTTAAAAAAAATACCCTTCAAAAATCTTCTCTGAAGTGGCTGAACAGATCGGGGCGAAACTTTACATGTATGACCGCCTATCCATGAGGTACCTTTGACCTTCGATTCGACCATATGTTTACACATGTGATGTCAAAGGTCACATGCCTAAGCAGCCATATTGGATTTACCCTAAAGCATATAAAAATATTTTCCAGAATGGCTGACAGATTGAGGGGAAACTTCACACAAATGTTCCCCATGCCTTGGGGATACCAGGGTATTCACAAATAATTGATAAGTCACATGGTCTGTCAGCCATATTGGATTGAGGGAAAATCTTAAAAAAAAATTCTCCTGAATCGCTTAATTAATCGACGTGAAACTTCACAATTATGATCGAGTCGTAATGGGGAATAAATGTTTTAAATTTCAACTTGATTGGACAACTGCAGCAATGCCAACCCTCCCGATTTCATCGGGAGGCTTCCGAAAATTCACCCAAACTCCCGCCCTTACGATCACTATCCTTATCCTCCCGAAATTTTGATATTTTTGCACTGTTCACTAATCAGAATGTACTAGTATGAGAATTGAATGAAAAGCATCGTCTGCTACGTATAGCATGTGGTAACTCCATAACGTTCGCTGCTACCAAATTGTACGTAAAAAATTGCAAATTCAAATGAGGAGCAGCGAAACATTGGGTCTGGATCTCGCTTATGCGATCATGCACTGAGATTTAGTGCATGCGGTATGTGTGCAATACAGTGCATGCGGTATGTATGCACAGTGTGTATGCATGCGATACGCTCACTGCATGCAGCTGGGCCCCGTACCAGCCCGGCGGTCGCGACCACCGTGCGGTGTTTAACAGCCGCTAGAGTTCTACGAGTCGCGCTGCAGCTGTGGAACATCGACTTCGAAGTTACCGATGCTTCAAGCCCTCGATGTTGATTACGAAATGGCAGAAAAAGAAGCTTACGAAGACCAAGGAAATGGTCACAGAAGTACAAGACCGAATACAGTCTCCATTACCGGTGTATTCGAAAGTCTGAAAGAGGAATTCATCATGCGTATTGTACAGTATGCAGCGTTGATATTTCAGTTGAGCACGGAGGTCGCGATGATATTCGGAAGCACGTTGGAAGCAAACGGCACACAGACATTGCAAAGGAGAGATCTTCGAGCACGAGTACCGGTACACTTCTGAATTATTTCACCAAACAAGGGACAAGCGAGGAAGAGGATGTTACCCGGCGAGAACTTCTCTTTAGTGGATTTATTGTGGAACATAACTTGCCCATATCAGTCTCAGATCATGCTGGACCTCTATTTCAAAAGATGTTTCCAGATTCAAAAGTTGCTTCAAAGTATGGATGTGCAAGAACAAAAACTTGCAAGATGTGCAAGATGTGCAAGAACAAAAAAAAAAAATAAATAAAAAAAAAACAAGAACAAAAAGCAAGAAAAAAAAAGAAAAAAAAAAGAACAAAAAAAAAAAGAACAAGAACAAAGAAGAAAAAAAGAACACTGGTCAACAATTTTTTACTTTCTGAATGTTGTCTCGATTTCTACAAGTGAATTAGGGTATTCTGGCACTGCTGAATCAGGAAATGGCATCCGTTTCTCTCCATCAGGTCAGGTTTTTGTGCTAAGTTGATTTGAAAAAAATCAGATCTTGTGACAAAATCAATTACATTTTTGTGGCATTATCAGCTGATTTTTGTCAACACATATCATCCTAAACATGTTTTTAAGAAAAAAAATGTTTTGCCAACAACATTTATTGATTACATGATAGAAACATCGATTACTGTCATCTGAATGGTGGGCATTGATAAAGGTAAGTACAAGTAAATTGCATGTTGCGTCACCACTGTTCAAACTTCAGGGCTTGAACTTCCGTTTCTTCGAACTCCTGGAATGTTCAGCGGCAGGGAGGTCTCTCTTCAGATTCCAACAGTAGTCAGCCATCATGACTGCGTCCCAGCGACCCTGATACCTGGTCTCCATCTCCTTCATGTCCTGATGGAATCTCTCCCCCTGCTCGTCACTCATTGAACCCAGGTTCTCAGGAAACCGGTTCATATGTGAAAATAGGTAGTGCATCTTGATGCTCATGTTGCAGCCCAGGTTTCTGAAAGCAGTCAGCATGTTGTTGACAAGTTCTGCGTAGTTTCTGGCCTTATTGTTGCCAAGAAAGTTCTTCACTACCAAAACAAATGTATTCCACGCTTCCAGTTCCACTTCGTTCATTGAGTTTTTGAACTCTGGATCTCCTGATGAGCTGACGGATCTGAGAACCATCAAAGATGCCAGCTTTCCAACTTCTCCATGGTCAATCCTGGAAAAGCCTGGCACAAGTAAGTGAAGCAGTCACCATCTTTGTCCAGAGCCTTGGTGAACTGCTTGATTAAGCCGAGCTTGATGTGCAGCGGTGGGAAGAGTATTCTGTCTCTGTCCACCAGAGGGTCGTTGATGACGTTTCTTTCTTTGCATGGCACCAATTCCTCCCGCACAGGCCAGTCCTTCTTCGTGTAATGCTGAGCACGGTCCCTACTATCCCACATGCACAGAAAACATGGGTACTTGGTGAAGCCAGACTGTTGTCCCAACAAAAAGTTCACCATCTTCAGGTCAACACAAATAAACCACTTATGCTGATCATAACCAATTTTCTCCAGCACGTACTTCACCGCTTCATACTTCTCCTTCAGTGTAGTCGAGTGAGCAATGGGTACAGAGGCAAACTGGTTGCCGTTGTGTAGCAGAACACATTTCAGTGATCGCTTGCTGCTGTCAATGAACAGTCTCCAATCTTTGGGTTCGTACTGTGGCACTCAAGCTTGAGCAGAAGCGCATGTCATAAATTGGCGCATGTAGGTATTGTACATTCTTCAGAGTTCGTTATTTCAAGAAATACAACTTTTTGTATCACATTATTACAAAATCTGCCCCATTAACTTTAGTTTTGATCCACGAACTTTATGCTTTGCCTCACCAATTTTTGGAAGATTTTGAGGTTTTATGACTTCAAACTGATCCCTTTTCGACATAATCACCTAGAACTATCGTACCTGAATACTTCTTGTCATTAAAATAATTATTTCCAATCAAAACAATTATTTGACATGACATTTTACCCCCACCAACTTCTTCTAAAATGCTCCACACATGCGTATATGTGAACAAAAATGTAAAAAACGACATGTGGCCATATCTCAAAAACTTGACCTGATTGAACAAAACTAATGTGAGTTTTGGATTCAGCGCATCAGATTCGTCCTAAATCAGCTTAAAAAATGCAGACAACAAATTTGTTGTTGACCAGTGTAATTGGTGAGTTGTCAAATGTTACTGCTTCATCTATTGCCGATATTGCTAGACGAGCTCCATTTAGCCTAGCTACAGACGGTAGCAATGACAGTGGTGAGGCCCAGCTATATCCTGTCCTGATTTCGTACTATGACAACAGTGCTGGGATTGTGAAGCAAGGTTTGCTAAGTTTGCCTGCGTGCAAACAAGATTCCACTGGAGAAAACATTTTCAAACTGCTTGATCATGAGTTCAGTGACAGGAAAATTCCGTGGGGAAATTGTGTTTCCTTTTGTGCTGATAATGCCTCTGTCATGGTGGGCAAGCACAAAGGAGTCGCTGCTTATATCCACAAACAAAATCCAGAGTGCTACATCATGGGATGCCCTTGCCATATGATGCACAATACGGCCAAGAAGAGCGGCTCAGGCCTTACCCATTGAATTAGATGACTTTCTCATCGATATTTACTACTACTTGGACAAAAGTAGTAAACGCGTCAAAGGAGTGAAAGCACTGCAAGAACTCTGTGATGCCCCGACACACAAGATTCTGAAGCATGTCGCAACAAGGTGGCTGTCCCTTGGTCAGTGCCTAGACAGGCTGATTGAACAGTGGGAGCCACTTCGCCTCTTCTTCAAAGAAGAAGTCCGAAGAAAAATGCAACCAACTGTAGCCAAGACTCTAACAACGAGCAAGAAGGACGGCACTGTATCTACTGCCAGTACTGGCACTGCAGGATCAAGCACTAGTGGAGCAGCATTCACCACTACCACTGCAGTATCTGCTGCGAAGAAGACAGCAGGGACAGCACCAAAACCAATGCTGAGAACAGGTAGCATCACCGGCCCTTCATCACGTTCATCTACAAAGCAGATCCCTTCAGAGTCGAGAAAGACTGTGATAGTCCCATCTACAGGCAAAGAAGGACCCAAGTTAAGTTCTGCTTTTGCCAAATCACTTGATAGAAGCTCAGCAAAACCTTCGAATCAGAGGTCTTCTTCCTTGGCTGCACCTACCTCAAGCTCTCTCCTCAAACGTAAAATTGGATCTGGTACTACGAGTCTGACCTCTTCTGCTGGCAGTAAACGCAAGTGTGATCTCCCTGCGGCTAAGTGTACTACGAGTTCTACAACTAAAGCGCATCTTCCTCAAACACTGTGCAGGAATCTAGAGAAAAACGTGTCAACAGGATGTTCTTGTCTCCACAAACAAAACTCTATTGTTTCTTCCTTCGATATGCTAACAAGCTTTTGAGAAGGGGAATCTTCTGCTCCAAAGAGACGAACCCTGTATTCATCTCCTGATCTTGGTCTTCTGGTCTTCTGAATTGAATGGTCTTCTGAAAGATATCTTCGTACGGTTTTTGAAACCATCGGTGTCATCGGTTGCTCTGGTAAATGTACCCTTCTCTGACAGAAATCATCAGAAGAATGATGAGGACCTCAAGATTGGGAACGATGCCAAACTGTATATAAGGGAACAAAGGAGTCTCAAGAAATCCACCTTCACTCTGAGTGAGTCAGACATCCAAGGTTTCTTCAGTGCAGTTCGCTCATATTATGTGAAAGCCTGCAATTACATCTTCAAAACCTGGCCGCTAGATGATGAATTAACCAAGCATGCTCAGGTGCTGGATGTTAAGCTACACCAAGAAGTGGGGTTTGACTGTGTGGAGTTTTCATCAAGAAATTCCCTGTCTGTTCAGTGGCGGTGATAGTGACATAGACAGTCTTGAGAGTGAATTCGCTCACTACCAGGCAGACGCCTCCATAGCTACAATTGCTACTGAGACAGTGAGAGTGGATGAGCAGTGGCATAGGATTTCACAGATACCAGCTCTGGTGCCAAGAAGTATCCTAATTTGAGCAAAGTGATGAAGGGAATCTTGGTCATTCCTCATTCGAACGCATCATGTGAGCGGGCACTCAGTCTTGTACGGAAGAATCATACTGAATTTCGTCCCAATTTGAGTGTCAAAACCCTGGAAGCTCTCTTAATTGAAAAACTAGCTCATAGCACCCCTTGCTACCAGAGAGAATACAGCAAAGACATAATCAGAAGGGCTAAAAGAGCCACACAGCTGTCACTCAGCAAAGCTGCCATGGAAAAAGCAAGCAGCAGTAGTACCAGCCAGTAAGGTAAGAAAAATATTGCTTCTTTTGTGCTTTTTGTTAATCTTTGATTGTCCCCTAACTTACTAATATTAACATACACGTAACATTAAAAAGTGCACAATTTTCCCCTTTTTTTGTTCAAAAAGTGGGAATTCTTAACATGTTAAATGCTCCAAAATAGGGCTCAGAGGGCACTAGAGAGCGTCTAGAACCCCAGAGCTTCCAGGGCCCTAAGGCGGGCCATGGACCCCGGCGCAAGGGTCGAGCGCTCCGCGCTCGAGATGTGCGCTTGGCGCACATAATTTGGTGTCGGTTGAAAATCCTCCCTAATTCTGATTTCCAAAAGTTGGCATCTCTGCAACTGGTCTGGCAACCAGAATTGTTTAAATTTTTTGATCTGTTTTCTGTTTGTTTTGTTTTTTCATTCTATTTTTTTTTGTAAAAGGCTCACTTAGCTGTGCCTGCGTGGGTTTGAAGGTAGAGTTGTCGCAGCTGAAATGTGAATCATATCCAGGCTCCTCCTGATGACTTCATCTTTGCTTTTTGCTTGTTCGGGTTCCTTCTGATTACTCCAATGAAGGACTGTACCTATTTGGTCTTCCATTTGATTTGAATTGAATTGATTTTAATCCCATTATAAATTAAATTGAATAATAATAAACGTCATGGGTCAAGGTCAAGTGTGTCCAATCAAAGCGGGACGTGTTGGTACCCGGTCATCACTGCAAGCAGTTATAAAGTGGCAGTTCGCATTACGTCTCTTATTCATTCTGTAACACACCAGAACACAAACACCACATAAAACTACACAAAACAAGTCCTGGAAAGGGTCTGCAATCTCTGATTGCTCGTTTTCTTGTTCACCTTTGCTTTTGGCAGGAAGTGTGGGAATTTGCGATGGTGTGCCATAAACTTTGCTCTGGTTATTATTATTATTATTATTATTATTATTATTATTATTATTATATGATGCCATTGTAAAGGAAATCTCGACCTCAAATGAAGTTTCCATTATCCTAAGTTCTTAAGTCTGTTGCTGAAGTAGTTCTTCAATGAAGTGTTTTTACTGTTGCTCTCTAAGCCTGGTGTTAGCTTAGTGGTTCGGGTGGCGACTTGGGATCCTAGGGTCCTGAGTTCAAGCCCCGTTGGCCGCTGAATTAAAATACACCAGGAGGTTGACTCAGCCTGTCATCTTTCCGAGTTCGGCAAAATGAGTACCAGTGTACTGGTAAGGGGGACACTGCATCAGCGGCATAGCCGCGTCCCAACCAATGATGCAACCAGCAGCCACAGGCTGCACTCTATGGAGAGAGAGAGAGAGAGAGAGACTTTTGCTCTCTGAAGTACAAGAGTTTAATGCTCTCACATCGCAGACAAGTCGGTGGTTTCTATTATTTTTTTTTTCTTCTCAAGGATCTAGGCTTGTTAATTTAAATGACAAATGGCAGCAGGTTTGCAGACTATCAAAATATGTGGGTATAGGAGGGGCATGGGGGGAGTAATGAAAATGAACAAGGAGGAAAGATAATCCTCGAGAGGAACAGAATGGGAAAGATTCGGCGAGTGCAGAAAAGATTGTTGATGTGCATGGGTGAGCACATGAGGTGGTGATGGGCAACGCACTTGAACGACTCGAGTGGAATACCAGACAATGGACACGGGCGGACGGTTCCACAATCGGGAGTGTTTTTCACTGCTTCTCCTCTGGTCGGTGCTCCCTGCGCTCTCTGAGTTTTCCAACCCTCCTCAATTTTCCCGGACGCACACGTTCTTCCTGTAACCCCCTCCCCATGGCACACCTTCACTCTTTTGTTCCTCTTTTCTCCCGTTTGTGGAACTGTCATCCTGTGACGGTTCAATTGCTCTGTTCCCTCCAGAGTTTCATGCAGCAGTTCCCTTTCATGTCACTCCCTTCCCCCATCCCTACCAAATATCCCTTTTATCCCAATTAAACCCCTACCTAAGCCAACCTTCGAACTTGCAGGTTGCTGTGTTTCCTCCCCTCTCATCTCTCCTCTTTTCCTGTTTGTTCTCTCCCTTGCTTGTTGTGTCCAACTGTGGCCCCACTGTCGCTATGCTTCCATTTTTACCCTCTGTCCCCTCACTTTTTGATGGACTTACATTTTGTATACAAAATAACAAGGTCTTCAGATATCTGTTTCCACTTCGTGTTTGTGCCCGGGAGTTTACACCACCTTATCCTGCTGCTCCGTCCGTCGCTTTTTAAGCGTTTCACCAATGCGGCACCGTTTACAAGGCAAATAATGTTGCACCATTTAATGAATGGGCCTTGGCTCCAAGAGAGCCAGAGAGTTGCAGATCCATCAGCCTTTCCGAGGGTAATTGCCGCGAGACAGCCCTAGGGATGTACAATGCAGAGCATGACCTCAAAGGGTAATTCGGGCAGGCTCTCACCGCTCATTGCTGTCATTTATGTTTCGTTCCATTAGCTTGAGTTAACCATTCCACGTGTGATTGGTAGTTTGGAGCGCTCGATGTATTCGTAGCGAGCTTTATAGAGCTGCCATTCCTTTTAACATTTTGGTGGAAATGGCTGCAGGAAGTCTCGTGGATTGCTGACGTCCTTGCCTCTGAGCAGGCCCAGGTTCTGGACCCGATTCTCAATGTCGTTAATTCAGAATGTTAAAATTCAGTTCTAACGCCTGGGCAGGAGCGAGTGCTGCATTGTGGAGCATTCCGATCTTTGGAGGGGCCGTTAATTCTGGTATCCCTTCCCCCAATCACGTGCACATAAAGTATCCTATAATATTGGATACGTTGAATGGAACGTAGTTAACGACATACGTGGGTCAAATCCCCTCTTATTGCATCGAAACTTCATTTCTCTTTTTTTTTTTTTTAATTTAAAAAAATATGTCCTTGCGCACCATAGTTAATAATTTGCATATCAGCGTGTGATATTTGTTCAGCTGTTGTCAATACACTTCGTTGTTTTTTTTCCAAGTTGCGCTGTAAATGTTGCAATCATGCGTCTCATCACCTTCTGGCATGGTTAGCATTGCAGTCGCAAGCCGGGTGTGGCAGTGACGGTGGGGGTGGAAAGTCAGTGGTTCGGCGTGGTTGCTCCGAGATGAGTGCTTTATGGATTGGGAAAGGTTGGGGAGGTGGTGGTGGGGTGGGGTTGGGGGGAGAGGAAGTGTTGTAAGGGTGGGGTAAGCACCAGCACACTCTAGTTCGTCAGTCACTGCCAGAGGATGCTAGCTAATCACTTCAACGCCTAGTCGGTCTTGGACATCAAGTAGAGAGAGCCTGAGATAACCCAACAAACTGTGCAGAGGAGGTTGATGCTGTTCCAATCATTTTCATCCTTAATGACCCACCGAGCCTTCGGCGTCCACGGCGTCCTTCAGTGTCCGAACCTCGGCTTCCTTTACCACCGCAAGTACCTGTAAAATTAGCTCAAGCAATTGGGGGACGTTGGATCTTTGTGCTGTACATGTTCTTCTCGCTTTTCCGCATCCCTGTTCCTTTAGTGCAGGGCGATTGCTTGTGGCACAGTTCTGCCACCAGCTAACGAGGAGAGGGCCTGAAGATGAGAGAGCCCGTGATGAAAAGTCTGAGATTATGGTGGAAAGATTTATGGGAGCAGATGGAAGCCATCGATTTGTCCATTTGCTTTGTGCTCTTAGGCCAAAAGGTACAATGACTGATGATGATTAGTTTTCGCTTGATGCCAAGTGACTTTTATCGAAAAGAAGCAACAAATTCTGGTAAGAGCTCGAGAGGAAATATTCGACGACCTGCCATGCTCGCGTTCAAGGAGATGTCGAGAAAAGGGATCGTGGTGTATCCTTGCACATCTTGGTGGGAATCTCACTCAGCAGGTAAGGTCTTGCAATTGATATGTGCAACGTCTCTTTGTCCTTTCCTTCGTTCATGTGATTTGTTGAAAGCTTCTTTTCTTTTTGTCCTCCGAATTTGTGTTTACTGATTCATATAATTGGTTGCTGCCGGCCCTTTTACAGTTGCCGGAAAAGAAAAGGGAAGCGATAATTTATCGGCAACATCTTTGCACGGTCATTTTGAACTCTCTTTCTTTGTGCCATTGTCATGTGATACTCTCATTGTACAAATATCATGTCATCCAGTCTACCAATATCCTTTTAATTCAAACCGTTAAACTAAGCTACATTGTGAAATCTGGTATAGAAAGAGAGAGGTAGAGAATTGTCATTTGCTCCAGGTGTTCGTGTTTCCATGGTGGATATATATTGCCTTTCGGTTCAGAGTTTCCTTAATGGAGGCTGCCTTTGGTCTGATTGTTCTTATTCTTATTATTATTTTTAACATCATCGTCAAATGAACAGAGAGCATCGACAATCGAATGTCAACGTGTTCTCGCAGCTCAGAGCATTAGTCCTACTCCATCGCAGCTTCCATGTATCCTTGAGAGGTGGCAAACAGAGCTCCAATCCAGAAGAGGTGTGCCGTTCCTAATCCACGAAACATTTGGCCATTCATTCATTAAATCATTATTTTACTCACTTATTTATATGGTTGTTTAATCCCCCACCTCTCCCATCATTAGCAAAATGATGAAATCCATAATTGCAGCAGATATCAATCGAGTCATTACTGTCGCCCAACCTGTTGATCAAACATCACTAGGACATGCCGTTTATATCAGTAGTAAAGGATGGAGACTGAACCTCGAGCAAGAGATAAAAGGCATCTTCTGAGATGGATGTTGTGTTTGCACGACAGCCTGCCTCCAGGTGGTCCGTGCCATTGGCATCACGGGGTCCTTTTCAGCAATCTCGAGTTCATGCAATTAAAGCGTCGGTCTTGATCGCGACTTTTCTTATGATCTACCGTTGAGACTGGTGGCATCCCACAAAGAACAGTCCTCAGACTGATCCATTTTATTTATCCACATTGGGTTATCTTTTTATTTTTTTCAACATGTAACTCTTTTGTTGCTTGTTGTGGATGATTGACCTTATGCTGAACAGTCCTCTCCCCAATGATAGGCAAACTCGTACAGTGTCACAGTGTGCTCATTAAAAATTAAATAAGCAAATAAATATTGGTGAGAAGCTCTTGTTCATTACTTTGGAACACCATTGCAGACAGTGCTGGCTATTCAGCACAAATACATCACACATTGTTTCTGGAGAGGCTGCCTGACAAATTCTTCGCCAGGTTACCATGACGTAATGGAGTACGATTGGGATTCCTTTGGGGCGTCCTTTTCTACATTGACATCTGTGATGAGGCCTCAAGTTTTCTGCATAGCCATCGGCTCGGAACCATGGTCCAAGTCCAATATACTACATGTATATGTCCAGTGTACTGATATCCTTGTGATATCCTTGTGATTATGATAGGTTATGTTTTCACCCTTGTTCGTCCTGTCTCTCCGTCTGTGAGTAGGCTATCTCGTAAATATTCGGACAAAATTTTGTGGACGGGTTGGGTGTGTGACTAGGGTGAATTGATTCGATTTTTGCGAAGATCTGGATACTAAAATAATTTTTTTAAATTGATTCTTCATTGTTGAGCAATAGGGCTAAAACTATAGACTGTCAGACCCTGATATTAGTGAGGGATACATTCCTGAAAAATGCCGCAAATGTCAGCGTCCGCGAATGTCGGGGGATTGATTTTTTTTTTTTTGTTGTTTTTTCAACATGGTCGATGCTCGTGGAAGAGCGATGACACAGAACAAATTAGGACACAACATAACAAAAATAACAGCAGGAGAAAGGGGAAACAACAACAGCAAGGCGGAGGGAGAAAGTAGATGTAGATGGAGACAGACAAACAAGGGATGCAGGTAACAATGAGGGGGAAGGGAGAATGCAAAGAGTAGACAATATGGATGCATGAGCAAAATTGTGTTTGAGCAGTTTGTGACTTTTGTCAAGGTTTGAGGAGATTAAAGAATCTGCTGTCTATCTGTCAGAAGGATGAGGGATGTCATGGCAAAGAGTGGAGCCGTCAGCAAAGAGATAAAGAGGATTTTCCAGAGAGTCAGTGAGATCATTGATGAAGATGAGGAATAAGATGGGGCCAAGAACACTGTCTTGGGGCACTCCAGCCCTGACAGAGAGAGGAGGTGAAAGCGTTCCGTTGAGAGCCACACGTTGACTAGGAGAGTGGAGGAAGTCAGTAATCCAATATAGGAGTTGGCTTTGGATTCTATAAGCAGACAGTTTGGAGAGTAAGGCAGGATGCCAGACTGTATTAAAAGCTTAAGATGTGTCCAGAGCGACGGCCCTCATCTCATGTCTGATATTGAGGGCCTCCACCATTGTTGGGAGAGTGGAAGTAGCATGTCCAAGGTAGTGTGACCAGATCTGAATCTGAATTGATTATCAGAGATGAAGCTATTTGGGAAAAGGAATGATTTTATGTCAACTGTGATAATGGATTCCATGACTTTGCTGATGATTAAAAGTCAGCTAATTGGGCTGTCATTACAGGGATCCTTTTTACCTCCACCACTGAGGGTGAAAGAGGTGATGTTTTCACCTCTTTCTGTCTGTCTGTCTGTCTTTGTGTGCAGGATATCTCAAAAAGTTGTGGATGGATCCGGATGAAATTTGGTGGGCAGGTTGGGTGTGTGACGACAAACTTATTAGATTTTGGTGAAGATCCGGATCTGGATCTGACTGCTAGAATTTTTGAAGTGATCCTTCTCAATTGGGAGATCGGGCCAAAAATTATATATAGCACGACATCTCAAAAAGCTGTGGACGGATTCGGACGAAACTCGGTGGACACATTGGGTGTGTGACCATGACTAATTGATTCGATTTTGTTGAAGATCCAAATCCGGATCTGGATACGAGAATTATTTAACTTTTAAAGTGATTCTTCACCTTTGAGAGATAGGGCCAATAACGATATATAGCATGATATTTCAAAAATGTATTGTGCCCAATATGTTATCGTCGATCAGGCATTACGTGGTGGAGGTTTGCGCTCTACTGAGTGCCCTTCTACTTTGCACCTGTAGTTAAGGGATAATGCTGTGATGTGGGCTGATTTCCAAGCAGATGCAAGATGACCTATGGTAAATGGCAGGGTGAAAAGGGCAGAGAGAGGACGCGCAAGAGCAGCAGAACAGGTTTTTCGGACACGTAAACTGATGCCATCCAGTTGCATCGTCAGAGTCGAGGGTTGCCAGAAACTTATCCACCTTTTTTCAGGTGCGAAAGATACAAAATTCAGGAGCAATTGGGTACGACTGGAAAGGATGTGTATGGAGGGGGGGAGGGACACAAGATTTTGAAGGAAACCCAGGATTGAGGCATTCAGCCTTCTCACGAGTGGAGTCAGCTGTGGTGCCATTTGAAGTGAGGAAAAGGATGGAAGTGGAGCATACACCAGAGACTGACTTGACAAGGTGCCGCATGGTTTTTAGAGGGTGACAAGTTTGAAAGCTCATTCTTGAGATTGGACAGATGTTGTTTTCTGGCTCTCCTGAGGGAAGACGTGCTTGTTTGTTTTTTGTGGAATGGCTTTGTGGAATGATCTGAGGTTACTTTCGGTCGGATTTGCCTTCGAGGAGGAGAATGAAAGTTGTTTTAAAGTAACAGCCTCACCACATTATTCAGAGTACCAAGAGTTGGAGGATAGTTAAGATAATTGAAGACAAGATGGGATGAATTTTGTGCAGAAGAGAGAGCAGTTTTCTGGGGAAGAATTCCCAGGCTGAATTGATATCGGTGGTGTTGAATGTAGGAGACCAGTCCTGAAGTGTTAAAAAAAAAAAAAATAATAATAATAAAAAACCTCACGAAGCACAAATACAGATGCAGGTCACACAGTATGACCTGCAAATTCACTCTTTGCAGACCTGGATAAAATCACAAACTGGTAAAACACTTGGAACATGTCTTTCAATCCTGACAAATGTCATGCTCTCACTATGTGTCTCTGAAAGGACTGTCTGTAACGCCCCCCTTCCACCCATCTACTTTCTCAATAATCCCCTTGAAGAAGGACTTTCATTCAAGATTCTGGGCCTCACTTATCTGTCACGATCTTTCCTGGGAAAGCCATTTTTCAAAGCCAGCCTCCAAAGCCAGTCGCCGACTGGGCATCCTCCGTTGTGCAAAGTCCTTCCTTGGCACACCTGAGCTCCTAACCACATTCAAAGCTTTCATCCGCAGCCTGATGGAGTATTGCTCTTCCCTCTGGGGTGGTGCTCCTCCCTCTCACCAAGCTCGGCTTCACGCTGTGGAAACCAAGGCATTTAGGATCATTGGTATCTCCCGTTCCGAAGATGAGTCTTTGAGGCTCTCGCTGTCCCACCGCAGGCAGGTCGGTGGTCTTTCTGCCTTCCATTCTCTCATCTTTGGCCTTCCCCCCCCCACCTCCCTTTGCTCTGTTTGTGCTCTGTCCCCCCTTTATTTCTGCAGGGCACTAGAGGTCTGCCAAAAACCCCTTTTTGATGAAACTGCAAAAATCAAGAATCACTGTTCACCTTCACTCTTTCATTCCTCTTTTTTTTCCCCCACCTTTGGAACAAACTCGCACACACTCTTCAATCACACTCTTCCCTCCAGGTCTTCAAAACAGCTTTTCACCATCATCTCATATCTTCCCACATCCAAAGCCTTGATCTTTTCCACCCCCGTTAATTCACCCCAAACCCACCTCCTTCATCTTCCCTGTTTTCCTTCCTGACTGGCTTTGGAGGCCAGCTTGGAGATGTGGCCTTCCCAGGAGAGGTCCCACAGTTCCTCTTGTTATATGTTGTGTGTTAGCTCTCGTACGAACTTCGACAATGTATTCCAAAATAAAAATAACTGCGCGGAATGTCGGGGTCCAACACTCTGCGAATGCCGGGGTCCGACAGTATATAGTGCCTGCAAAAAGTATTCACACCCCTTGACTTTTTCATATTTTGTTGTGTTATAGCCTGAATTTAAAATGGATTAAATAGAGATGCTTTGTCACCGATCTCCACAAAATACCCCACAATGTCAAAACTGAATTTGTTTTTTTCTAATGGAATTTTTTACAAATTAATTAAAAATGAAAAGCTGAAATGTCTTGTGTCAATAAGTATTCAACCCCTTTGCTATGACATACCAAATTGAGCTGAGGTGCATCCAATTTCCTTTGATCATCCTTGAGGTGTCTCTCCAACTTCAATGGAGTCCACCTATGGCCAATTCAATTCATTGGACATGATTTAGAAAGAAACACACCTTTCTATATAAGGTCCTGCATTTGACGGTGCATGTCAGAGCAGAAACTCCACAATGAAGTCCACGGAACTGTCCGTAGAACTCCGAGATAGAATTGTGAGGAGGTTTAGATCTGGGGAAGGATATAAAACAATTTCTAGAGTGTTGAAAATTCCCAAGAACACAGTGAGCTCCATCATTAGGAAATGGAAGGATTATGGAACTACCCAGACTCTTCCTTGAGCTGGCTGTCTGACCAAACTGAGTCACCAGGCAAGAAAGACCTTAGGGAGGTGACCATGAACCTAATGACTATTCTAACAGAACGACAGAGCCTTGGCTGAGATGGGAGAACATGCCAGAAGGACAACAGTCTTTGCAGCACTTCAAAAATCTCGGCTTTATGGTAGAGTCGCCAGATGGAAGCCACTCCTGAAAAAAGGCACATGACAATACGCCTGGAGTTTGCAAAAAGGCACGTGAAAGACAGAGCCTGACGCAAAAGATTATGTGGTCTGATTAGTTAGACGAAAATTGAACTATTTGACCTGAATACAAAGTGCTATGTCTGGTGAAAACTGAGCACAGCTCATCACCCATCTCACACCATCCCTTCCATGAAGCATGGCAGTGGTAGCATCATGCTGTGGGGATGCTTTTCAGTGGCAGGGACTGGGAGACTTCTGAGGATAGAAGGAACAATGAATGGAGCCAAATACAGGCAAATCCTTGAGAACCTGCTTCAGAGTGCAAAAGACCTGAGACTGGCGAAGATTTACATTCCAACAGGACAATGACCCCAAGCATACAGTCAAAGCAACACTGGAATGGCTTCAGAATAAGAATGTGAAAGTCCTTGAGTGACCCAGCCAAAGGCCAGACTTGAATCCCATTGAGAATCTGTGGAAAGATTTGAAGATTTCTGTTCACCGACGCTCACAATCCAACTTAACAGAGCTTGAGCAAATCTGCAAGGAAGAATGGGAGAAAATCCACAAATACAGATGTGCAAAGCTGATGCAGACATACCCAAGAAGAGTCGAAGCTGTAATCGCTGTCAAAGGCGCTTCAACAAAGTATTGACTTGGGGGTTGAATACTTATGTAAATTCGATATGTCTGTATGTCATTTTTACTTCATTTGTAAAAATTTCAAACATGTTTTCACTGTCATTATGGGATATTTTGTGTAGATCGGTGTCAAAAAATTTAAATTTAATCCCTATTAAATTCAGGCTGTTACACAACAAAATGTGACAAAAGTCAAGGGGTGTGAATACTTTCTGAAGGCACTGTAACACAATGTCTCAAAAAGTTATGGGAAGGATTATGACAAAACCTGGTGGACGAGTTGGGTAGTTGACAAGAACAAGCCCATTAGATTTTGGTTAAGGTCCGGATGTAGATCCAGCCTTTCAGTGGGATACAAAACATAAACTGTTCAGCCTACCGAATGCCGTGTACCTCTGCCTAGTTAATGTTGAATTTCAAGTCTGATGTCTTTGTCTTGCAATGAAAATGTGTACAAGTCCCTCCATGATCCTTAGATTGATGCTTAAAAATGAAAGAAAATAATCTCTGGATTATAATCGAGCTTCTTGGTTTCATCTATGCTTGGACCTCCAAAGTCAAACAATTTGGCGTAGTTTGTGGAACAGCATGATGTATCGGGTGCCATGAAGTACATTTGGGGCTCAGGATTTACCTATAATTGGGGCACGGGCGTGCTGTTTACCTGTTGTATACAGGTAGGTGACCTCTTCATTTAAAAAAAAAATGCATTTGTAGTGTTTCGCACTTGCAGCTCTGCTCTCCTGCTCCCACACTTGTGCGGCTGCTTGTGTTTCTCATCGCTCACGTCCCTCCCCCCCCGCCCCCCTCCATCATTTCTTGCTTCTCGAATCACCTGGCTGCATCCATCGAATCCCACTCATCCTCCAGTTTTAACCGATTGGAGTCGAGAGTACTGAATGAAAAGATTGTTCTTGTTCCATCAATCGGTGCGTCATCAGGGTGTTAACCATTATTGAATTGTGAATGCATAGGTAACTTCCGAATAACTTACCGGAATAATATTCCGGTAAAATAACTTCCGAAATGAGTTGGTTGGCTTGGAATCATTGCTTTGGTGAGCTCTCCAAGCTCAAAATAAATGTCAAACTGTATTTTGAATGTGAAGCAATTTATGCTGACATCACGCTGTTCTTCCATAAGACAAGCAGCCTCAGGAGATATTTGGGCAGAAACACAATCCAACCCACCTGCCTACTACTTTGATGAACGTTTGGAAGAAGATTGCTCTGTACAACCCTTGGGCCTCATTATCAGCCACAATCTTTCCCAAGCAGACCAAATATTCAGGCTGGTCTCTAAACCTGGCAAATAATTGGTATTTTCCATTTGGTCAAGTTCTTTCCTTGCTTCTGCCGAACTACTCGTAGCTTATGAAGCATTTGTTCACAGCTCAGTAGATTATTGCTCTTCCTTGTGGGCTGAACATTATTTGTCCCACCTGTCTACTGTAGAGTCCAAAGCACGACAAGTCATTGGTATTCCCTTCGATGTGACGGTGGGTGGTGCTGATGGTGTGGGTCTCCTTCTTTTACATGCAGCTCATGGCTGTGAATACCATCATTGGCTGAGGGTGCGGCCGTGCCGCTGATGCAACACCTTCTGTAGGTTAGAGCAAGAATTTGTAATTTGTTCAAGATGCTGGCGATAGCTCGCCTACCCTTCTCGAAGGACACCTTGGGACCTTTAACATCCACTAACTAATGCCAGCAGACAGGACGCCAGTTTACTTGCCATCCGAGTGATGGCACACACACACATTGATTAATCACCCTTGTTGTGAAACACCTGGATGACAGTTTGTAGTTGGGTCAGGATTCAAATCCAGGCGAGATGGCTCAGAAGCAAGTGCTCATACCTCTTGGCCATCCTGTCAGCCCACATGGGTCTTTGATCTCATACCAAATATATGGTAGCAGCCTTTCGGTCGTCGATCTCTAATTGGGTGTTGCACTCTCTGCCCTTTTTCCTCTCCCCCCATCCCATGCAAGTGCTCATGCAGTCACCACATCCTTGTCAACCTTCCAAAGTCCAGGTTGATCTGCACTCAAATGTGCACCAAAATTTCCCATGGCACGATAGAATGCCAGTGTTAAGTTTGATTTTTGTTTCGTTTGAAGGAGATCGATCGCAGACTGGGTATCTCGATAACCAGCATGTTACCAACAGAGCTATCCTGCTACCCTGACAAAGCTTTTGTTCATTTTTTTTTCATCTTGAAAATCTTTTAAAACCCACAATTTACTGGTACTCTGATTTTGTTAGTCTTTTTGATGTATTTAAACAATTAAAGCCTCAGGGAGCATGCATAGACTGATGCAACAAAAATAACAGGTTCTTGAATATGGAGACATTACTGTGCTTTAATATTGATTACAAGCGGCCCTATTGCATATTATGAATGGTGTGGGGAGGGGAGAGTAGAGGTTCAAATAATGTCATTTCTAAATGTATGTAGATGACTCGTAAGGTTTGATGCAAGCATTGAATAGTGGGTAGATATTACAATGGTTGTGACGTGATTATATAACTGCATTAAAGTGTCTTCTGTCCACGTGGTTTTTTTGGGGGTTTTTTTTGTGCTTGCCATTTTGGAACTGTACGGACACGACAATTTTTTCTTGCATTCTGGTCTTTCCGAATGGACAGCTCATGTAGTCTGTTTGCTCAGCTGCCCTTTCTGTTTGCTCATATGAGGGGAGAGGAAATAACCTCAAGGAGGCATGGCAACATGTTCCTTTCTCAGTGCACTGGCCCTCTCTTCATCCTTACTGCTGCAAGGAGGAAAAAAAAAATTATGAATCGACTGGATTTTCAAGTGGGAGGGGGAATGTGGTCTTTAAGTGGACGAACCAGGTCACTGGTGACCTCGTTCGTACAGACACGACAATTTTTTCAGACCAGGTCACTCTACCCTGGATATTCTGCTTGTGCTTTCCCAACAAAATATGGAGGTCCTCAATGGCAGACATTAAATCAGAGCCATATCCCCAGAAATACCACGTGCTTTTGACACGGTCAAGCACCCTGCCCTTCTCACCAAACTCTCTTCCTATGGTGTCCAAGGCCATCTCCACTCATGGCTGGTAGACTTCCTCTCCTGTCACAGCCAACGTGTGGCCCTAAATGGAGTTCTTTCATCCCCTCTTCCTGTCCAGGCTGGAGTTCCTCAAGGCAGCGTTCTGGGCCCTGTTCTTTTTCTGGTTTTCATCAATGACCTCTCTGACTCTCTGGAAAATCCTCTATATCTCTTTGTTGATGACTCCACCCTCTGCCGTACCATCTGTCATCTCTCAGACCAGCAAGCATCAGCTTCTACGCTCTCTGCTCACCCTTCTCAAAGTTTCCCCTCTCACAACCACAAAGCTGCCTCCTTCCCCTGCCCTCTCACCTCAATCTCATAACTCCACCTCCTCAAAACCTCAACTGCCTTCTGCCCCCTCTCTTATTACTCCCCACTGCACCTCAAGCCAGCATCGCAGAGCCTTTTCTCCTCGTCCTCCTCCCCCCTCCCCTCGCTCTTCTGCAATCCCCCACACTCTTTCAACAACTCTTCTTACCTCCCCCCCCCTCCTCCCTTGTCCTACCCTCCCCCTCCCCTCTCATCCCCTGCACCCAAAGCCTCCTCCCCTCCCTCTTCATAAACAGTGTGGACCTCAAATATTCTGGGCCTTCGCTCAAACCTTGCAGATCTTTCCATACAGGTTGCCACTGACAAACCTGACATAATCTGCCTAACAGAAACTTTCCTCCCTTAAGACGTCCCTGACTCCTGAGTATCTCTGCCTGGTTACTCCCTCCTGCGGTATGATAGACCTGAGCCTCGTCCTGGTGGAGGAGTTGCTTTTTTCATCAAAGACTCTATTCCTCACTCTCCATGCACTGCCCTCACTCCCCCACACCCCCAGGAATACCTCTGGCTACGGCTTCCCCTCCACTCCCACCTCATGTATATATGTGTACTATACCGTCCACCGAACAGTGATGACTCCATCTACACCTCACGATCCGAAAACATGGACCAACTTCTATCCTTTCATCCAAACTCTCTCTTCCTCATATGTGGCGACTTCAATTGTCATCATGCCAGTTGGCTCGGTGTGGGTACCTCTCTCACCCATCATGGCACTTCAGCAAAATACTTCTGACTCATTGGGACTGAATCAATCGGTCAACTTCCCGACCCGGATCTCAACCAATGGTACTCCATCTCTTCTGGATCTGATTTTGGCAAATTTCCCTGAAAATATCTGCTGTTCTTCCTTCACTCCAATCTGTTGTTCTGACCACATTCTTTTCAAAGTGAACATCTCTGGCTGTTATCAGAGAAATACATCAGCGTCGTCGAGTCAGGCATTTCACTTAGGCCGACTGGCAGGGTCTCCAAACAGCCATCAAATTTCTTGACTGGTCTCCCATCGCTACTTTCTCCAACATCAACTCATCCTGGGAATTCCTTCAAAGAAACTTGCTCTCCCTCATGCACAGATTTATCCCCGCTCGTCTTCAGTTGTCTTACCCTTCCCTCCCGCCCATGGTACACTGAAGCTTGTGGCGAGGCAGTTGTCCTGAAACAACTTGCCTTTGCTTCATGGAAAGCAAACCCAAGTGAGGGTAATCTCAGTTCCTTCCTTAAAGCTCGGAACAAGTATGTATCTACCCTCAGGAGAGCCAGAAAACAACATCTTTCGAATCTCAAGTCTGAACTCTCAAACCTCTCTCCATCCTCCAAATCCTGGTGACGTCAAATCAAATCTGTTTCTGGTGTATGTTCCCCTTCCATCCCCTCCCTTACCTCAAATGGCCGCACTGCTGGATACCGCACGTGAAAAGGCTGAATGCCTAAACTCAGTGTTTGCATCGAAATCTTGTGTCCACAACCCATCAATTTCTCTACCCACCTTACCCAGTCACACCCAACTGTCCCTGGACTCTGTATCCTTTTCTCCTGACAAGGTGGAGAGCTTGCTGTCAAACCTCGACTCAGATTCTGTATTCGGTCCCGACGGCATCAGCCCACGTGTCCTCAAAGCCTGCTCTTCTGCTCTTGCTCCCCCCTCTCTCCATTCTATTAACCCTCTCATTTGCTCAAGGTCATTTGCCATCTGCTTGGAAATCAGCAAACATCACTGCCCTGCACAAAAAGGTGCAAAAACAGATCCCTGCAATTACAGACCAATCAGCCTTCTCCCAATTATCAGCAAGGTTATGGAATCCATTATCGCTTCTGACATTAAATCCTTCCTCTTCTCCAATGGCTTCATTTCCGATCATCAATTTGGTTTCAGACCAGGTCACTCTACCCTGGATATGCTGCTTCTGCTCTCCCAACAATGGATGGAGGTATTCAATGCCAGATATGAAATAAGAGCCATATCCCTCGACATATCACGTGCTTTTGACACGGTCTGGCACCCTGCCCTGCTCACCAAATTATCTTCCGATGGTATCCAAGGCCATCTCCACTCATGGCTCGCAGACTTCCTCTCCAGTCGCATTTAACATGTGGCCCTAAATGGAGTTCTTTCATCCCCTCTCCCTGTCCAGGCTGGAGTTGTTCTGGGCCCTGTTCTTTTTCTAGTTTTCATCAATGATCTCTCCGACTCTCTGGAAAATCCTCTATTTTTTGCTGATAACTCCACCCTCTATCGTACCATCTGTCATCCCTCAGACCGGAAAGCAGCAGCTTCTTCACTCACTGCAGATCTGGATAAAATCACAAACTGGTCCAACACGTGGAAGATGTCTTTCAATCCGGACAAATCTCACACTCTCACTATGTCTCTCCGAAAGGACTGTTTGGAAAATCCCCCCATCCACTTTCTCAACAATCCTCTGAAAGAAGTCCTTTCATTCAATGTTTGGGTCTCACTATCTGCCATGATCTTTCTTGGGAAAGCCACATTTCCAACGTGGCCTCCAAAGCCAGTCGCCGACTGGGAATCCTCTGTTGTGCAAAGTCCTTCTTCGGCCCACCTGAGCTCCTGACCACATTCAAAGCTTTCGTCTGCAGCCTGATGGAGTACTGTTCTCCCCTCTGGGCTGGTGCTCCTGCCTCTCACCTTTCTCCGCTCCATTCTGTGGAAACCAAGGCATTTCAGATCATTGGTATCTCCCATGGTGAGGCTGAGTCTTTGGGACTCTCACTCTCTCACCGCAGGCAGGCCAGTGGTCTTTCTGTCTTCTACCATCTCCTCTCCGGTCTCCCCCCCCCACCCCTGCTCTGTCTGCGATATGTTCCCCCCGCCCCCCATATTACTGCAGGGCGCTCAAGATCCACCAACAACCCCCTTTTGGTAAAACTACCAAAATCACGAATCACTGCTCACCTTCACTATTTCATTCCTCCTTTTTCCTGCTTTTGGAATAAATTCCACACTCTATTTTTTCCCATTCTTCCCTCCATGCCTTCAAAACAGCCATTCACCACCACCTCTTATCTTCCCCCATCCAAAACCTCGATCTTTTCTACCCCCGTTAATCCACCCCAAATCCACCTCCTTCAAATTCCCTGCATTCCTTCCTGAAAGTCCCTGTAATGTCCATCTTGTATGTCCCGTGTTCCCCGCTCCATCCCTCTTCATTTCACAGATCTCTTAATGTCTTTGTTCCCCACTGTTTTGTCCTTCCCTCTCTCGCCCCTCTTGTCTCATGCCCTCCTTGTTGTGCGTTGTCTGTTCGCTCTTATATGAGCCTTGACAAGGTATACAAAAAAAAGAGAGATTGTGAGGACCACCAAGAACAGGTACATGGAGGCATGCTGATAGGATGATCTCCTCTCTCACTGTTCTCCTCAGCACTGTTCTCTTCAGACTCAACTCTCTCGCTCTCTCTGAGTCTTCTTAGAACTCCCAATCCTCCAAAATGCACCGAACCTGCGTGATCCAGGCTCTTCCCCTCCCGAGGCAACAAAAACTCCGCCTCTTTGAGGCGATCCCAGCTCCACCCCTCGAGAGGCGACAAAATGCTACTGCTTTCACTCTCAAGGAGATCCAAGTTCCCTGCCTCGTCCATTTCCTGGGATTCCCTTCCTCCTCCACATCCCTGGGATTCTTGGGATTCATGCATCTTAAAGTTTTGATTCGATCAAAAAAAAGTTTTCTTATTTTCATGGCATACAATGCATAACATTTTATCCACACAAACATCCATCAGATTACATTTACAGGACAGTAGTGTATATACTTTATTTTGCAAATACTTCACATTCTCCATCCACCCGAACCGTGGGGAAGTTGATAGTTGCATGTTGAAATTGGTGATAGTGATGAAGGGTAAATTGGCCAGCTTTTTTCACATGGTTGGATGCTGTAAAGGTCCTTAGGATTTCAGAACATTAAATATCACGTGATGGCCAAGAAAGTCAACTGGGACTTCGAGTTCGTTGTGACCCCTGGGATGAGTGACGGGACACCAAAGGCCGTGGCCGTAGACGGTAGAGGAATTTTCATCGTGAGTACGATTTAAATGTAGGGTGATGGCAAAACATTTTTCTGATTTGACCTCATCTAGTTCAGTGCTCAGATGGGGAAAAAAAAACAAATGACCTTTTTATATCGCATGATGGATCAGTATCATCAAAATAAAGACCAATGATTGCACCGTAGTTCCAAGAAGGAAGCTAGGCAAAACTACACACACACACACACACACACACACACACACACACACACACACACACACACACACACACACACACACACACACACACACACACACACACACACACACACACACACACACACCGTTTGAATACGTATTTTAATAAGTTTACCAAGATTTATTCAGACTAGTAAAGACCCCCTTCCTCCGGGAGCGAATTAGGGTGTTGGCGAAATGTACTGCACAACGCCATGGGTACACCTGCCCCCTTTATAAAAACTGTGGTTGTGAGCCCCCTTCATAATTGTTGTTGCACCTCCTGCCCCCACTCCTTTATATTCAAATTGGATGTGCACTAATATGCAAAGGTTACTCCGTCTTTTGTCCAGGTCACCTCCCCCACCATTGAGGAGAGGGCCAATTTTAATTGTGCCCACGACCGGTTCGCTGATACCCCCAGCATGTATGTAAAATTTGGAGATCAGCTGAGCCATTTTAAATTCAATAAGGGTCATACATACATACATACATACATACATACATACATACATACATACATACATACGTACGTACATAGAATTGGTGTATTTTAGTGTGATTGTTTTGAAGTAGAATTTGCACGAGACATTGACATGATATGTTTGTTTCATTTTCACTGTCAAGTTTTACCAAAAACAATCAAGGACCGAGTGGAATGTTCAACAAGTGTTTATTGAAAGGGCAGGCAGGCTACCTCAGACATTGAATACTTGCCTCTCAGTTGTCTAGTCTGGGCTCAATTGCTGACCCGACTATAAACTGTCAGAGGCCGGGATTTGCATCAGAAAGTGACCACGTTTCGTTTCCACTTTCACCACCTGCACGCTCATTACCCCCACACGTAAATAAATAAATAATGGTGAGATATTGTATTCTGCTCCGTCTATCCATCCATCTGTCCGCCATGCTATCTCCTCCGAAACGGTTGGGCAGAAATTCACCAAACTTGGTCGTTATGATCACCACTTGGCACAAAGGTTCAAGAGCAGTGTCATGTTTGGCCTTGCCCCCTGGGGTGGGTTCAAAAGCCCAAAAAATGCAATTAGGTGCAAATTTTTAAACACCTTTTAATGAAACATTGTATATGTGATCAACATTGGGTGACACATGAAGTGTGGGACAATTCTTGGGGGATTCGACCCCCGGTTCATGTCGCAGGGAGAGGGGACTTGGGGTTACGGGGATCAAAACGGGAAATTAATTTTTAACTCGATATCGAGTCACTCCTGGTGGAACCTTTTGCCGTCTTTCAACCTTCCTCCAGGTGGGAAGCGTGGGGATTTGCAAAGGCATGTCATCGACTTCAATCTTGTAGTTATTATTTTGTGAACTTCCTATATCTGGGTGGTATATGTTAACATGATTTTAAGTTGCTATTCCTTTACAATATTGGATCGTTTTCTCAAGGAATGATATTATATCATTGAAACAAATTACAAATGTTCAAGTTCAGTATCCAAGATGACTGAGAATCACAGCAACTCCAGTGAAATGGTGAAGCATCCAGAGTTCGCTGTCCTTCGGTGCAAATCGTTGTAACTTCATGCAACAGTGTGCATTTAAGTGAGAGCTAGAAATGGCAGACGGTACCTCGTGCATCTTCCAGATGTATGATTTTCACTTGTATCCGAACTCGCAGGTGGAAATAAACCATTTGAAGGCACGGCAGGCTGATCTCCAGGAGCAGCTGCTTGCTCATTCTACGAATCGGGATTGCCGGGAAGCTTCACACTCGCCCGTGCAGGTCCACCGTGCGTCCGGGTTTCACAGTGATGACGTGGACTTCGGCGAGCTGCTTTCTAGCCAAGGAGAGGTCCATCGGCTCAGCAATGAGGTGTCTCGACTCAAAGTCGAGGTGGAGCATTGGCGACTGTTTGCACAGGTATAGCACCTTTTATTGAGATCCTGAACCCCGTGTGCCGTTGGGTCTTACTCTTATCACGGGCATTGTTGGGGCTTGTGTTTCAGACGACAGCCGGAGGTAATGCCCCGAGTGATGATGAACTCCGGCAGCTGCAAGTCACTGTTGTGGTAATGAGGTTTTGCTATTTTGATGATGTGATTTCATGACTCTCAAAACGATTTGTAAATCTCTCCGATTTTAATCGAATGTCTGTAAGACATGGTGTTTTATTCTTGAAGTCGTGTCAATTACTGCATCTTTATTCATTTGAATAGAAGTAATAGTCAAGTTTATAACTCATTGTGTTTCCAGGAGCTCCAATCACAGCTGGCTCGGGAGGTGGACTCTCGGCAACAAGAACTTGCCGCTTTGCAGGACTTGCACCGCCAACAGTTGGCTGACATCACACAGCGCCAAAGGCAGCTGCTCGACCAGGCAACAGGACACAGCTATGCCGGTAACCACGAACGAAAATGGGCGGTTAGGTGCCATGCTGAGCTTTGTGCATGCGAGATTGGATTCCTGTGTGTACACCTTGTACATTCGGCATGAAATTGTTGCAGACAAAAACTTTCCGATAAGAGAGTTGCATTTTGCCAAAAACTGGCACCGTAAGCAGAATAGCCTTCTGGATTTTTCTTTTTTCTGTCGATGTCTACCGGTGTTGTCCCATATGGAATTTTTGTTGGGTTATTTTTCTTCCTTTATTTGTTTGTGTACCTATCTACCAATCTACCTTTTTCGGCTTCCAATCTAGTATGGCTTGGCGGCCTTTACTCTTCACTCTTCCATTCAAGTGAGTATTGCTGCTGGAATCTGATTGTTATTGCTGAGCTATTGTTTGTGTTTGTTTTGTTCAGTTGCTCTGCATAGGCCTGGCATTGGCTTAGCGGTTAGAGTGGCTGGATTGGGATCTTAGGGTCCTGATCCTAGCAGATTAGATTTTGGTTCAGGTCTGGATACAGATCCGGCTTACCCGTCGAATACAAAACGTAAACCTTTCAGTATGGTGGAGGTACGTGCTCTACCGAGAGATCATTCTTGTTCTTCAACCCTTTTTTGACCTTATGTTGTTGTTGTTGTTCATTGGGATTCGCTAGATATCCGTTATTGTCGGGGGGTGTGTGTGTGTGTGTGTGTGTGTGTGTGTGTGTGTGTGTGTGTGTGTGTGTGTGTGTGTGTGTGTGTGTGTGTGTGTGTGTGTGTGTGTCTGCAACGTGAGGCTCCACAGCACAAACCAGCAAACCGATTCCGATGAAACTTGGCGAACAGGTGCCATATGGGCTGGGAGTGTGCGCGTTTGAGTTTCGTTGCTAAGGGCCCTGTCACACCTTGACGTTTTAGCCAGTGTATGGCAAGTTATCAAAATATATGTAAAACGCTGGCGTATGCTGAACTATTGATGTTTTTTCCAGTTTTGGACGTATTCATAACGAGTTGGACGTATGCATAGCGTATTAGTAACGTACACAGAACGTTTCGATAACATATAGATAACTTATATCAACGAATGCTGAGCGTGTTGTCAGCGTTCACAACCTATGCCCAACGATAGTCTAACTTATGCATAGCGTGCGGCAGCATATCGCCGACGATCACGTGGCGTAGCCTATTAAAAGGCTGCGGCTTTACGATTCAAATCATAACCGCACTAGACATCGAAGTGTCAAGCTGCTGTCACACCTTGACGTTTTAGCAAGCGTATGCCGACGTATGAAAAAGTTGCCGAATACGCTGACACGCGTCGAATACGTTATGGGTAAGTTTTGTATACGTTAAGAGCACGCTGAAGCACGCTGGCATACAGTACGTCATCGTACGCTGAGTACGTCGACAAATTTTCAGCATGTTGAAAATTTTTCAACGTATGCCAGCGTATGACACACGTTCCGCATATGCTGGCCATAAGTTGTAGGCACGTTACGCGATCGTTGACACACGTTACTTGTAAGTTACTCATAAGTCAACACATGTCAAGGTAATGGTTTGCGTCAGTGTTCCAGACTCCCTGTTTTTTTTTTGTTTTGTTTTTTTCAGTATGACGGTGATGTTGACACTTCGATTTCTAGTGCGGTTATGATTTAAATCGTTGAGCGGCAGCCTATTAATTATATTATATTATAACCGCACTAGAAATCTAAGTGTCAACATCACCGTCATGCCGAAGAAAAAATAAATAAATAAATAAAATCCCAGGGAGTCTGGAACACTGACGCTAACCATTACCTCGACGTGTTTCGACTTATGAGTAACTTACAAGTAACGTATGTCGACGTGTGTCAACGATCGCGTAACGTGCCTACAACTTATGGCCAGCATTATGCGGAATGTGTGAGTCATACACTGGCATACGTCAAAAAATTTCAAGCATGGAAAATTTGTCTAACAGCTTGGCGTACTACGACGTATGCCAGCATACTAAGACTTATGCCAGCATGCTATTAACGTATACAAAACTTACCCATACGTATTCGACGTGTGCCAGCGTGTTAGACAAATTTTTCATACGTCGGCCAACGCTGCCTAAATCGTCAAGGTGTGACAGAGCCTTAAGCAACCACCCGTTGCTATGCAGCGGCTGAAAAACCGCGTTTTAAGAACCCAAACGGTAACTGACGTAGCGCGGCTTCTATGATAGGTGGAGCAACCGGACCAACTCCTGCCTATTCCTTGCATCCCCATCTAGTTATCGCGACAGTATAACGTTCCTCTATCTCTCATAGTTTCTGAATGGCAGCCCTCCGAATGCGGAAAGGTGGTGAACCAGGGAATATGTTAAGTGACCTTGACCTCGGAAACCGTCGACGGCGGAACGTTTTTTTTTTTTTTTTTTTTTTTTTGTATACCTTGGTCGAGGCTCGTATGAGAGCTAACACACAACTCACAGCAAGGAGGCATGAGACAAGAGGGGCGGGAGTGGAAGGGACAAAACATTGGGGAACAGACACAGGTGAACTGTGGAAGGGAGAGGGATGGGGATGGGACGGGGAACATGGCGAGGGGAAGATGGACATTAAAGGGACTTTCAGGAAGGAAAGCAGGAGAATTGAAGGAAGTGGGCTTGGGTGGATTATCGGGGGTAGAAAAGATCGAGGATTTGGATGGGGGAAGATAAGAGGTGGTGGTGAACAGCTGTTTTGAAAGCCTGGAGGGAAGAATGGGAAAGAATAGAGTGAGGAAGTTTATTCCAAAGGCGGGAAAAAAGAGGAATGAAAGAGTGAAGATGAGCAGTGATTCGTGATTTTGGTAGTTTTACCAGAAGGGGGTTGTTGGCGGACCTTGAGCGCCCTGTGGAAATGTGGTTGGGACAAATCACAGAGAGAGCAGGGGGCAAGGCTGGAGAGGAGTCGGTAGAAGACAGAAAGACCACCGACCAACCTGCGGTGATTGAGTGAGAGGCCCAAAGACTCAGCTTCATTGCGGGAGATGCCAATGATCTTAAAAGCCCTGGTTTCGACAGCGTGAAGTCGAGAAAGGTGGGAGGCAGGAGCACCAGCCCAGAGGGGAGAGCAGTACTCCATCAGGCTACGGACAAAAGCTTTGTAAGTGGTCAGGAGCTCAAGAGGGCCGAGGAAGGACTTTGCACGACGGAGGATTCCCAGTCGGCGACTGGCTTTTGAGGCAAGGTTGGAAATGTGACTTTCCCAGGAAAGGTCATGGCAGATAGTGAGACCCAGAAGCTTGAAAGAAAAGACTTCTTCCAGAGGATTGTTGAGAAAGTGGATGGGGGGTTTTGTAAACGGTCCTTTCGAAGAGACATAGTGAGAGTGTGAGATTTGTCTGGATTGAAAGACATGTTCCACGTGTTGGACCAGTTTGTGATTTTATCCAGATCTGCAGTGAGCGAAGAAGCTGCTGCTTGCCGGTCTGAGGGATGACAGATGGTACGGCAGAGGGTGGAGTCATCGGCAAAGAGAAATAGAGGATTTTCCAGAGAGTCCGAGAGATCATTGATGAAAACCAGAAAAAGAACAGGGCCCAGAACGCTACCTTGAGGAACTCCAGCCTGCACAGGAAGAGGGGATGAAAGAACTCCATTTAGGGCCACACGTTGACTGCGACAGGAGAGGAAGTCTGCGAGCCATGAGTGGAGATGGCCTTGAATACCATGGGAAGAGAGTTTGGTGAGTAGGGCAGGGTGCCAGACTGTGTCAAAAGCACGTGATATGTCCAGGGATACGGCTCGGATTTCCTGTCTGGCATTGAGGACCTCCATCCATTGATGGGAGAGCAGTAGCAGCATATCTAGGGTAGAGTGACCTGGTCTGAAACCAAATTGATGATTGGAAATCAAGCCATTGGAGAAGAGGAAGGATTTCATGTCTGAAGCGATGATGGATTCCATAACCTTGCTGATGATTGGGAGAAGGCTGATTGGTCTATAGTTACAGGGATCTGTTTTTGCACCTTTTTTATGCAGGGCAGTGATGTTAGCAGATTTCCAAGCAGATGGCAGATGACCTTGGGAAAATGAGAGGGTGAATAGAACAGAGAGAGGGTGAGCAAGAGCAGAAGAGCAGGCTTTGAGGACACGTGGGCTGATGCCGTCTGGACCGGTTGCAGAATCTGACTCGAGGTTTGAAAGCAAGCTCTCCACCTTGTCAGGAGAAAAGGATACAGAGTCCAGGGACAGTTGGGTGCGACT
The DNA here is from genome assembly GCF_056783735.1 of Eptatretus burgeri. Lineage (NCBI taxonomy): Eukaryota > Metazoa > Chordata > Myxini > Myxiniformes > Myxinidae > Eptatretus > Eptatretus burgeri. The sequence goes on from NC_140967.1 coordinate 97,272,027, forward strand.
GGGTAAAGTGGGTAGAGATAGTGATGGGTTTGGGACACAAGATTTAGCTGCAAACACCGAGTTTAGTTCAAATTCGGTGTATGGATAGAGTTTAATAACTACTACAAAATTGAACCGCAGCATTTTTCCAGATTCGATCACCAAGGGTGTCTGGGCTGAAATACGCAAAATTCGAAAAAATACTTTTTCTCGACCTACGTTCACTATTTTCAATACTTGTCTTACAGTTTTGAATGTGGAGAAACGAGACTTCGGAATTAAACACTTCGAGATATTTAGAAAATTTTACTCGAGCCAATTTTTGATTTAGGTTTTATTTTTCAAATTGTAGTCCTGTGAAGAGTGCCAGTTGACAAAATATGCAATAGGAAAAATCTTGCCAGGCAGAGGAACAATTGTATGTGAACCAATACGTCTTGGCAATGAATCTTCGTCGGTGGATCGGTCAGAATGAAAAGCATCGTATCCAGCGCTTCGATCCTAGCGGATCCCTCGTCGCCTACCGGCTTGTTTATTTATTAACTCCACCATATTTTGTGACTCGTTTTTTTTCGTAGAGACCACTACATGATACGTAACTTCACTGGGTTGTTACAATTCATTAGATACAGTACATATCTTATGAAGAAGCAGAACGGTCCATAGTCTTGGTTGTCAACTTTGATTTGCAATTATTCCCCCCCCCTCCCCCTCCACCCCAAAACAAAATATATTCGGATTTTCTGATCCACTGAACCTCTCAACATAAAGCCTCACGTCCATCATCGATTAACCGGGAGGACTTTAAGTTTGAGAACTTGCTACATGAAACCAATATGGCCGTTATCGACCGAAATAAATAGTTGTACTTATTGGTAATGGTGGGATGCGTCATGGCCCATGTACGTAATGGCGCCGGTGAATGGCGACTCGGTGTTGGGTGTGATCGGGATATACCTGATCCTGTTTGCTGCCTGCACAAGTACGGTAGAGATGTTTTGATTCACATTGTCGACGGGATGGATCGTGAGTACAAAGCCATACTCTTGTGTTTTTTTCTTTTCTTTTTTTTTTGGCGGAGGGAGAGGAAGGTGGACATGAGGGATTGTATCATTGTAATTTGGTCAATTGTTGACATTTTGTTGTGTTTGTGATGTTGTGTATCGAGTGATTGTTTTGTCGTTGGTGTCACTTTGAATTTATTTTGAATTCAGTTTTGTCGTCCGATGTATTCTGGTTGACTTTGCTGAGGTGTATGGTTTATTGTGATTGTATGTATGACCAACACCAAGACGTATTCCTTGTGTTTAAATTACAATTGGCAATATAAGGTTCTTCTTCTGCTTCTTCTTGAAAGAAAAAGCGTATATATATATATATATATATATATATATATATATATATATATATATATATATATATATATATATATATATATATATATATATATATATATATATATATATATATATATATATATATATTGTTGTGGTTGACGAAATTCGCAAACCACCATTCAGGTCCCGTAGGTGAGATATCTCTGTAAGTATATGTGTAGTTAGCCCAAACCCGTTGTTTAGAGGGAATAAATGTCATTCATTCGGGCTGCGACCCTTTTAGATAGCCGTTTTTCTTTTTCTATCTTTATTTTGAGCCAACCACGTACCAATCGCCATTACTACCACCACAACCACCACCAACCGCACCTCGACAACCACATCCACCTTCTCCACAACCGCCTTCACAACATCCACCTTCTCCACAACCGCTTTCACACACTAACCACCACCCGCAACGCCGCTTCACAACAACAGCAACGCCAAGAGCCACGACCTTTACCGTCACAACTCGTCCTCACAACCATCGCATCACCGCCATTCCCGCGCCACTTGTGGGCACCGATACTGGACTCGTACAGGGCGCGCACCGAGCAGCGGGTGCAAAAACACCAGCCTTTCCGAGAAATCGGATCAAGAATGATTCACGCCCACTTCTGTTCCGTCCTATCAGCGAGCGTGGGGCGATTTGGCCCCGCCTCCAGGCGCGTCAGAGTATAATCGCTATATGCAGATTCGCGGATCAAGAATGATTCACGCCCACTTTTCCTCTGTCCAATGGGGAGCGTGGCTCCGCCCCCGAGCCATTCCTGATCCAAAAATCTGCATATGATTTCTCCTGTCGGACTATAAAGCACCGAGCGCGGAGCGAATCGAGGCAGTTGGGAAGAGTTGAAGAGTTGAGAAGAAGGAAGAGTCAGAGAGAGTTGGGCAGTTGGAGGGAGTTGAGAAGAGGAAAGAGTTGGAGAGGTGTGGCAGCAGTTCAGTTGGGAAGAGTTGAAGAGTCGAGGAGAGAAAAGAGTTGGAGAGTTGTGGCGGCGGCGAAATCAGTCGAGAGAGTGTCTGTCGGGGTCCGGAGAGGCGGGAGAAGCCAAGAAGCTTTGTGGAGGTCGGCGCTCGTATCAGAGTCGGGGAGCTGCGGAGAGGGGAGGCCGGTAACGCGGTCGAGGTCGCAGTGGCGTCGCTCGTCGCGGGACCCAAGCCAGCCAGATATCCTCCTTCCCCCGAGCATCAACAACCTCCCCCTGTTTCCCCCCCGCGCTGAGATAGTGTGAGAAGGGGGCCCCGTTCCCACCCCATTCCAGGCAGTGCCAGCGAGGCCCGCGGAGTCGGGGCGCCGCCGCCATTTTGCGGCTCATCACCAGACGGGTAGGCTCGACGCGGTCTCGGCCCCAGGCCCGTCTGCCCCCTTGTCGATGAGGGTGGCCCCTTTTTCTTTTGCTTTGGAGTATATGTGTTGTCGGCGCCGTCTGTGAAGTAAAACTGTATAAGTGTTGCCGTGTGCTCGGTAGTCGGTAGTAGATCTGCATTGTGTTTCTTTTGTTGCAATTGCTTTTTGTGCAGAATTGTCGTGTTACTTTTACATTTGCTTTTGGTGCATAATTATTGTAATTGTATATGTGTGCTTTCCATTTGCCGCGGAATAAATGTGCTTTATGTTGAACTGTTTTTCCCGTTTCGCTTCGTCTTTTCTTTTATTGAATCTCCATCTTACTTCACGTAAAGGGTTGGTCGTGGGCTAAAAACGCCCAATAATTAATCGAACTGTCGAGGTTGACGATAACACTGCTCGGTTATCCCGATAGTACGGAACGGGTCGCTTAAAGTGGCCCGTGTCCGAAGTCGACCTGCGGCGAGGTGCGATCGCCCGGTCTACCCTCCGTGTGGGTACTTAGGTAGGTCGAATTTGGCGAGCAACCCTATCCCATGCGGGGGGCCGATTGGCACGATCGTGGTGAGGCCGAAAGGCCCACCCGTGACTAGTTCCCGGCGTTAGTCCGAGAGGGTCACGACGGGATTGTCCGTCTGGTGGGCGACGTGCCGCGATTCGAGTTACGTGGCCGCTCGCACGCGGCGGGCGCGAATCCGCAACAATATATATATATATATATATATATATATATATATATATATATATATATATATATATATATATATATATATATATATATATATATATATATATATTGTAACTTTCTGCTTTCGGTGCAATCTGTGAAAGACAACCGCTCGCTGCTAAAAGCATTGCCTGCTGCTACACTGCTACCCACATCTCGGTATCATCAAAGAAGCGTTATAAAACCTGTGTTGATTGACTGATAACGTGAGTAGCTGTGTAGCAGCTGGCAACACTTTTAGCAGCGAGCCGTTCTGCCTTTCAAGGATTGCAACGCATGCCGGAAGTTCCATTTTAACTTTTATCTTATTTCCTGGCTGCAATTCAGAATTCTCATTCAGTGTGTAATGGGGAAGGCGCCCCCTGTTGGTCATCACCCTTGCATCAAGTGCTGATGTGACACATGGGTTCACTGTCACCTTTACAGTGACTATTATGTATCGTCGTGTGACGATGGTTGTGACCGTGACCACCCTGAGAGCATATAATCAGATGAACATGTCCAAAAAGGCAGCACCCTTACTCCAAGTCTCAGAGCCAGTCGGTCTTGGACCAGATTCCGAGCGGTTGGAGAAAATAAGTCATTCAACCAAATACTATTATAACAGCACTCGTGCCACAATGTTGGCAACACAAAATAAACTTTTTACTTACAATTAACACAATTTCCCCATCTTACCCCAATTACCTGAGGCTGAGCCTTAATTCGGCATACACACAAGCAACAGTTCACAAAATATGTTTTCACAATCTCGGAATGTTGAACCAGGGTTGCAGTCTGGGCGTGTGTGCGTGCATCGAGTTGATGTTTTTATCAAGCATTCGTGATCGACCTAATGGTGTCGTGAGCAGTCGAAGCAGTCACAACTAATTTACAATAAAGGTGATTGTGAAGCAGTGCTAGGAGCAGACATTATACGATGGGTGTCGTGCAGTGGTGCTGAGAAACTGTGCTTTGTTTAGCATCTCTGTGCAAAGTTGTAGCGATTTGGACCCAGGGCAGTCGCAGCCAGAGGAATGGTCTGACTCAGGTAGCTCACTCCCATCTCACCGTGGGCAATCACCAGTGTGCTGGACGGCTCGCCAAGCAGCCTCGTATCAAAGGGAGCATGTCAGCAAGCGGTCCAGCAAAGCAATCGTAAGGAAACAGTCTCTCACCTGACATGCTCCTTACTTTGTCACTCTCTCAGTCAGGGTGACCAACTCTCATGAAGAACAATAAGGAACACTCATGGCTCAAGTGGGCCATCTTAGGGCCCCTTATGGCATGAAGGGGCAGCGTTCCTTCTATGGGGGTGGGTGAGGCGGGCAGTGGCAAAGTCCCTGAAGCTATGAGGCTGTAGTTAAATCAGCTATTATGTTTTAACTACAGGCGTTTAATTATGCCTGAAATGGCTTCTTAGGCATGTTTGGTCACACCATCACCATTGGGAATTGTATGAATTTTGATTAAGACAAAATGATTTGAGCACCTCTGGACCTTCCTTTCGCAACCAATATGGCATGCATAGCAACCGAGATGCTAACGCTTATTCAACAAGAAAATTATTTTTATAGATCAGTAAGTGTGCATTTTTCGAAAATGCTAAATTTAAAGGTGTCTCGTGGTCGTGGATCTTGTTAACTCTAGGTGTTACTGCTTGTAAGCCTTGATAGGTGCTAGCAACTCCAGTTATTTTTGTTTTTGCAGAGAGTGATGCGGACTCGTTTGTCGTGGTCGAGGCCGACGACACGGCTGGTGTCGAGGAAGGGGAGGCGCGTGTTGTGGAGGCGATGCACGAGCTTGAAGGCTTGACTGAAGAACCGGTCTTTCTGAAGACCCAAGGGAGCGAGCCGCCACGGCAGGTGTCAATCATACCGACTGAAGGAGAAGGAGAAGGAGACAAACTCTCAAAGTCGGACAATGACACGACAGAAGAAACCAACGTTGAGTTTGTGCTGGATCAGGCTACTCATGGCGAGTCATTTTTCTTCTGCTTTGCTTTTCAACTGTCGGGATGTCTTCTGTTATTATACTCCATTGATTGAAAGAAACAACACAGGTGTGAAGCTGCCTGTAAAGGTTGAGGAAAACCCATTGATGTTTATTTTCCAGTTTCCAGTTCAAAGCAAATGGATGTTTTATTCTGTCCTCCAACAGCTACGTTTGGCCGATTGGAATAATTTTGCCCATTGGTTGTTACTGTTCATCAGATCATTGTACAACGTGCTTGTCATTTACTGTGCCTGTAAGTCCCATATGTCTTCGTGTTTGTGTTTGGCCCCTCTTCTCCATCCCAAGCTTTTCTCACTACCCACGTCCTCCTTAAAATACTTTTTCTCTTTGTTTTTTTGCCTCCATCCCATTGTTCTGATAATTATTTTCTCCTCATAATTATTCATAACTAGTAAATACAACCTATCATTAATATTAAGGAAGGGGAGAGGAGGAGGAGGGGGGGAGGAAGGAGAGGGGAGTGGGGTGGGGGAGGGGGAAAGGAGAGGGGAGGGAGAGAAAGGTGAAGGGGGGAGGGGAATGAAGGGGGGAAGGAGAGGGGAGAGAAGGGGGAGGGAGGGAGAAAGAGAGAGGTGGGGTGGGAGTTGAGAGAGGGGGAACGAGGAACGGGGGGGGGGGGTTGGGAGAGTGACACCTCACCAAACATTGCTATACAAAGTCATGGCATTGGTAGGCAGACTTTTTTTGAAATGGCAAATTAAGACCCCCAACGAGGGAGAGCAGGCTGACCAAGGATGAGCCTTGATGATGGATATAATTAAATAAGGCTGTTAATTATCTTCAAAAGGGGTGTTTAAATTAACCCAAACCACAATTTTTACTCATGCACTCCTTTGGAGTTCCCTACGTATGCATGCTAAGTTTCAGGCCGCTGGGTTTAATGGTTTTTGGAGTTAAGGAGGAGACTCACACACACACACACACACACACACACACACACACACACGCACTGACATTAATTAGTATAGATGACAGTTCTTTATACAACTATTCCATTGCTCTTTTCCAGGTCATTCTCTTTGGTCCACCTGCAACATCGTCAAAAATTGCCAATTAATTAGAACGGAGCCAAAACTGATTTGCTCAAGTATAGTCCAGTCAGCCCACTCCCCATCAAAGCAAAATAATGGAATCGACCATTGCAGGTCAATTTGAGACTCATCTCATTACTAACTCTGTGACCTCACATCGGCAGTTTGGCTTTCACTTTGGAATAAAAATATAAGACACAAAATGATTAGAGCTATCCGCTGTAAAGGATCATGAGGTGCTGATGTTTTGGGCTGTACCCTTCGTTTGAGAAAAGGAGAACATGCTGCTGCTGCTCCATCAACAATGGAAGGATTTCCCTCAACCTGAAACAAGACGTCAGGCCCATGTTGGATATCGCCCATGTATTTGGTTCTGCCAAATTTGGTTCTTTCAAAACTTACAGCTAATGATATGCAGTGCCCCCTCCTGGACTGACTTTTTGATTTCCTGCATGCTTTGGAGAAGTGGGTGACACTGCATGGTGTTCTCTCCCACGGTCTACTTCTCGAGGCAGCAATTTTTCCAAGTTAACTTTTTGGGATCAATCCTGTTTTGGGTCAACATGAATGACCTTTTGTCATTCGAAAATCCAATGCATGATGTTTCAGACAACTCTGCGCAGAAAAATGAGCAACTGCTTTATTTACCTGCAACTTACTGTCATGTCGACGCCGATTAAGACCGACGGTGGACGGATGGACTGAACTGGCTTTTACCTCCCCTGGACACGTCAATTGATGGAGGCCTTACGCGCGTGAAACCCGAGTAAGTACATGACAACCTTAGCTCTTATAAAACCAACGGGCTTATTTCCTGAACAAACAAAGGACCAGGGGATGATGAGATTGTGATGGAGGAGTACGACGATGGGTTGGGGGGGCGGGGGGGGGACACAGAATCGATAATAAATCGTTATGTAAAGTGGAATAAAATTGAAGGTGCCTCACACCGGATTCAAGCACAGATAAGGTTGGGGAATGAGAAAACCCGGGTGAGGCCTTCGCTTTGCTGGTGGACGAGGAGGAGCTCGACGACAAACAGGAGATGAGGCACGCGACTAAGGCACACGAGCAGGGTGACAGACACATGAGCAGGAACTAGGGACGACAAGGCAGGAACACGAGCAGGCAGGCAGGCACCACGGAGGACCACGGTAAAAAGGTAGGTTCCCCTCGAGCTCATACACCAATTTCCTTGGAAAAATCCCAATTCTACTCTCCTTTCGCGAGCTATGCAAAACCCCGAGATGATCCGAAAAACTCCACCTTTCGGAAGGCGATCCATGGCTCCAGCCCTCAGGAAACGATCCAAGCTCCGCCCTTGTCTCTTTGCTTTGGGCTCACCTTGGCACCTCATCCGGTGGGACATTACAAGAGGTTCTACGAATGATTCCTTTTCTTAAACTGTCACACTTTATTACCACACACCATTCCCTGTATGGTGCACATTCAAACAAGACGATATATAACCTGTCTTGGGTAGATCCCATCTTCAAGCTGGGCCTCAACATTGGTCACCACCTTGGAATTATCGGCAGGCCCAAGTCATTCTACGTTCTCGGCTTGTTACAGTGTATGAAGCCTACACCTGCATCAAGGAATTTGACTCACCCTTGTGGACTGGTGCTGTTTCTTCCCATGTTGCCCCCCTTGATGTCCTGAAGTGTAAGGTTCTCTGAGTCATTGACATCTTGTGGAAAAAGACTGTCTCAGGGTCTGCTTCTTGTTCACTGCATACAGTTTGGTGGCTTTGCATTATTTTACTGGGTCTCTTCTGGTATTGCTCCTCATACCCTCTCATATCTCTGCCATACCTTGGTGAAATAATTTCCACCGGAAAAACCATACCTTGTGACCCTCCCTAAATCTAAGCTTGATCTCACCTCCATTCATTCATCCCCTTCTTCTGTTGCGTTTGGAACAATCTTCCCGAGTCTGTTGTCTCACCCTTTTCCCTCCTGGGCTTCAAGTCTGTGCCCGCTACTACCTAATGATGTCCGCCATGTCTCCATGTTGGCTTTACTTCACCTACTGAGACCCTATCTCCTTTTCATCTGCAACTCCTGCCCTTGTGCTGAACTGCGTTTTTGTGTTCTTGAGCTGTTTCTCCTTTTACTCCACTTTGTCTGTTGACCCTTTTTCTCCTCTTGTTTTGCTCTTCCACGAGCCTCAATGGTGAAGACACAATGGTCAATGGTGTCTTTATATTTAAAGACACATCATCGAGTGATAAAATCTGCTGTTTGTTTCCTCCAGAAGATGAATTTGAAGATGAAGATGAAAATATTTCACAGGTAGGAAGGCATGCACGACGGTTTTTAATGGGCATGGAAGATGTTGGCAAGTTTGGTTCAACATCGGTAGGGATTAAAAAGTATATATATCCTTCCTTTCTGCAGAAACTCTTTGATGCTGAACGGGCACAATGGGAGGTGCAAAAAGGGTGTTTGGAACGAAAGATCACAAGCCTAAGAGAGGAGGTAGGAAAAAAAGCTTCACCATTCTTACTTCAATGGTCCGTCTGTTTTTGCATCCATCTCTGGCACTACCTCCTACCCTTTGAACCTCTTTTTACCTCCACAACCAAAGGTGGGCAGAGGTCATGTTTTCACCCCTGTCTGTTTGTCCGTGAACAGGATATCTCAAAAAGTTGGAGATGGATTCGGACGAAATTTGGTGGAGAGGTTGGGTGTGAGACAATGACGAGTTGGTTCAATTTTGGTGAACATCTGGATCCGGATACGAGAACCTTTTAAGTGATTCTTCACTATTGAGAGATAGTGATAAAAACTATATATATTGTTGTGGTTACCAGATTCGCAAACCACCATTCAGGTCCCTTAGGTGAGGTATCTCGGTAAGTGCATGTGTAGTTAGGCCCAAACCCGTTGTCTAGTGGGAATACATGTCATTTATGCGAGCTGCGACTCTTCAGGATAGCCGTTTTTCTTTCACTATCTTTATTTTGGACCAACCGCCATGATCATAACCACAACATCAACCACCAACCACAACCACCGCTTCACCACAACCGCCACGACCTTCCCGTCACACCTCGCCACCGTAGCATCGCCACCGTTCTTGCCCCGCTGTGGGTACCGGTGTTGGACTCATGCAGAACGCGCGTCGAACAGCGTGTACAAAATCACGGATTTTCTGCTTCAAAAACGGATCAAAAACGACACACGCCCACTTTTTGCCGTCCAATCGGTGAGCGAGGGGCGATTTGGCCCCGCCTCCAGAACGATCGATATATGCAAATTTGTGGATCAAAAAGCCTTCACGCCCACTTTTTCTCGGGCCAATGGGGAGCGAGGTGAAAGGTCAAAGGGAGGGGGTCAAAGGCAAAGTTACGGGGGGATAAAAGGACGGTGTTCGTCAGTCAGAGTCGGAACGAGAGAAGGAGCAGAACGAGGTCGGAGAGTCAAGAAGAGGAGAGTCGGAAGCAAAGGGTCAAGACTTCGCGGGCGGTGGAGCTGCTCGTCGTGTGCGTTGGAGTCGGAACGGAGGGGACGGAGCTGTGGAAAGGCGGCGACACCAGACGAGGGGGTGCTCGCGTCGTGCAGGAAGCTGCACCCGAGGGAGGCCGACAGCGCGACCTGGCCGAGGTGGAGACGCTCGTCGCATATAATAAAGATCCTCTATACCCCGAGCATCAGCAACCCCCTCCTGTTTCCCCCCGCGCTGAGATAGTGCGACCAAGGGGGCCCGTTCCCACCCCCTGCCAGGCACTGTCCACGAGGCCCGCGGGTTGCGGGGCCATCGCCGCTCCGCGTCTCATCACCAGACGGGTAGGCCCGACCCGGTCTCGGCCTCAGGCCTACCTCATTCTTGAGGGTATTTCTTTTCCTTGGTTTTGGGTATGTGTTGTCGGCGCCGTCTGTGAAGTAGAATTGTATAAGTGTTGCCGTGTGCTCGGTAGTCGGTATAAGCTCTGCACTGTGTTTTCACTTTTATGTTTGCTTTTTGTGTAAATGGAATTGTGTTTTCTTTTTGTGTGCATTTGGTGGAATTGTATTTGTGTGCTTTCCGTTCGTCGCGAATAAATGTGCTTTATTGTTGAACTGTTCTCCCGCTTCGCTTCGTCATTTCTTTCTTTGAATCCCCATCTTGCTTCACGTAAAGGGTTGGTAGTGGGCTGAATACGCCCGATAATTAATCGAACCGTCGAGGTCGACGATAACACCGCTCGGTTATTCTGATAGTACGGAACGGGTCGCTTAAGTGGCCCGTATCCGAAGTCGACCTGCGGCGAGGTGCGATCGCCCGGTCTACCCTCCGCGTGGGTACTTAGGTAGTTCGAATTTGGCGAGCAACCCTATCCCACGCGGGGGCTGATTGGCTCGATCGCGGTGAGACCGAAAGGTCCACCCGTGACTGGTTCCCGGCGTTAGTCCGAGAGGGTCACGACTGGATTGTCCGTCCGGTGGGCGACGTGCCGCGATTCGAGTTACGTGGCCGTCAGCACGCCGGCGGGCGCGAAATCCGCAACACTGGTGTCAGGAGTGGGATACAAATTCATCGCCCTCCTCGCGGCACTGGTATTGGAGAGCGGGACAACAGGCTCTCCTGTCTCCAGCGAAATTCACGGGAATCGGTCCAGGGGTGAGAGAAGCGACCCCGATTCCCTCCAAATTACGAGCGAGCAAATTAACCCTTCACGAGAAGCAAGATGGCGTCTCAAGGCGAGCGGGAGCCGGGGGTATTAGAAATGGATGTAGAATGTGTAGGATCCATGGTCCAGGATGGAATCCCCGAGCAGGAAATGTTGATTGTGCAGGAACACGGACTCGCCCAACTGAACCCAGGACCCGAGGTGGGTGCGGCAGCGGCCGCGGTGTATGACACCTCCCCCCCCTCTCCACCAAGACCCTTCCCCAACCCCTGCAGAAACGGCTCACTTGAGTGCATCCGACATGGCCCAGCTATTCACCATGCTGGCACAAATGAATGCGGCAATGACAAATGAAATGAAAAACGAAATGAAAGGCATGAACAAACAAATGATCGAAAAGATGGAGGCGAATATGAAAAACGAAATGAAAGGCATGAACGAACAAATGAACGAAAAGATGGATACAAATACAAATGAAGTGAAAACGACGATGGATACAAATACAAATGAAGTGAAAACGACGATGGATGCGAATACACAGCAAATGAGGGAAGAAATGAAAGAGCTGCGGGGTGAGACGCAGAACATGGGCCGATGCCTGCAGGCGGGCATGAAGGCCGTGACCAGGGAGCTGGGAATGGCGACCACGTGTGGGAGCAAACGAGCTGGGTGGGGGTGCAACGGCTGACAGGCCCGCGGTGGAGGCGGGTGAAAAAATAATTCGTGGAACGTGTTGGGCGAGGGTCGTGACGATGACCGAAAGGGAAAAATTAAATGGGGAGACCAAAACGTGTGAGACGAGACACGAGGTGACGACAACAGAAATAATAGTTGAGACAAGGGAGGTAAAGGGTGAAGAGTTGGCAGAGACACGGGAGATGGGAACGATAGAGGGAAGACTACACGATGAAGACGGGGTAAGTGACGCGCACGCACACACGGAGGTAGTGGAGGACAATGGGGTTGAGCTCGCGGAGCGTGTTGGGACCCGGTGCGAGCACCTGGATGGCCTCCTCCAGGAACGAGGGGAGGGAGTATGCCCCCTTGAGGCGAGTCACGACCAGGTGAGTTCGGTCGTGCTTTGCGAGGTTGAGGGGACGAGTGCTGTGGACGGGTGCACGGAGAGCTTGGGGGGTGTAGAGGCCCCGGAGACCCTTGTGGGGACACAAATCCCCAGTGTGGTTGTCCCTGTGTGTGTGGTGCAAGGTGTGAGTGCGGCACCGTGTGTGGAAGTGACCCCGTGTGTGAGTGGTGTGGTGGCGATGGTGCCAGAGTGCGTGCTTCCCAGCACGCCGGGTGTGGATGGGGCACCGTGTGTGAGTGAGGCCGTGTGTGTGAGTGAAACGGCCAGTATGAGTGAGGCACCACGTGTGAGTGGTGTGGTGGCGATGGTGCCAGAGTGCGTGCTTCCCAGCACGCCGTGTGTGGATGAGGCACGGAGTGTGAGTGAGGTACCGCGGGTGAGTGCCCCCGCGTGTGTGGATGAGGCACGGTGTGAGAGTAGTGAGGCACGCGTGAGTGAACGGCCGTGTGCAAGGTCGCTGTGTGCAAGGGAGACCGTGTGTGTGAGAGAGCGGTATGTGAGGGAGATGGCGGTTGGCATGCGGGAGCACGCAGCCGCGTCTCCCGGTGTGAGTTTAATGGTGTGGACTGTGTGCGTCGTAACACGCAGGTATGCGTGTGTGGAATGGAGACGGAGACGGCGACATGGGAGAAACGAAAGCCGGGTAGCGGCTGTAGTTGTTTCGAGGACCGTGCCGGGTTCACCCAGCAGTGAGCACGCGGTTCGTGCTGTGCAACGCACGAGACCGCCACGTGCTCGCTTGCGAGAGTGAAGTCCCGGTCCGGAAACGCACGCGGTGGATTTGCCGATCCCGCGGACGGACAAAGTTCGGCAGGTAAATGGATTTGGACCGGACGGGTTCTCCACGCGATCGTGTGTGTTCAGCTCCAACGGGCAAAGCACATGTGTTCGCGTGGGGAACCCCTCGAGACGTGTGGCTTGTGTTTTTTTTTATGCGCACGGTGACGCCATGGCTGCACGTGGGGTTGGAATCCGGCAGGAGGGGTATCTCTGCCGGATGGTCCCGTCCAAGGAGGGACGAGGAACACGTGCAGCTGCATGACGTCACGGGCAGTTGCAAAGTGCAAAGAGCGCGAGTTGCCGCGCTGGCGCTGCGCATGTAAAGAAAAAAAAAAAAGAACAAGCCTCACTTTCGGGTACACAGGATTCCTGGGCAAGGGGTGGAAGACCCCCTTGACCGGGGCACAGGATGAAAACTAGTTAGGGGGAAGGGTTAGCTTAGTTAGACCGACTCCATGGGGCAGGGGTAAGTCCTCATGGAGTCCGTGGAATGGATTAGGTAGAGGGATTTAGTGAGCTTTAGGTTGGGAAATAAAATGATTTATTGGAGACAGAGACAGACTGGTGAGTGTGTAGAGGGGACGTAGCTTAGCTACGTAGGTTAAAAGGAACGTGCTGTAGTTTAAGGGACGACGTGGGAGCACGAGTTAGTTAGGGGATGTAGTTAGGAGGATGGCAGAGTTCGGTGGTGAGTGTGTGGAAGAGTTGGTGAGTGAAGTGGAAGCATGTGCTTGGTGAGTCGTGAGGTGGAGACATGAGTGAGTGAGGCCAGCGGGTCTGTGTGTGTATGGAGTGAATGGGGAATGCATGGTGCGATGAGTGATTGGGGGGAGGAGTGACTTCCGCCCAAGGGACCCCGGGGTCAGAGTAAAGTGAGTTAGGGGGTTAGTCAAATTGAAAAATGGAGGTCGTTTTGCTGTTGGTGGGAAAGTAGGCTCGAGACCCATTTGGAGGGGTGCAGGAGCCCTGTTGACGGGCTTGGGAGCGTGGCTGTGAAAGGTGAGTATCGCTGAGTGGGTACCCCGGGCACCAGGCTAGTCGGCCGCGGTAGGCCATGGGCCCATGGGGGGCCGGGATAGAGTAGTGGGCACGGGTGCGCCTGCTTGGTGCGGGGGCCCGGGGCGCCATTAGCCGCGTGGGCAGTGTTGTGGGCACGGGTGACCCTCGGAAAGGGGCCCGGGAGGCCGGCCTGCCACGTGTGCGTTTCAGGGGAGGTGCCATGGGGGGCACTCCCCGGTGTTAGGGAGCTGGTAGGCTCGGAGGCAGTGTAGTGCCCGGGGTGCCATAGCGGGAGAATCGGCAGAGGGTCGTGCCTGCCAAAGGGAGCCACGTGTCCCAGCCAGGAGACCGTGTGAGGGCACGGAGAGAAAATTGGGGGGCGAGGCCCGAAATTGTGAGGACACCAACACAGGCGACGGGAATCTGGGTTGTTAGAACCAATAGTTTAAGCGAGAGGCGCTTGTTGAAAGCCCCGGGGTAGTTTAGCAGTTAAATGGTTAGGGTAGATTAGGAGATGTACCCCTCCGCACCATCCATCCCCTCGCTCTCGTTGTGGGCCGCTGGACCCACTTGGTGTTAAGATCGCCGAACTCTGGGGAGGCCATTCTGAGGCTTCGTTGGGCCTCGACACAGGACGTTAGCTCTCCCTTGTTCCCCTCCGGGAAGGGAACGTAGGGGTTGGGAGTAGGCTAGGTGACAGAATAGGTTAGCCGAACAAGGACGATAAAGGGGGTTAGGGGACGATTTATAGTGGGGAAGTAAAAAAAAAAAAAAAAAAACAACAAAAAAAAAATAAGTTGGGGCTAAATTGGGGTTTGACAAATTAAGGGAGTGGGTATGTACAGTGACAGGCAAAGGCGATAGGTTGGGAGGGAGACAGGTAGGTAGGTCCGAGCCCGCCTTCCAAGTGGCCAGCACCACCGCACTCCCTCCACCAACCTCCACTGAACGGCAAAGGCTGGCCACTTCATCGGCTGGCCGTGTTTTGCTTCAAGGCGGAGGCCGGCCAAGTTCATCGGCAGCTGTGTGCTGCAAGGCCTGTGCCGGCCAGTTCATCTGCTGGCTGTTTTTCTTCGAGGCCTGTGCCGGCCAGTTCATCTGCCGGCTGTGTTTGCCTGCAACGGTCTTCTTCTGCGGGCTGTGTTTGCCTGCAGCGGCCTTCTTCTGCGGGCTGTGTTTGCCTGCAGCGGCCTTCTTCTGCGGGCTGTGTTTGCCTGCAGCGGCCTTCTTCTGCGGGCTGTGTTTGCCTGCTCACCTTTGCCATGCCATGCCCACTGCCCACGTTCACCAGCCCCGTTCAATTTTTGCTTTGCCCCCCCTGTTCATTTCCATGTGCGCCAGGATCAAGGCAACAGTTTGCAAGCTGCGAGAACTGCCCTGTTGGCAGCTACAACACGGGCCTGCAGTGGCAGCCCGTGCACCGTGTTTGTGTCCATGCATCCATTCGTTGTGCTCATTGCGTGTGCCACTTGAGCTGGCACGGAGACTGCGTTTGTGCAGCCCATGCACCGTTGTGGTTCACTGCATTCGGTCCATCCATTCATCCATCCATTCGTTGTGCTCATTGCGTGTGCCACTTGAGCTGGCACGGAGACTGCGTTGTGCAGCCCATGCACCGTTGTGGTTCACTGCATTCAGTTCAAACCGTTCATGCATCCATTCGTTGTGTTCATTGCGTGTGCCACTTGAGCTGGCACGGAGACTGCGTTGTGCAGCCCAAGCACCGTTGTGGTTCACTGCGTTCAGTTCAAAAGGGAAGGCCTTGGACTGCGTGTGAGCAGCCAGCCACGTTCCCTGTCACCTGCATTGTTTGAGCCAGAGACTGCATGCGGGCAGCCTGGCTCCCTGCTAACTGCTTTCTTTTTGCAGAGTCAATGATCCTGGGCCATGGTTTAGTGTAAAATTTGTAAGTTAAGGTAAGATGTACTGTAAATATGAGTGCGCCCCCGGCATGTATGTCTTAGCGCCGGCAATTTTATTTAAGTCGTCCGTATGAGTGAGTTTGTTTAGATAGTTACGCAGCCCTCAGGTTATTTATTTTGGGGACACGAATACCATGAATGTCGCACTCAGGGATCCGTAGGTAAAGTGTACTAGGGGAAAACTACACATGATGGCACACGAAAATTTGACGACTCGGGACGAGTCTGTAAAAAGGGAAGGGGGTAGTGTTGTGGTTACCAGATTCGCAAACCACCATTCAGGTCCCTTAGGTGAGGTATCTCGGTAAGTGCATGTGTAGTTAGGCCCAAACCCGTTGTCTAGTGGGAATACATGTCATTTATGCGAGCTGCGACTCTTCAGGATAGCCGTTTTTCTTTCACTATCTTTATTTTGGACCAACCGCCATGATCACAACCACAACATCAACCACCAACCACAACCACCGCTTCACCACAACCGCCACGACCTTCCCGTCACACCTCGCCACCGTAGCATCGCCACCGTTCTTGCCCCGCTGTGGGTACCGGTGTTGGACTCATGCAGAACGCGCGTCGAACAGCGTGTACAAAATCACGGATTTTCTGCTTCAAAAACGGATCAAAAACGACACACGCCCACTTTTTGCCGTCCAATCGGTGAGCGAGGGGCGATTTGGCCCCGCCTCCAGAACGATCGATATATGCAAATTTGTGGATCAAAAAGCCTTCACGCCCACTTTTTCTCGGGCCAATGGGGAGCGAGGTGAAAGGTCAAAGGGAGGGGGTCAAAGGCAAAGTTACGGCGCGATAAAAGGACGGTGTTCGTCAGTCAGAGTCGGAACGAGAGAAGGAGCAGAACGAGGTCGGAGAGTCAAGAAGAGGAGAGTCGGAAGCAAAGGGTCAAGACTTCGCGGGCGGTGGAGCTGCTCGTCGTGTGCGTTGGAGTCGGAACGGAGGGGACGGAGCTGTGGAAAGGCGGCGACACCAGACGAGGGGGTGCTCGCGTCGTGCAGGAAGCTGCACCCGAGGGAGGCCGACAGCGCGACCTGGCCGAGGTGGAGACGCTCGTCGCATATAATAAAGATCCTCTATACCCCGAGCATCAGCAACCCCCTCCTGTTTCCCCCCGCGCTGAGATAGTGCGACCAAGGGGGCCCCGTTCCCACCCCCTGCCAGGCACTGTCCACGAGGCCCGCGGGTTGCGGGGCCATCGCCGCTCCGCGTCTCATCACCAGACGGGTAGGCCCGACCCGGTCTCGGCCTCAGGCCTACCTCATTCTTGAGGGTATTTCTTTTCCTTGGTTTTGGGTATGTGTTGTCGGCGCCGTCTGTGAAGTAGAATTGTATAAGTGTTGCCGTGTGCTCGGTAGTCGGTATAAGCTCTGCACTGTGTTTTCACTTTTATGTTTGCTTTTTGTGTAAATGGAATTGTGTTTTCTTTTTTGTGTGCATTTGGTGGAATTGTATTTGTGTGCTTTCCGTTCGTCGCGAATAAATGTGCTTTATTGTTGAACTGTTCTCCCGCTTCGCTTCGTCATTTCTTTCTTTGAATCCCCATCTTGCTTCACGTAAAGGGTTGGTAGTGGGCTGAATACGCCCGATAATCGAACCGTCGAGGTCGACGATAACACCGCTCGGTTATTCTGATAGTACGGAACGGGTCGCTTAAGTGGCCCGTATCCGAAGTCGACCTGCGGCGAGGTGCGATCGCCCGGTCTACCCTCCGCGTGGGTACTTAGGTAGTTCGAATTTGGCGAGCAACCCTATCCCACGCGGGGGCTGATTGGCTCGATCGCGGTGAGACCGAAAGGTCCACCCGTGACTGGTTCCCGGCGTTAGTCCGAGAGGGTCACGACTGGATTGTCCGTCCGGTGGGCGACGTGCCGCGATTCGAGTTACGTGGCCGTCAGCACGCCGGCGGGCGCGAAATCCGCAACAATATATATATATATATATATATATATATATATATATATATATATATGTGTATATATATATATATATATATATAACACCATATCTCATAAAGATAATGACAGATTCAGCCGAAACTTGGTGGACAGGTTGGGTGTTTGACTAGGACGAAGAGATTCGATTTTTGTGAAGACACGGATCCGGATACAACAATTTTTTTTAATATTTTTGAATGATTCTTCACCATTGAGAGGTGGGGCCAAAAACTATGTGTAGCATAATATCCCAAATTATTTTGGACGAGTTCTGACAAAACTAGGTGGATGAGTTGGTGAGGTGACAAGAACAAGCTGATTAGATTTTGGTTCAGGTCCGGATCCAGATCCGGCCTCTCATTAGGATATAAAACGTAAACTGTTCAGCCTGGCAGAGGTGTGCACTCCACCGAGTGCTGTTATAGTTTTGCTTTATCAATCAACTTATTTTTCACTGCACCATTAATTTGACATTGCATTGCTCCAAACCACAGGAAATCTCTGAGCATGGTCATCGGACGCATCACTTTGTTACGTCGTCTCGTATTACGATTTTGATTCCAAGAGGATAATTTGCTTTTATGTGACCCTGCAGCTCGAGCTAAAGGAAAGCGAGGCCTTCAGAAGTCTGGGTACCCAGATTGCCAAAATGCAGATGGCTCTAAAAGAGCGTGAGCTTCAGCTTGCGAAAGCAGTGGAGCAGAGGGATTTTCTTTCCGTGCAGCTGGATGAGCTGGATCGGCAAAACAATGAAGCCATGCAGGTTTGAATTCCTCTTCTGCTCTTCATTAACCATATCTGATACTCATGAAGCTCTAGCCAAATAGGAAATGTTGTACGTTGGTAATGTTGAAACCTATTGTCAACATTCTGCATGTTTTGTTGCGGTCAAAGACTTTCTGACTGTGGCCTGTGTGCAGCACATGATCACCATGAAGGAGAACATGGGGAGACAGCTTATGGAAGCTGAAGAACAAACAGCCCAGCATGATACTGAGGCTGAACATCTGAGGGCGGAGGTAATCGATTTGAAATCCCATCTGGATAAATTAACGGAACAACGGAACAATCTGACTCGGGCATTGGCAGATTCTACGCATGAGCTGACAATTGCTCAAGATGCGGCTGCAGCTAATGCGTCCATGTTAACCAAGTTACAAATGGAACAGAAGATGCAAAGCCGACTGAAAGAGGATGAAGGAAGCACTTCTGCTTTTGGCCAAGAAGATTTGAAGAAGCAGAAAGAGCAGAGTTGTGTTTGCATTCCAGAAGGTGTGAACGATCAGACTCGGTTGGAGGTTGTTCGATTGGAAGCTGAACTTGTTAAAGTAAGACAACTTAATGAAGAACTGCAAAAGTCTTTGAAAAAGATGGAGTTTGAGCAAGGGACACTTTTTGACCAAACGGTGGAAGGTAAGGCAAGTGGCATACAGGGTGTGTGGACAGAGGAAGAGATAAACCTGGAGGCAGAAAATCATCCAGGAATGTCACAGGTGGAAGTGGAGTTGAAGGAAACACAGGACAGATTGCTCATTCAGGCCCAGAAGTATGAAGAGACTATGAATGAAATGGTGCATAAGCATAAACAAGAAAATAGCCTCCTGAGGCATGAACAAGAACGTCTTCTCAAAAACAACGAAGATAAAGATGTTACATTGGTGGAGTTAAAAGGAACTATTGAGCAGTTACAAATTGACCTCTGTGAAACGAGGGAAATGTTGATGTCCTCTGTTGAGGGGCAGCAGCAGTTGCAAGAACTCGTTAAGGAGAAAGAGGAGGCTTTGCTAAAGTTGAATAAAAGATGTGCAAGCATTGAGAGTATGAAAGAGCAAAGTAACCGACTGCTTGATGAGGTGCAACAGCTTCGACAAAGCACTGAAGAAAAAGAGAAACAACTGAGTGTCATGAAGGAGGAGAAAAGCCACCTGAAGGAGGAGATCGATCGGCTGAAGGACCAACAGAACCAGCCACCACCTGCTGTGGAGTCCAAGACCATTAACACCATCACAGAGCTGGAGGCCGAGATCACACAGCTGAATGGAAAGATGTGCGAATTGCAGATTGGCGTAAAACAACAGAACCAAATTATTGAGGAGCATAAACAGACTTCGTCAGAGTACGAGCAAAAGTTGCAGCACCAGACGTCTATGCTTGAGCAGTGCAAGACTGAGCAAAACAGGTTGGTCGCTACTTATGAGCAGCTCATCGCCGAGAAAAATCTTGAACTTTACGTGCAAAAAGAAACTCTCACGGGGCCACAAAGGACCAATGTCCTTGGCATGTCAGGATCTCTGCTAGCTTTAGATGAAGTGAGCAAGCAAGGGGTGGAACAGATGGACAAAAGCGAGAAGCATGACTTGTCCAAAGTCGAAGTAGAAACACTCATGCGGGGGATCCAGGAGAAAGACCAGGAAATAAAACTTCTCAATGCAAAGAACTTGTCACTGAGATGCGAGCTGAATGATCTGACAGCAGTACATGAGGAAATCAGGAACCTGACACAGATTGTGCACCAGAAAGATGAAGAGATATGGATGTTGCAATCCCAGGTGATTCCTTCAACTGAGGGCACAGCTGAAATGCATTTCCAGCAGCAGGTGAATTCTCTGACTGCAGATCGAGACCAGGTGTTACTCGTGCTCAATGACAAGGCTCAGGAAATAGCTTCGCTGCGCTCGGAGCAACACCAACTCATGGATGTAATTGCCGCGAAGGAGACTGCTCTCCGACGAGCGCTGGAAGACAATAGACGTTTGACTGAGGGGGGACAGGGAGAAGACATGACGAGGGAAGCAATACAAAATTTGGCACGTCTTGTGCGAGAGAAGGACATTGAGAATGATGCCCTGACACAAAAATGTCAAACTCTATTGATCGTGTTGCAGGGCAGAGAGGATGTTGATGGTCGAGGCATTGGTAGCAATCTCTCAGGTAGTGCAAGCGATGGTGCACCAGGTGTGTCAGAGGTGGAAAATAGCAATGTGACCTCGCTTCAGTATATTTCTTTGCTTCAGGAATGTGAGGGATTAAGGCAACAAGTGAAGAAGGTGGAGGAATGGAAGCAACAGGCCCTTACTTCTGTACACAACCTGCAAAGTGAAGCGGCACAGCTGCAGGACGAAGTGGAAGAGTTGGCGAAACGGGCGGCGGGCGATGCGGTGCTCAGTACTAACCTCCAACATAGTTACGACGGTCTTGTGCAAGGTCACGAGGAGCATGAACAGCACTTGCATCGTCTTCGGGATGAGCTGACGATCACACAGCGTGGCTTGGCCGTACTTAGGACGACAGGACAGCGTCTCATGGAGACTGTGGAGCATGGTCTTACAAAGCCAGCTGAAGGGAGGTTTTATGACCAAGACAGGCTTGAAGAAGATGCAGGAGATGGGACAAAATTAAACGAATGTGAAGATGGAAACCAAAATGAATGGATTGTGAAAGAAAAAGAACGTTCCTCAGGAGGTTTGAAGTTGACAGCAGAATTTAGTGAGAACAGTGATGCTGTGCAGGTGGTGGAGATTCAAAAGCTGAAAAATGCATTGAATGATGCAGAGATAGCTTTGGAGGCAGCTATGATGGAAAACAGAACACTGCACACCGCAAAAGCACCTGTCACTACAAGTGACACCGAGGCCTTGCAAGCAAAGCTGGACAACCAAGTTAAGGTGTTGCGTGAAAAAGATTTGCTTCTAAAAAGCAAGAGTGACCAGATATCGGAACACACGGAGAGGCTGCGAGAGCACCAGGCCGAAGGGGAACTTCTGCGACAGGCCATTGTCAAGTTGAAAGATCGTGCGGACTGCTTCGAGCAGGATTCGGCACAACTAAAGGAAGAGAACGAGCGGTTAGGCCAGCAGGCCTATGAGAAGGAAATGGAATTTGGAACGCTACAGGAAGCGAATATGAGGCTTTCGATGCTGTTCCGTGAGCACGAGTTTGAAGCTCAGTCTGCTCGTGAGAAAGCTCTGGCACTTGAGAACCTTCTGAAAGAAAAGGAACAGGTGTGTACGTGTTGTTCTCCCTTTGCAGCTACACATTTCTACTCCACATCACATGATGATAAATCAGGGTTTTCGGTTTCTAGTCAAGAACAAGGGGCATACCTCGTAAAACCTCTGTGCCTGTCCTTTATCACGGTGGTCTACCTGTTACCTTTATTCAAGTATTTCATGGGTGGAGGGGCAATTAATCTTTTTATCCCCCACGCTTTTTGAAAAAGAAAAACAGGAGGGACATTGTAATCGGCTCTATCTGTCTGTCTGTCTGTCCATCACGCTATCTCCTCCGAAATGGTTGTACATGCATTCACCAAATTTGGAAGTTATGATCACCACATGGTACATAGGTGCGAGAGCAGTGTCATTTTTGCCCCGCCCTGTGGGGTGGGGTCAAAAACCAAAAAATGCCTTTCTGTGCACATTTTAAAACTATTTTTAAATGAAACTTTGTAGATGCAATCAACATTGGGGATGCATGAAATGTTATTAATTTTTGGATTTGACCCCCAGTTCATTGCCCCAGAGGGTGGAGACTTGGGGTCACAGGGGTCAAATAGGGAAAAAATTATTTAACTCAAAATTTGATATTGGGTTATTCCTGCTGTAACTTTTTGCCATCTTTTAACTTTGCTTTACGTGGGAAGCGTGGGGATTTGCTTTGGCATGCCATCGACTTCGCTCTAGTCTTTATTTGTTTTGAACAGCATTGGACTCGATGTTGATGTCCCATCACTGACATTTGGACATTTCACATAAAAGAGAACAGTTTATTAAATATCGTGGTCAGACATAGCTCAGACATATCTATAATCTTCTATAATAATAATGTCAGTCAGTGTGTCACACTGACGTGTGTCTCCTCCATAATTCCAAAACCATGAAACCTAGGGGCCCAAAGCTTTGCATGCATACTGAAGGAACTCCAAGGGAGTGCATGACTGAAAACTGGGTATTTGAGTAAATTTAAACACCCCTTTTGAAGATAATTAATGGGGTGCTCATTAAAAAAAAAAGAAAAAAGAAGAAGAAAAAAAAGCCTTTCCAAGATGGTGGCATGCCATCTTGGCCAGACTGCTGGCACCTTACAGGTGTCTAAAGCCACAATTTTGTTTTGGCCTGCTCAACAATGCCTTGTCTTGGCCTCTCACAATGGCCTCACAAACGAATTAAAGTAGATAATCGAAATTGTTTTCAGATTTGAGGATCAGAGCAGTTTTTGTTTTTGTTTTACACCAGTTTTTGTTTTTGCGTTGATGAAGGTGCTTGGGGAGGGGTGGGGAGGGGTGGGGGGAGGGGGGGTGGTGTCCCATTTCCAATTAGCTTGCCAAGCCAGCCATTCCAATTCAACCGTTTTGTTGGAGTGCTTGCTTGAGTGCTTAAGCCACTTGGCGAGCGCTCTACAAGCTCAAGCTGCTCAGTACCCTGTTTCACCCTGGAAAGGACCCTGGAACACACCTCTTTTTCACCATTCTTTCCTTTTCATTTGCTTAAATATTTGTCTTTTCGCCTAAATCCATGCCAAGCCCACCTCCTTCAAATTCCTGCCTTCCTTCCTGAAAGTCCCTGTAATGTCCATCTTGTATTCCCCATGTTCCCCACCCCATCCCTCTCCCTTCCACAGATCTCCTAATGTCTCTGTTCTCCACCGTTTTGTCCTTCCCACTCCTACCCCTCTTGTCTCATGCCCGCCTTGCTGTGCGTTGTGTGTTAGCTCTCATACGAGCCTCGACAAGGTATACAAAAAAAAAACAAAAAAACATTTATTCTAATGACTTTGTTGCTCAACCTTGAGCGGTATTCTTCGATGTTTGTTCATTTGCAAGCCATGGCGATAATCAACAATGGTGTAATTACTTTATCACCATAACACCGTCTTGAAAGCCAATTTGTAATTTTATTTTCAAAAATGACAACTGCTGTGATAAGAAAAGTCAAACAAAGTATTATACATAAATATAAACATGTGTTCCATTGTCTTAGTTAAATCTGACAAAAATTTAAAATTTTAGATTAGACAAAACCTTAATAGTAACAGTAATTAACACCTCGGAGAGTTCCAGTTCCATGTTATGGGTACACGGTGCCAACCGCAGTTCGAGTCTCATTCCTCAAGGGAAGCCTATGCTATAATCTCTTTAAAAATGGTATGTGCTGTTTGAACCCCGGCTGTTTGAATGTGCTGGTTGAACGTACCCAATTTCGTTCAATCCTGTACTTATGCCGGCAGATGGGACATCCAGTTCTCCATCCAGCTGAGGGATGGCAAACACATTGATGAATCAGCCTGCCTATGATAGTGGAGGAGATGAACCCTCCCCTCCCCATCCCCTCAAGTCCTCTTTTTGCCTTATCCTCTTTTGCCTCCATGAGGTAAAGGGGTAAACTAACCCCGACCCCTCAAGTCTCCCTCTCTTTTATATACCTCCACAAGGTGTAAGGGGGTAAGTTAGACTCTAGGTAAACATAACCTACAGTCTAGGTAACCCTTCCTCCTCCACCTCAATTTCCCCTCAAGTCCCCCTACAAAATGCAAGTCAACCCCCCCCCCCTTCTCAAGTCGTTCTACCAAGCTCAAGTTGAGAACCCCCACCATTTTCCCCCTCAAGTTCCCCTACCAAACGCAAGTTGAGAACACCCCCCTTTCCCTCCCTACTTGCCCCCCCTTGCTCCCCCATCCCCCTCACTTCCCCCTCTCTTCGTATTCCCATCAGCGAAGCGACAGGTTTGCTAGTGATGGGTGGTATTTTGAGAGAGACCTGCCGTGTGTCCCCACGGTGTTAACACATGTCTTTTTACGACGTGCCAGTGCCGAGTGAGCGACTTGGTAAGGTGAAGTGAATGATGAGGTATTACATATGCAGTTGTCACCTGCGCTACCCCATGCTACTTACAGTGTTAATTCACAGGCAAAAGTA
This sequence comes from Eptatretus burgeri, assembly GCF_056783735.1. NCBI lineage: Eukaryota > Metazoa > Chordata > Myxini > Myxiniformes > Myxinidae > Eptatretus > Eptatretus burgeri. The sequence goes on from NC_140967.1 coordinate 97,296,748, forward strand.
CATACGGTGTTAACTGTCACTCTGTTAAACCCAACCAAAAATACATCCTATTCTCCTTTGTAATAATTGGTTGGTGGATCAAAGTACAAAGTTCAGTCCCCACACACCTGCAGTGCGGCCCCACGGTGCCTTTGTCATCCGGTCGGCCCACTGAAAAGGTTTTGACATTTTTTTTCTTCTTTTTTTTTTAAAACACAAGATCACATTCTCACCTTTTTGTGCGATCTGCTTTCATTATATTCTGTTCTGATCTGTTCCCACTCTCTCTCTCTCTCTCTCTCTCTCTCTCTCTCTCTCTCTCTCTCTCTCTCTCTCTCTCTCTCTCTCTCTCTCTCTCTCTCTCTCTCTCTGGTCCTCCATCATCCATTCTCGCCGCTCCCCCTCTCTCTTTTTCTCTCTCGATTTCCCCCCCCTCCCTCCCCTTTCTTTCTCTCTCGCCCCTTCTAGTATTCCCGACGGGTGGTATTTGCCAGTTATCTGTAAATTAACCACTAATGATTACAAGGCAGGGTGTTTCTTGAACAAGGAACAAGAGGGAAGTGGAATATGCAAAGGAGAGAATGAGGTGGTTGTGTTATGGATTTTGTGTGGTTCTGCAGGGAAAGGCTGGGGAATTGAACCAGCTTTTGCAGGAAATGCAAATCAAGGAGCAACAGGCCGTGGCCTTTCAGCAGGAACGTGACCAGATGGTGGTGTCCCTGAAGCAGAAGCAGGTGGAAATTGGCTCTCTTCAAGCAGAGGTGGGGATTTTCACACAAAGCAACCACTACTCATTGAACACACACACACACTGTTCTTCTGGGGTCGGCCACGGGAGACGCTTGGCCCGAGTCTTTCATGAACCGAACGGCCAGATCTCATGTTCAACTGGATTTGATTTTGGCAGGAATTTGCAATTTGTACAGGGTGCCAGTGATAGCTCACCTACTTTTCATGAAAAAACACCGTGGGACCTTTAACCTCCACAAACTAATGTTGGCAGTTGGGACGCCAGATTTAACGTCCATCCGAGGGACGACGCACATTGATGACTCATCCTGTATACAAAACACGAGGATGAGAGTTTAGCACTGGGTCTGGTTCAAATCCAGGCTATACAGCTCAGAGGTGAGTGCACCATCTCTCCACCGTCCTGTCAGACATTTTCACACAAGCAAACCTGCCTGTTCTGCTCCTGTGTTTTGTTTTGCCATCTTTCATTTCCTTTTAAATATTTTCTTACAAACTATCAAAAACTTTTGTTTTTTAACCATACCCCATAAATTGATTTTACCACTGCCCCCTCTTTTGATCTTAAATGACAGATCTGTCTTGTGTGAATTTTGTGTCATGCTGAATTTACAGTTTGAAAATCAATTTGGTGAGATTAAAATAAGGAGTACTAACAAGACCTGCGGAACATCCGCGCATGGTAAAATGTGACTTCAATCTTCAACTCTCCCCCCTCCCGAACCACAAACCCCAAGTCCTCAACCTCCCCTTTCAACGCTCCAAGCCTTCAAATCCCTCATCCCTATCAAAAGTCCTCAATCCCTGCCCCCCCCTTTACTGTCCCATCTTTGCTCTCCACTCCCCCCTCCAAACCCCAATTCTCTGTCTCCTCTCTCCACCCCACTCATAAATGCAAAAGGGCATTCTTACATTGATCATTAAATATTGGTTCACGAGTCAGTAAGTGACCACTATCTATATTCCTTATGGTTGTGTGTCTGTTGGGTAGTCGATCTAGTTGAAAAAAAAAAAATTTGAGATTTTTTTTTTTCTACCCTTATTATCAGTATTTCCGTTGATATGTTTGTCTGTCTGTTGGCTGCTCGCTCTAGAGCACTCTTATTCTGGACATTTCCATCTGTCTGTCCGCGAAACTTTGGTCAAGCCTTGGGGCTAAACCACTCAACCGATTCCAATGAAATTTGGTAGGTCGGACCAATATTTTTGGGAATCGTGTGCTTTCGAATATGGGACACCGGGCTCTAGCAAGGCCCTTTAAAGTGGTCAAAAAATCAAAAAAAGAAAAATCGAAGCTTAGAGTTCTGTGCGCAATCTATCTTGCTCCCTTCATGCCAATTTGCAGACCTAACAAAAAATATTTGTAGGAGGAGATAGGTTTTGGGCGAGTACATGTCGAACATTTCAGAAACGGTTTATTGCGAATATCTCTAAGAGAAAGAGTCTGATTTTGATGAAACTTGGGTGAAATGTGTACAATGTGGCTGGCATGTACACAAAAATGAATGGTTGCTCTGCACACCTCCGTTGCTTAGCAACAGCTAAAATACTTTATCGTACATCGTACACTTATTGTGGACTGTACAAAAAAATCAATACCTCCGAAACTGGACCTCCGAGGGACCGGTTTTTTTGTGCCCAAGGAGAATGTCTTACAGCATCATATAAAAATATAATATCTTTAGCGAATGGATAAATGGAATTACCAGGGCTGCCATTTGTTAGTCTCTTTGGAAACATGCCTGAAATTTCACAAGGCGGGTTTCTGGGTGCAAACTAAGAGGGCTGTGATTATCATATTTATTGTGCTTAATCTTGAGGTCATTACCTACATTTCATATGTTGAATCCTCAGATCTATCTCTTTTAGTTTCTCCATTAATCACTGATGAGCTAGCTACTCCATCACATTTCGAAAAAAAATCGATATCCTTGATAACTTTTGAACTATTCAACCTATAGCAATGAAACTTGACATGCTCATAGGTCTTGGAGAGTACTACAAGTGTACCAATTTTCATTTCCGAAGACCTATCATCAGGGTTGCCAGAAGCGAAAAACTGCTGAAAATCATCAAAATTCGACAAATTCTGCCATATCTCCTTGGGATTTTCTCTGATGACAGGGAATCTTCACAGATTCATAGCTTTCCATGAGTTCTACAACTTTTCTTCTTGGCACATTCACTTATTTCCATCATGAGGGTTGCTATGAGGCCTGTCACATTTGCCACGGCGGCCGTGGGGTCTCCAAAATCTACGGCCACTAGCAATTATACGGCGGCCGCAGTATTTCCACGGTCACACAATGTAGCAGTCACACATGTTTTTATTTTTTGGGGAGCCGGACGGCGTATTTAGAAATTGTGGAGACTGAAAACGTGGGGTTGCCGTACGGTCTTTGATTTGATGTCACACGGTGACCTTAAGGGCCATAATGCCCTTAAGGCCATAATAATAAGGCCATATGGCCTGCAGTGGCCATAGAATTTTCAAGGCAGACGCAAGGTAGCTTCAAGGTGCCCGCAAGGCGACCGCGGGGGGGGGGGGGGGTCTAAGGCGAACGTGTGGCCAGACGGACGGTAACGAGTGGGTTCATTTTTTATTTTTATTACCAGTTTTTTTTGTTTCGGCTTGTCGAATTGCTACGGCGAACGTAGAAATGAAAAAAGTTATAACTCGGCGTTATAATTCCACGGCGACCCCTACGGCCTGTAAAAGATAGCCAAATGGCGTAGGGCCACCCTGAGGCCACCGCAGAAACTCTGCGGCCGCCGCACGTTTCTGTCAATTCAGAGGGCGTACGGCCGCCGTATCCTCGCCGTAGAACAAATGTGACAGGCCTAAGCGAAAATATGTTAAAATCATCAAAATTCGGCAGATTCTGCCATATCTTGTAGGCGCTACTCGTGATGACAGTGAAACTTCAGATATTCATAGCCCTCAATGAGTTCTACAACTTTTCTTAATGACACTTTTGCCTATTTTCATCATCAAGGTTGCCAGAAGCGAAAATAACTTTAAAATCATCAAAATTCGAGCGAACTCGGCCATATCTCCAAGGTGCCTTATCCGATGATAGTAAAAGTTCACAGGCATATAGGCCCCAATGGGTTCTACAACTTCCATTCCCGGCACTATGGCATATTTCCATAATCAGGGTCATACGTGCACCTGGCATGTGTACGCCCAGGCTTCGAAAAACTGCGAGAAAACATCTGAGTAAATAAGATTGCAGTTGGAGATCCAAATGCTGATTTTTTTTTTTTTTTTTTTTTACAAGCCAGCGGACGTAATAAAATTGATGCTTTCTGCACTCAATTGAACCTAATTCCTTCCCATCATGGACCGAAACGAAGCACTGCTCAGCTGGATCATGTACTGATTCCTGAACAATATACAAATTACGAAAATCTCCCATACATGTATACTCTAACTTTCGCTAATTTGTACTCTGATCATCGTGCCGTGGCCATTTGATTGTCAAAGAATGAAATGGATTGATAGCATGTACATGAATATCGGCTAGTCGCGTTGGCCAGCTTTCCATCTAGAGCGAACAGCCATGTCGCCTTCTGGCTTGTCTGTTGGGTCGTCAATCTCGTCGAAAATTTTTTTTTTGAAATTTGTTCTACCCTTATTATCAGTATTTCAGTCGATATGTTGGGTAGTCGATCGAGTCAAAAAAAAAAATTTGTGATTTTTTTTTCTACCCTTATTATCAGTATATAAAATGGCGATTTCAGTTAATACAATGGCGATTTCGATGAAACTTGGTTGGTAGGTTCATACCATGACCTAGTTGTGTGCAAATGAGAACCGTTGCTATGTACACCACCGTTGCCTAGCAACGGGACTTTGAAATTTTTGAAAAATCATAAAAAATTCATTTTTTTGAAAATCAAAAATCGGGCCACGAGCAACTGTGGGTAGTACATTCAGCCATATTGTCAAAAATTTCCAGCCGGATTCTATGAAAACTGTCGGAGAAGATAGACTTTGAATGAACCCTGGTCGAAAACAATAAAAAAAACGAAGTTCGTTATATCTCAGAGACTACGAGTCAGATATACATGAAACTGGTATGGTATGTTCATGGTCTATCCTAATTATGTGTGAGAAAGAACCGTTGCTATGGACCCCTCCGTTGCATAGCAACGGCCGAAAAACCTCTAAATGTGGGGGTATTTTAACGAAAAAACGATCTGCAGCATTAACCCTTGAAGCTAGAATCATGAATTTTCTTGTGCTTAATCCTCAGGCCATTCCCCATCGAACGGGCCCATCGCGTCAGGTTATATTGGGTAGTCGACTACCCATGTCCACCTACCGGCTTGTTTATCTGTCTGTCTGCCCCTCTGTTCGGTCCAGTGCTCCGTTAATACAATGGCGATTTTGATGAAACTTGGTTGGTGGGTTCATACCATGACCTAGTTGTGTGCAAATGAGAACCGTTGCTATGGACACCACCGTTGCCCAGCAACGGGACTTTGAAATTGTTGAAAAATCATAAAAAATTAATTTTTCCAAAAATTGGACCACGAGCGACTGTGGGCAGTACATTCAGCCATATTGTCAAAAATTTCCAGCCGGATCCTATGAAAACTGTATGAGAAGATAGACTTTGAATGAACCCTGGTCGAAAACAATAAAAAAACGAAGTTCATTATATCTCAGAGACAATGAGTCAGATATTCATGAAACTGGTATGGTATGTTCATGGTATGTCCTAGTTATGTGTGAGAAAGAACCGTTGCTATGGACCCCTCCGTTGCATAGCAACGGCCGAAAAACCTCTAAATGTGGGTGTATTTTAACGAAAAAACAATCTGCAGCATTTACCCTTGAAGCTGGAATCATGAATTTTCTTGTGCTTAATCATCAGGTCATTCCCCATCGAATGGGCCCATCGCGTCAGGTTATATTGGGTAGTGGACTGCCCATGTCTGCCTACCGGCTTGTCTGTTGGGTAGTCAATCTAGTCAAAAAAAATTTTTTTTGAGATTTGTTCTACCCTTATTATCAGTATTTAAAATGGCGATTTCAGTTAATACAATGGCGATTTCGATGAAACTTGGTTGGTAGGTTCATACCATGACCTAGTTGTGTGCAAATGAGAACTGTTGCTATGGACACCACCATTGCCTAGCAACGGGACTTTGAAATTTTTTAAAAATCATAAAAAATCAATTTTTTCAAAAATCGGGCCACGAGCGACTGTGGGCAGTACATTCAGCCATATTGTCAAAAATTTCCAGCCGGATCCTACGAAAACTGTCGGAGAAGATAGACTTTGAATGAACTCTGGTCGAAAACAATAAAAAAACGAACTTCGTTATATCTCAGAGACTATGAGTCAGATATACATGAAACTGGTATGGTAGGTTAATGGTATGTCCTAGTTATGTGTGAGAAAGAACCGTTGCTATGGACCCCTCCATTGCCTAGCAACGGCCGAAAAACCTCTAAATGTGGGGGGTATTTTAATGAAAAAACAATCTGCAGCATTAACCCTTGAAGCTGGAATCATGAATTTTCTTGTGCTTAATCCTCAGGTCATTCCCCATCGAATGGACCCATCGTGTCCGGTTCTATTGGGTAAGCGACTGCCCATGTCCGCCTACCGGCTTGTCTGTCTGTCTGTCTGTCCTGAGCATAGTTCCGTGGGTATTGATCCGATTCTGATAAAATTTTGGTGGGAGGTTTATATCATGATCATATTGTGTTTTCCTGAGAATGGGCGTGTTGCACCCATTATGGGTGGAGCCACGCCCAAAAAACGTGTTTTTAGGGGGTGGCCGATTTCAATTTGCATCTTCTCCAAGGGGGTTTGTCGAATCTCACAGGGGTTTCAGTATTTGGTTCGCCCAATGGCACCTGCATAGCCCCACGGAGCTCGATTTTTCATTTTCGTCCCAAGGTCAAGGTCACGAGGTCACGAACTTAAAAAATTGCGAATTTTGACATAAAAATCATACGACCGCCCAAACTTTGAGAGCTCGGGTGACAATATTTTTTATGCATAATCTTGAGGTCATTCTCCACCTAAAGTCTTGAAACCATTTTGGTCTATCTCAAACACCTTGCCCGTGGCGCCCCCTTCAAGTTTGTTTTTACGCTGATTTCATCAAAGTATGGATAATCCGAGGAGTGCGAAATGCCATATAGCCTATATGACGTTATAATGTTCCAGAGGACGTTTTGCACAAAAAGGTCATAATCCTTGACCTTTGACCTTTAAAGTTCACAAAGGTCAAATTTTCAAAGTTGTGGGAATCGAACCGGGTTTTCGACCCTCTTCGACAAACTAACTCCAGTAAGCTATAGCACGTATCCTGTTTCCTTATTTTAATGTCCACAACATTGTTTTGTGACCTTTAAAGGTTATGCAAAGGTCAAATTTTGAAAGTTGTTGAACGAAACCGGGTTTTTGTTGTTGAACAAAACGGTTGTTGAACGAAACGAAATGAAACCTGTCACCCGTACCACATCATGTTGATCATTTTTATAATTTGGTCAAAAATTATCACATTGTCTCATCCATGACTTCTGAAACAATCTACATCGTCAAATACCGCTCGTGAACCATTGCCATCTCCAGACTTGTTTAATATCATATCACCACAATCTTCACTCTGGATTTGCACTCCGGCCACCACAAAACACTTCACTCTGCAAAATACACTGTGGTGTGTGTTGGGGTGGTGCTGACGTGTTGTCCACCAGATGGTGATCCCTTCAGGGGGGTGCCTGGAATGTCCTATCCCAAAGAGATGGGGATGGCCAGATGGAGGCCCCTGGGCTTGGAGTACCGGCGGAAAAATGGACACAGCGATGCGCTGTGGCATATGCTCCCCATAGGCCATAGGTGTATGTATCACCACAATCACCGAGTTTGCAGCTTCTTACTTGGAACCTCCTTATCATTACTCATCAATAAACAACTCTCTCAGTATTCTGGTGTATTTTGTGTCATTGACAATCTCTCGAATAGTGTTTTTTTATCAGGTTTGGTAAAAACGAATGAATAAACCCGCTTTTTGCTCCCTCCAATTTAATATGTATGTTTGTTTATTTCATATAGTATGTGAACTACAGGTAGTGAACAAAAAAATGGAAACACCAATGTAAAGTCACTTAATAGGGCGTTGGGCCACCACGTGCAGCCAGTTCGGCCTGTATGCGCCGTGGCATGGAGTCCACTAATGTCTGGAATTCTGAAGGAGGGATGCGGCACCATTATTCCACGAGAAAGTCAATCAACTCACACCTGTTTGATAGAGGTGGAAAACACTGTCTCGTGCGTCATTCCAGAATATCCCATAAATGCTCGATTGGGTTCAGATCTGGTGACTGAGAAGGCCACGACATATAACATCAGTGTTATGCTCATCAAACCATTAGGTGACCACATGTGCTCTGTGGATGGGGGCATTGGGGCATCTCCTCTTGCAGCCATATGTTAGCCATAATTATAGGCAACCAGGCCTGTGCGGCATTTTTATACATGACCCTAAGCATCCTGGGGTGTTATTTTCTTCATGAATACATGCGCACACCTATGTGGAAGCTGTTGCTTGGTGTCCCTTGTGATGTACCCGAGTTTGAATGTAAAACATATTGTTACGGATTTCAGAATCCGGTCTGATGAATGCATCCACACATCCAGGTCCTCAGACAGTTATTTCCTTAAATGCATGTTCAGATTAGCCCCATCCCCATGTCTAATGGGATCTTAAATGTTATGCGTTGAGAAGGGTAAAGAATAGATCCCCTCTCTTATGGGAAGCTTTTTTCTTTACGACAGACACATTTATGCACATATTTCCTTCGCGGGCGCTGACGCCCGCCCTTTTTCGAGCGCACGGGTTGTCATGGTAACGGTGCGCAAGTGGGGCGGGGTGAGCTTGGAGGGACTCTGTGCCCGGTGAGACGGGCCGCATATATAAAAATAGCACCGCAAAGCGGGCGTAACCCCTCAGCCCCTTGACGCAAACTAATTTCAAGATGGTGGCCATATTGAAAATCGCAGCATGCCCATTTTCAAAAGGAACCTTCCTCTACTCAACCCCAACATACCCAGCAAAAATGGATTTAATCGGACAAGGCGTTCTCCTCAAAATCGACGGAAACCAATTTCAAGATGGCTGCCATGGAGGCCACATTGAAAATCGCAGCGCGCCAATTTTCGAAAGGAACCTTCCTCTACTCAAGCCCAACACACTCTGCAAAAATGGATTTAATCGGACAAGGCGTTCTCCTCAAAATCGACGGAAACCAATTTCAAGATGGCTGCCATGGACGCCACATTGAAAATCGCAGCGCGCCCATTTTCGAAAGGAACCTTCCTCTACTCAGCCCCAACACACCCTGCAAAAATGGATTTAATCGGACAAGGCGTTCTCCTCGAAATTGACGGAAACCAAAAGTTGACAGACGGACGCCCGGACAATGCCTATACCGCTTAGCCAATTCGGGCTGAGGTGTAAAAAGGATTGGAGAGGTGCATCCAAAAAAAAAGGAGAAAGGAAGCGCGCGAGAGAAGAGAAGCGAGCAGGAAGCGGACAAGCGAGCCAAAAAGGAAGCACGAGCGAGAGAAAGAAAGCGAGAGTTGAAGCGCGCAAGGGAATAAGCGAGCCAGAGAGGAAGCGCGCAAGCGAGGAAGCGAGCGATTGAGCGTGTGGGTGTCTGACCAGTGCCAACGAGACAATTCGTCCTTTCCAGTGCTTGAGCAAGCAAACATGTGGTGCGCGTGTGGGTGTGTGCAGCACCGACGAGTGAGGCACGGTTCGGTCAAAACGAGTGAGGCGCGGATCAGTCACCAACGGACCGTGTGGGTCACTGGACGTCACCAGTTTCGTGAAGTGTGAGGAGCTGCCCGTGTCGCAGCACCAGGGTCTAAACCCGCGACAGACCATCTCGGTTCCCCCCCCCCCCAGACGTCGACTGGCATTCTAGGCTGTTCGCGATTGGGTGCACGGCAAGGCTGGGTGCTGGCGACGGACAAGACACGCACACACACACGCACACACACATTTCAGGACGTTTTCACTTCACGGACGACTTCTCTCTGGTGAGCGAGGTGACTCTTCTCTCCCCCCCCCGAATGATCTGCTGGGTACCCTTGTCTGTGTTTAGTTGTAAGTAAGTCAACCTCTGATAAGCATCTGCTCTCTGTCTCTTTCCTGTCATTTTGATTGATTTTGCCTGATTAACTATTCATTTCGATTGCTTTGGAATTTATTCACTTATTAACCTCAGGAAATAAAAAGTTCTTTTTATTTATTTATTTTATTATTAATAAATCGTTTGTTGACTTCCAACCTGTCCGTGTTTGTCCTTTCCTTCCATTGGTCTAACATTGTCTGAACCTAGATAGACTGGGAGGTCATTACCACAGATTTGACCAAAAATAGTCGGCACGCACCAGCGGTTAAGACGCTCGGCCGTCCTAATTAGAATCTAATCAAGGGAAGATTGGTGCTTTGCCGAGGGCACGCTCCCCACTCAGGTAACCACGTGACCTCGAGTTAAATGGCATAATTGGAGGGTGGACACTGGAACTCGTGGTTAACTGGGTGGCGTTCGTGGTTCTAAAACAACCCACCGTACCACAACGTTAATTGTGAGCGGTGGCCCCAGGTCCGGCTCTTCCGAGGACAACCGGTGATTAATCCCCCTGAGTGACAAGCTGGTGCCTGAGTGACCCGTGGCCGCAACAATATATTCATGTTCTGCCCATATCTTGCCTCATTGCATATTCATGTCTTGCCTCATGCATATTTATGCTCCGCCCATGTGTCACGTCACCTCCGCTGCAAGCGGGGAGACCGGCGTTGCCCTTCTGGTGGGATGTATGCATGTATCTGAAAAGGCACAGTTTTTTACCACCACACTTGGAGTGTTTTAAATAAAGAAAATGTGATTTGAACCTCTGCAAATGTTGGTTAAACGGCCTGGAGCATTCTTATTCAAGAATCGGGACACACAGGTTATTTTATTTGTGTGGTGTGTCGTAGGCCACTGCCCCAATCGCTCCTGAACAAAATATGCATTACTTCATTTCCTCTGCATGGGTTGTAATCAAAACGTAGTTTTCTCTCCTCAAAATGTACCTTTATTTCAGGATAGAAGACGTGTTGGGCAGTCCTCAAATGTACACCAAAGGTTTGAAGCCTGAGGCCTTTGGCCTATACGTGGCAATCAAAATGGCAGACATGATTCGATTATTTTCTTTTTTTGTTGTTGAGGTTCAATTGTTGGAGAAGTCAGGTCAGGTGTTCAACCAATGGGCGAAAAGAGAGAAAACGACGAAATCTCCTTTTAATCTCTGAGGTTCGTTCAACCTGTCAACAGGAGTGGTTCTTGGCTCAGATGCACTGTGGCCTAGGCCATAGATCGCATAAAATCTTCATATAATGCATCGAGGGAGGAGGTGGTTGGAGTGTAAGAAGGTGGGAAAGTTTGTGGTTTGGGTTAAGTTACACCTGGCTGCAAAACGACAAGATCCATAATGACTTGTTTCATTGACGTGTACAACTGTAGTACACAATACTTGCTGTGTATACTTGACAAATGAACCCCACCCCTCCCAACACACTTCCGCAGCTAAAGCGATGTGGGGAGCGAGAACACAGGATGCAGCAGGAAGTGCAGCGACTGCGCTCTCACCTGCTCGAAGTTGAAGAGACATACACGCGTGAGGCGCTGGCTGCTGAAGCACGAGAAGCTGACCTGCGCTGCCGCCTCGCTGCCTTGCAGGAATGTCTTGATGTGTCCAGCTCTTCCCATGAGAACACCAGGTTAGCTGACGTGATTGTACGTGGGAGTATTTAATTATTTGTTAATCTTTTGACACCAATTCTGTGCATTTCAAAAAGGCAGTTCCAACAGAAAATAAAATTGCCGATTAACTGAAGGTTTTGTCACCGGGCCCCCGACAGCCTGCAAGCCACCATGCAAGTGGAGTCCCTGCAGGAACAGCTGCAGGCAATGATGACCAAAAGAGACGAGGCATTGGCTCGGCTGGACGTAGCCCAGCACCAAGTGCATCAGTACGCTAGTTCTCTGAAGAACTTGCAAGGGGTTCTTGAGAAATTCCAGCGCGGTAAGGTTCCTCCCATGTTTATGATAGTGTTTGACAGGCTCATTTACTTTCTCACCTTTGCGTTCAAGTGATATGAGCCTTGTGTGCTTTCTGGCAAAGGTTGTGCTGCTTTTGCTGATTATCTGGTTATTTTGGACAAAATCTTACCAATTTGCTGCCAAAATGCATGTGTACGATTTATAAACATTTACTGCGTCCATTGCATCTGGGATGGATGGTGTGTACACCAAATGGATGGTACAGAGTTACCACGCTGATTTAACATCCCCAAAGACCTTCACTCTGCCACTCGCGGTGAGTTAGCCAGGCCCGACATGTGGCGTGTTTGGTACAGGTGAGGCAAGAGAGGCTGACTTGAGCCAATCATAATTCACTGATTTATTATCATGTGGAAAAGAGGTTTGTTCAGATGATAGACAGGAAGGGAGCAGGTTGTGTGAAATGATAAATGACGTGCTCTTTGCAAGGCCATACGTGTTTTTTCTTCTTTGTGAAGTTTGAATGTCTACAGATGAAAAGGCGATGTATGCCGCTGAGCTTGAACGGCTGAAACGCGATTCTGAGAGCAGCCGGCAGGAATCTACAACCTTAATGCAGTGTGTTGTGGATTTGCAGGTGGGTGGTTCATGGTGGGCCGAGGACAGTCGGGACAGGTAGATGCGGTTCGGGGCCGGTGTGCACCGGATTACATGTGTGAATGTTTTTAGGAACGGCTGGATGAGGCAAGTCGGGCACTTGAGTCGGCCTCACGTCTTACAGAAACGTTGGACCTGAAGGACGAACAAATTGTGGATCTTCAACGACAAGGTGTGTGGTACACCTTTATGGTGTTATTAACGGATCTACACATGAATGCAGTCGTGTATCCATATTAGGGGAAAAAAATGCACCATTAAGTAGCAAGTTATATTTCTGTGAATTTTTTTTTCTCTAATCTGTGATTTGTGTAAGGGAGGCAGCCATGTCTTGTCCACCACAATAATTTGTGAAACACATGACATCATAAAGTCAGCAATGAACCTTTCCATGTCGGAACCTCACCACCTGTTGGCTCCACTGTAACCGCACCTATTCCCAATGGGATGAGAGAGGTCATTCAATTAGTGAATGAGTCCAAATTTCAGATCTACTTCAATATATATTGTTGATCCTCATCTCTGATGAAATCTATATACCCCGGGCAAGCTGTGCATTGTTAAATGCACTGTCCTGTTGCTTTTGCAGTCTCGTGACGAGAGCCAACTTGCTTTGCAGCTTTACTTGGTTCCTCATGTCAACCTAACCGCAGTTGAGTACCAACTTTCCTCTTGAGTGTTCACTGGACTTTAAATCGGGCCGTAGGGGTACAATAAACTTTCCAATTCCTTCTCATCGCCGATGGTGTGATGTGTTTCGCTGATTCAACAGAAAGCTGCAGTATTTCCTTCACCGATTTGGTATAGCGTATAAATCTGACACAAGGTTTTTCTGATATGAAAAATTATAATTCCACCACATGGGCTTCACCTGATATTGTTAACCTTACATGGCTATCACAATTGCATAAGCAACCTGATGGGTGCAGGTTTACGTGTATTTGACTACTCCATTTCACCAAAACACTTGCCTAAATTCATCTCTGCTTCTTCAAGTTATTCTGTGTTTATGGCTCAATCTCAGCTGGCAACTGTGAGTTCCATTATGAACAACGCACGGTAGTCACTGGGATTAGGTCGATCACAGACATTCGTCGCAATGCAAACCGAATGGTGCAACTGCCTTTGGCGATGCTTCGTATGTGTTACTTGCTCGTTCTACCAGAGAGGACGTCAGAACTGGCTTGTTTGATGTCATAGATACTGCATCAGGAACTGATAGGGTAATGCTCTATCGCCGTCAGTTCCTAATGCACTGCCTTCAGCATCTACGCCAGCAGCTGGGGTGATCTCATCATTAAGAGAGCTCATCCACATCTATATATTTATATAAACGCCATTCTCCCCCCCCTCTCTCTTCCTCTCCGCTTTCTTTCTGTCTTTGTTCCTTATGCACGGCCACATCTTTTAGGGTCCAAATTCCAAACTCAGAGTACAAATACAACTTTGGGTGGGGGGCAACATAGGCAATGTGGCTGTAGCCTCACATGGGGTGGGGGGGACATAAATTGTCGATGTAAATGTGTACAATGTAGTGCCACCTAGTGGTGGCAGAGGGTATTACAATTTCCTTTTTTACTTGGGCAATGCTTCGTTTTAAACACTTTGCATGGGTAGATTTGTCCTTTTCTCCCACCCCCTTCCCCCCACAATAAAATTGCAAGGGCCTATGAAAGTCTGTCATCATGTGTGAGATATTTCTCACGGGAAGGGACATCAGGACAAACGGGGGCAAAGGGGGAGGGGAGCGGGACGTGAGGACGTAGAGGGGGTGGGGGTGGATGGGTGGTGAAGGGATAAAGCACTCTATGCACAGGTAAATTTGGCTTCCTTTCATTCTCCTTCTCATTAAAAATTTTTGGCAAACACGCCAACTAATTGGTCCATCAGTGAAGTGATGGGTAGGCTCTGCTAATTGGTCATAGAGATGCAGTGTGCTTTCAACATGTAGGAATCCAAAGTGACCATGTGACCTCTTATGTCTGCCATCCACTTCAAGCAGATTGGTATGCTTGTAAATGAGGGAAATGATTTGCTTTAATGAGCCTCGACTTTTGCATATATAAAAATAATATAAACTAGAGGGCTGCATTAGCTTGCAGCGAATACGTATTTGGCAACGTCATGAATTTGACGCCTACGATATCGGAAGATAGAGGTCACACAACTTTGGTCAAATAAGATTTTTTGTAGGCCCTGTTGTAATGTATCAGAAAATATCAGCGGCTAACCTGTATCTTTCCGTGGGGCGAAGATATGGGGTAAAATGTGTTTTTGACCAACGCCGTGAACTTTGATCCCTACAGATCTCAGAAGATAGAGGTCACACAACTTTTTTCTAGTGAGGTTTTTTTGTGGGCCCTGTTGCGACCTTTCAGAAAATGTCAGCGGCAAACCTGTATCTTTCCGTGGGGCGAAGATATGGGGCAAAATGTGTTTTTGACCTTTTGTGTGACCTTGACCTTAACCTTGAGAATTTCAAGGTCAAAAGTTGACACTGCACTTCCTTGAATGCAGCCCATTTCAGAGACATAATTGTTACTGCTCCTAGACAAAAGCCCTAGGAGGAGTTTTATGGCAATGGATGTGTGATGAAAATAAAGAAGAATAATAAAGAATTCCAGTAATAATAGTGTATTTGGCATGGAATTGCCAAATACAATTACTGAACAGAGGAGCACTATGAGGTTCATGCAACTCTTGTCATCATTTCATCCTTTGGTGCAAATATTCAAATCTGGATCTCATGGGCTATTGAAGGTCTGTGGTTGTTCCACCACTTTCAAAAAAATGGATACAACATGGAAGATCATGGGGGGAAAAGGTGATTGAGGTTATAATAAAGGCAATGCACTGATAATGGGGCAGTAGCACAACAGGCAGGTGGATTAACGAGCAAGGAAATGGACAAACAGGAAGAGGAAAGGGGTGAGGGAAGGAAACAATAACTTGCAAGTGAGAGTGCTGAGTTGGGGGTGGGGAGGGGGGGGGTCAATGGGAGTAGAGACTATGACTGTTAGAGATGGATGATAGAGTGGGATTGAACTGACTCAGGAAGATGCTTCCACAAGTGGGAGAAAAGACGATGGAGTGGACAGTGATGAGCAGTACACCTGGATTTTGGGTGTTTCACAAGGAAGAGGTCAGGTCAGATCAGATCTGTGACCTGCTATAGGTACCATGTAAACCTGTACTAACCTGTTCCATGGTCGGGTTGTCGGCGACTAAACCGTCTCTCCCACCAGGTTTTTTGGTGAGGAGGGTGTTTGGATATGGACACCCAGCAGGATTAAAAACAAAACCTGTCAAAGGGCGGAGGAGCTCCTTGTGAGCCAACGGCCATCCATATCTCATGCCCAACTGTGTCTGCGGACGTCCTCCTGCAGTTGGGTTACTTCTTATTAGGAGGTTGGTGGCAGGATTTGCACTCCGGCCACCGTAAAACCCTTCATTCCGCAAAACACACAAACACAAAAAAATCTGACAACCCACTCCGTGGGAGTACCTCCTGTGCAGCTTCCCTTCGCAGGGCAGCTCACCGGATGACGGGATTGGGGCAAAGCCTTCGGGACCCCCAATCTTTGATGATAGGAGGGAAACCAGGGGGTAACCTCCCTGGGTCAGATTGCGGGAGAGTGTGTCGGAGTGGTGCTGAGGTGTCGTCCACCAGAGGGTGGTCTCCTTGGGTTAACCTGAGGCGGTCCTTTCGGGTGGGTGCCTGGAATGTCCTGTCCCTAAGAGAGGATGATCACCTGTCTCTGTTATAATCTGAGCTCAAGCGTTTGGACATCGGTATTGCAGCACTCTCTGAGGTTTGGAGACCGGATTGCGGTGAGATAATGGTGGGTGGTTACACCTACTATTGGTCTGGTCGCTCTGATGGTTACCATACTCAAGGAGTTGCTGTAGCTGTGTCCAATAAGCTGACCCCAATAATAATTGAGGTAACACCGGTCAACGAGCGTATAATGAGACTAAGGATTCGTCACTCCTTTGGTGTCATTTCCCTGGTATCTGTCGATGCTCCGACTGAGGCGAGTGACCTCACCGTGAAGGATGCATTCTATGCCACGCTCGAGTCTGTGGTTGATCAGTGCCCCAGACGAGATACACTTCTAGTCTTGGGGGATTTCAATGCATCGACTGGAACTGATAGGGATGGTTATGAGACGTGTGTTGGTCCCCATGGGTCAGGAACTATGAATCAGAATAGCACGAAGTTCCTTGACTTTGCAAGAAGTTATGGACTTAGGGTGGCCGGTTCATGGTTTCAGTGCCCACAAGCTCATCGCTGGACTTGGTATTCCAACGCTGGCGGTGTGGCAAAGGAGATTGACCATGTCCTCGTTGACGGTCGCTGGAGGATGATCCAGAACTGCAGGGTCTACCAGAGTGCTCAGTTCCTCAATACTGACCACCGGCTTGTTGTGGCAACTCTAAAGCTGCACCTTAAATCCTGGAGAATGGTACCATCCCAGCCTAGGCTGGATGTTGGCAAGCTCAAGGATGAGAGAGTAGCTGAGGAGTTTGCGAACAGGATGAGTGGACATTTGGGGTGTCTGGGTGCTTTGGGGGGTCCTGAAGAGCTATGGATTACCTTCAAGACCACCGTCCTTGATGTTGCCGGTGGATGTCTTTGAACTCACCGCAGGGCAAAGCTGAATGGCAGCGCTGAGCTATTCAGGGAGCTGAGGCATAAAACTGTACGTGCACTAAGGGTGGACAAGGAGGCCTATGTGCGAGGAATCTGTGAGGGGGTAGAGCATCACCTGTGGACAGGTGATTCTTGTCCGGCTTACAGGGGAATTCGCGCAATGCGTTCATCCAAGCACATCCCTCGGAGCACTGCAGTTAGAGAAGAGTGGTGGGCTCTTAACAGAGGAGTCTGAAGTGAAGGCCCGCTGGGCTGGTTACTTTGAGCGGTTGTACCAGGCTGATTCACCAGCTGTCGAGTTGGACGTCAATGGCGTTACAATCCCTGTTGCTGACCCTCCAATCAATTGTGGTCCACCTTCGCTTGTGGAAACACGGGCTGCAGTGAACCAGTTGAAACGGGGCAAAGCTCCAGGGATCTGTGGCATCCATGCTGAACTTCTCAAGGCTGGTGGAAATGCTGCACTCGTGTCATTGCATGCAGTTTTGTGCTCTGCCTGGAACACAGGCATCATCCCAACTGATTGGAAGAGGGGCCTTGTTGTCCCTCTCTGGAAAGGGAAGGGTGATCGCCAAGACTGCAACAACTACCGAGGGGTGACGCTGCTCTCAGTGCCGGGCAAGGTCTTTGCTCAGATAATTCTTGATAGGGTTCGCCACCATCTGCGAGAGCACCAGCGTACAGAGCAGTCAGGATTTACACCAAAGAGGTCAACGATTGACCGTATCCTTGCTCTTCGTGTCCTCACCGAACGCAGGCGAGAGTTTCGGCAGGGGCTGCTTGCAGCCTATGTTGATCTCTGTAAAGCGTTCGATTCAGTAAATCGGGATGCCCTCTGCAGGATTATTGGTCTTCGTGGGGTGCCACCAAAACTGATCGATCTGATGTCTGAACTCTACTCTGGTACTGAGAGTGCTGTGAAGTGTGGTGGTACCATCTCTGACTTATTTCCAGTTGTTACTGGAGTTCGTCAGGGGTGTGTACTGGCCCCCACACTTTTCAGCACTTGTATGGACTGAATTTTAGGGAGGATGTCGGAAAGATCAAGCTGCGGTGCATTGTTTGGGAATGTCAAGATCTCGGACCTTATTTCGCAGATGATGCAGTCATCTTTGCGGAGACTTTAGATATCCTTTTGGGGGCCCTCGAGGTGCTGAATAAGGAGTCGGAGCCACTGGGATTACGGGTTTCTTGGGTCAAAACTAAGATTCAGGCTTTCAATGACATATTGGATGCTGCTGTCCTGTCTGTGTCTGTTTGTGGTGAGGATGTTGAGGTCGTGGAGAGATTCACTTACCTTGGCAGTGATATTTATGTCTCTGCTGGCTGTGAGTCAGAGGTCAATAGTCGTCTGGGTCGGGCCTGGGGAGTCATGGATTCACTGGATCATGGGGTGTGGCCCTGCCGGTACCTGTGCGGGAGGACGAAAGTCCGAGTCTTCAGGTCCTTGGTGCTTCCAGTCTTGCTCTATGGATGCGAGACTTGGACTCTGACCATGGATCTGAGACGGAGACTTAATTCCTTTGGTACCAGGTCTCTTCGGAGAATCCTTGGCTATCGCTGGTCAGATTTTGTGTCCAACGAGCGGTTGCTGAGAGAGACTTGGATGAGATTTGTTACCTGCATGGTCCGTGAGCGTCAGATGCGGCTGTATGGACATGTGGCTCGTTTTCCTGACGCTGATCCTGCTCACCAGATTCTTTCAGCGAGGGAGTCTCATGAGTGGAGGAGGCCAATGGGCCGACCACGTGCCTCGTGGTTGCAGCTGGTTGATCAGCATCTGAAGGAGATGGGGATGGGCCTGGCATCTGCCTGGGGGAAGGCCAGACGGAGGCCCCTGGAGTACCGGCGGAAAGTGGACGCAGCGACGCGCTGTTCTGGCACATGCTCCCATGCCTGACCTGCCTGACAAGGAAGACGGTCATTGGAGAGTGCTCCATTATCAGTACATCTTTGAGGGTTATGCTTATGTTTCTTCGTTTTTTGGAGATGCCATTGATTTTAAGAACTTTGCATTCCACATCATCTAAGAGAGACAGTTGTGATGCTGGGGCACTAACCCATCAGGGAGAGTCGTCCTCTACTATGCCATGGACAAAGGTCTTTACAACCTGTGGGAAGTTCTGATTTATCAAGGTGGGACTTGGCATAAGGCCAAAAAAAAAAAAATGTTGCATTGGCGTAACCCGCCCGACCCTAAAAATTCCGCCGACCCTACGTTTTTTTTTTTTTTTTTTTTTTTTGCTATTGAAAAATTTTGCCGACCCTATTTTATTGCTATTTTTGTTGTTTTGCTATCGTTTTCAAGTATCTTGTTGATTGCGATCGCGATCGCAAAAACCCGGAAGTGTTTCGGACAGAACCCGCCGACAAAAAGGGTGGTACTCGAGCCGGGGGAGATTTTGGGAGGGATTTATTAGGAAAAAAAAAAAAAAGATCCCGACCGACCTACCCTATTTTTCAGTGACCCGTTACGCCAATGCAACATTTTTTTTTTTTGGCGTAATGGAGGATGTCTGGTCAGCAGCTGGCTTTGGAGACCAGTTTTGGGGTGTGTGTGTGTGTGTGTGTGTGTGTGTGTGTGTGTGTGTGTGTGTGTGTGTGTGTGTGTGTGTGTGCGCGTGTGTGTGCGTGCGTGTGTGTGTGCGTGCGTGCGTGTGTGTGTGCGTGTGTGTGTGTGTGTGTGTGTGTGTGTGTGTGTGTGTGTGTGTGTGCGTGCGTGCGTGTGTGTGTGTGTGTGTGTGTTTTATATGTATGTATATATACATATATATGTATATATATATATATATATATATATATATATATATATATATATATATATATATATATATATGTGCACATATATATGTATATATGCGCATATATATATATATATATATATATATATGTATGTGTCTATATGTGTATGTATATGTATATATATATATATATATATATATATATATATATATATATATATATGTATATATGCGTATATATATATACAGTGGGGAGAACAAGTATTTGACACACTGCCGATTTTTCAGGTTTTCCCACTTACAAAGCACGTAGAGGTCTGTAATTTTTATCATCGGTACACTTCAACTGTGAAAGACGGAATCTAAAACAAAAATCCTGAAAATCACATTGTATGATTTTTAAATAAATAATTTGCATTTTATATCATGAAATAAGTATTTGATCACCTACCAACCAGTAAGAATTCCGGCTCTCACAGACCTGTTAGTTTTGTCTTTATGAAGCCCTCCCATTCTCCACTCTACCTGTATAACTGCACCTGTTTGAACTCTTTATCTGCATAAAAGACAGCTGTCCACACTCAATCAATCAGACTCCAACCTCTCCACAATGGGCAAGACCAGATAGCTGTCTAAGGACATCAGGGACAAAATTGTAGACTTGCACAAGGCTGGGATGGCTAAAGGACAATAGGCAAGCAGCTTGGTGAGAAGGCAACAACTGTTCGAGCAATTATTAGAAAATGGAAGAAGTTCAAGATAACAGTCAATCTCGCTCAGTCTGGGGCTCCATGCAAGATCTCACCTCGTGGAGCCTCAATGATCATGAGAAAGGTGACAGATCAGCCCAGAACTACACAGCAGGACCTGGTCAATGACCTGAAGAGAGCTGGGACCACAGTATCAAAGAAAACCATAAGTAACACACTATGCCATCATGGATTAAAATCCTGCAGCACACGCAAGGTCCCTCTGCTCAAGCCAGCGCATGTCCAGGCCCGTCTGAAGTTTGCCAATGACCATCTGGATGATCCAGAGGAGGAATGGGAGAAGGTCATGTGGTCTGATGAGACCAAAATAGAGCTTTTTGGTTTAAACTCCACTCGCTGTGTTTGGAGGAAGAAGAAGGATGAGTACAACCCCAAGAACACCATCCCAACCGTGAAGCATGGAGGTGGAAACATCATTCTTTGGGGATGCTTTTCTGCAAAGGGGACAGGATGACTGCACTGTATTGAGGGGAGGATGGATGGAGCCATGTATCGCGAGATCTTGGCCAACAACCTCCTTCGCTCAACAAGCGCATTGAAGATGGGGCGTGGCTGGGTCTTCCAGCATGACAACGACCCGAAACACACAGCCAGGGAAACTAAGGAGTGGCTCCGTAAGAAGCATCTCAAGGTCCTGGAGTGGCCTAGCCAGTCTCCAGACCTGAACCCAATAGAAAATCTTTGGAGGGAGCTGAAAGTCTGTGTTGCCCAGCGACAGCCCCGAAACCTGAAGGATCTGGAGAAGATCTGTAAGGAGGAGTGGGCCAAAATCCCTGCTGCAGTCTGTGCAAACCTGGTTAAGAATTACAGGAAACGTCTGATCTCTGTAATTGTAAACAAAGGTTTCTGTACCAAATATTAAGTTCTGTTTTTCTGATGTATCAAATACTTATTTCATGCAATAAAATGCGAATTAATTATTTAAAAATCATACAATGTGATTTTCAGGATTTTTGTTTTAGATTCCGTCTTTCACAGTTGAAGTGTACCTATGATAAAAATTACAGACCTCTACGTGCTTTGTAAGTGGGAAAACCTGCAAAATCGCTAGTGTATCAAATACTTGTTCTCCCCACTGTATATATATATATATATATATATATATATATATATATATATATATATATATATATATATATATATATATATATATATATATATATATATATATATATATATATATATATATATATATATATATATATATATATATATATATATATATATATATATATATATATATATGTATATATATATATATATATATATATATGTGTGTGTATATATGTATATATATATATATATATATATATATATATATATATGTATGTATATATATATATGTATGTGAATATGCAGGAGCAAGACTCGAAGCAAAAACTATCTTGGAGGTTACTCAAGCCCCTCCTGGCAAAGAAGATGCAACAATTCTGTTATGATTCACACAGTGACTGTGTGAGTGGAGGAAGTCAACAAACTAGAAACAAAGGTGGCTATGTATGCAACAGGCAGAAAGCTTGGCAAGCAAAGCAGTGTGCCAGTCTTTTACAGGCCCAGGATATGTCAAGCACTGTCCTTCATTGCATGGCCCTCGAGCCACTGGTGGCCTAAAGTACGGCCCCGGACGTGCGGCCGATAATACACAAATATGAAAACACCCCATCATAATGCGCCATCAATGCTATCAAATTGACCCAATGGTTTCAAATGAGTGTTCCAATGCAAAGCATGAAAGTAACATAACTACATGGGTAGATGGCAGAATAGTAACAATGATGTTTGCAGTCCAGTAAACCACAATAAAGAAAAGTACATGGCCTAATAGCAGCCATTACGAAGTCCTGCAGGTGGTGTGGCAGCTCTCACACGGATGTCTTATCAGCAAAAGTGCCCCCCCTCTCAAAAAAGTGACGATCACTGGTCCAACAGGTCAGGTCAGGTCAGTTATGGGAGCATGTGCCAGAGCAGCGCGTCACTGCATCTACTTTCTGCCGGTACTCCAGGGGCTTCCGTTTGGCCATCCCCCAGGCCCGACCCAGACATCTATTGACCTCTGACTCACAGCCAGCAGAGACATGAGTATCACTGCCAAGGTAAGTGAATCTCTCCATGACCTCAACATCCTCACCACAAACAGGTACAGACAGGATAGCAGCATTCAAGATGTCATTGAAAGCCTGCATCTTAGTTTTTACCCAGGAAACCCGTAATCCCTGTGGCTCCGACTCCTTATTCAGCACCTCGAGGGCTCCTGAAAGGATATCTAAAGTCTCCGCAAAGATGACTGCATCATCTGAGAAATCAAGGTCAGAGATCTTGACATTCCCAAACGATGCACCGCAGCTTGATCTCTCTGACATCCTCCCCAGAATCCAGTCCATTCAAGTGCTGAAAAGTGTGGGGGCCAGTACACACCCCTGACGAACTCCAGTAACAACTGTAAATAAGTCAGAGATGGTACCACCACACTTCACAGCACTCTCAGTACCAGAGTAGAGTTCAGACATCAGATCGATCAGTTTTGGTGGCACCCCACGAAGACCTAGAATCCTCCAGAGGGCATCCCGATTCACTGAATCGAACGCTTTACAGAGATCAACATAGGCTGCAAGCAGCCCCTGCCAAAACTCTCGCCTGCGTTCGGTGAGGACCCGAAGAGCAAGGATACGGTCAATCGTTGACCTCTTTGGTGTAAAGCCTGACTGTCTCGGACGCTGGTGCTCAAGCAGATGGTGGTGAACCCTATCAAGAATTATCCGAGCAAAGACCTTGCCCGGCACTGAGAGCAGCGTCACCCCTCGGTTGTTCTTGTTGTTGCAGTCTGGGCGATCACCCTTCCCTTTCCGGAGAGGGACAACAAGGCCCCTCTTCCAGTCAGTTGGGATGATGCCTGTGCTCCAAGCAGAGCACAGAACTGCACGCAACGACACGAGTGCAGCATTTCCACCAGCCTTGAGAAGTTCAGCATGGATGAAACAGATCCCTGGAGCTTTACCCCATTTCAACCGGTTCACCGCAGCCTGTGTTTCCACAAGCGAAGGTGGACCACAGTTGATTGGAGGGTCAGCAACGGAGATTGTAGCACCCCTGACATCCAACTCGACAGCTGGGGGATCAGCCTGGTACAACCGCTCAAAGTAACCGGCCCAGCGGGCCTTCACTTCGGATTCCTCTGTCAAGAGCCAACCACCCTCTGCTCTAACTGCAATACACCGAGGGATGGGCTTGGATGAACGGAATGCGCGAATTCCCGTGTAAGCAGGACGAGAATCACCTGGGATGCTCTACCCCCTCACAGATTCCTCGCACATAGGCCTCCTTGTCTACCCTTAACGCACGTACAGTTTTACGCCTCGGCTCCCCTAACAGCTCTGCTCTGCCATTCAGCCTGGCCCTGCGACTCTGGTCAATGGCATCCAGTGTCCCTTGAGAGACAAAATTCTTCTTTGCCCTGCGGTGAGTTCCAAGACATCCACCGGCAACATCAAGGATGGTGGTCTTGAAGGCACTCCACAACTCTTCAGGATCTCTCAAAGCATCCAGACCCCCCAAATCTCTACTGAGCATCTTCGCAAACTCCTCAGCTATCCTCTCATCCTGGAGTTTGCCAACATCCAACCTTGGCTGGAATGCTGCCATTCTCCTGGATTTAAGGTGTAACTTCAGAGTTGTTACAACAAGCCAGTGGTCAGTATTGAGGAACTGAGCACTCCAGTAAACCCTGCAGTTCTGGATCATCCTCCAGCGACCATCAACGAGGACATGGTCAATCTCCTTTGCCCTACTGCCAGCGTTGGAATACCAAGTCCAGTGATGAGCTTTTGGGTGCTGAAACCATGAACCGGCCACCCTAAGTCCATGACTTCTTGCAAAGTCAAGGAACTTAGTGCTATTCTGGTTCATAGTTCCTGACCCATGGGAACCAACACATGTCTCGTAACCATCCCTATCAGTTCCAGTCGATGCATTGAAATCCCCCAAGACAAGAATTGTATCTCGTCTGGGGCAATAATCAACCACAGACTCGAGCGTGGCGTAGAATGCATCCTTCATGGTGAGATCACTCGTCTCAGTTGGAGCATATACAGAGACCAGGGAAATTTACACCAAAGGAGTGACGAATCCTGTCTCATACGCTCGTTAACCGGTGTTACCTCAATTATCATTGGAGTCAGCTTATTGGACACAGCTACAGCAACTCCTTGGGAATGGTAACCATCAGAGCGACCAGACCAATAGTCGGTGTAACCACCCACCATGATCTCACCGCAATCCGGTATCCGAACTTCAGAGAGTGCTGTAATACCGATGTCCAAACGCTTGAGCTCAGCTGATAACAGAGACAGGTGATCATCCTCTCTTAGGGACAGGACATTCCAGGCACCCACCCAAAGGGACCGCCTCAGGTTAACCCAAGGAGACCGCCGTCTGGTGAACGACACCTCAGCACCACTCCGACACACTCTCCCACAATCTGACCCGGGAATGTTACCCCATGGTTTCCCTCCTATCATCAAAGATTGGGGGTCCTGAAGGCTTTGCCCCAATCCCATCATCCGGTGAGCTGCCCTGCAAAGGAAAGCTGCACAGGAGGTACTCCCACGAAGTGGGTTTTCAAATTTCTTTGCGTTTTTGTGTTTTGCCGAATGAAGGGTTTTATGGTGGCCAGAGTGCAAATCCTGCTACCAACCTCCTCATAAGAAGTAACCCAACTGCAGGAGGATGTCCGCAGACACAGTTGGGTACTAGATATGGATGGCCGTTGACTCACAAGGAGCTCCTACGCCCTTTGACAGGTTTTTTTTTTAAAATCCTGCTGGGTGTCCATATCCAAACACCCTCCTCACCAAAAAACCTGGTGGGGGAGACGGTTTAGTCGCCGACAACCCTACCATGGAACAGGTTAGTACAGGTTTACATGATGCCTATAGCAAGTCACAGATCTAATCTGGCCTGACCTGACCAGGGTGGTCTATCACCCTGACCTCTTGTTAACCTCCGCCATCGAAGATCGGAAGTTACTGTTTTCACCCTTTTCTGTTTGTTTGTTTGTTTGTTTGTGAACAGTATTATGGAAAAACTCCTCGACGGATTTCGACGAAACTTGGTGGGGGGATTAGGTATGGTCCAAGGATCATGCTATTAGATTTTGGACTTGGTCCAAAATCCAATATGGCCGCTATGGTGGCCATTTTGAAAAAATATATATATTTTTTGCATTTCTACATGTTTTAAGTGATTTCCAACCCCCCCCCCCAAAAAAAATTGTTCGAGAAAAAAAAAAATTTGCAACTTTTTTTCAACAAAATTTCGATTTTTATTTTTTATTTTTTGCATTTCCACATGTTATAAGTGATTTCCAACAAAAAACATGGCAAAATCATAATTGCGGCTGATTTTGGAACTTCAGGTGGATATACCCACGTAAAATCAATTTCTGTTTCAAGGAATCTTGTTATGACAAATGAATTGTGTATGTAAAAGTTACAAGTAAAAGGGAAAGTTGCAAACTATAACTCTGTGAGCACTGTTGATGTCAAATTGAATAAATAGGATATCAGGTTCACTTGAGTGACCTATCAGTATTGGCGGCGGAGGTTTTGCACTCTACCGAGTGCTCCCCCTCTAGTTTGAGATCTGTCTCTGTCTCTCTCTCTCGAATGTACCATACTCTTCACAGTGTGTCGGTGCCGCCGAAGCAGCTTCCTAAGCAAGGGTTTTCCTGTGCATTGCCCTCCCAGTAGTAGTGAGTGCAGGAATTTATAACTTGGCCATGGTGCCGGCGATAGCTCGGCTACTCTTCGCGAAGGACACCATGGGATATTTAACGTCCAACTCATGCCGGCAGACGGGACACCCGATTTAATGTCCGTCCAAGGGATGGCACACACATTGATTAATTATCCTGCCTGTGAAACACCGGGATGATAGTTTGTAGCTGGGTCAGGATTCAAACCCAGGCTAGACAGCTTAGAGGCGAGTGTGCACACCTCTCGGCCATCCAGCAGCCCTGTTTGAGACCTAGATCAAATCTAATGGAAGATCCTAAAGGAGGATTTTTTTCCACGGAAGAGAGCATTGAGAATGGTGGCTACTAGTTGTTCCACTTTGGCAGAAGAGAGGTGTATACGGAGGAATCTTTGTGAGGTGGACGGTACACCACATGGATAAACAGGTTATAATGTGAAATAATGTGCAGTCAAAGATACTCGGGGTGGGGGGGGGGGCAGGGTAGAAGGGGTCTCGGCGAGTCCGTGGCCAAAACGTTGGACTTTTTGAGCAGTTCGTTGCGCTCTTGAATTTTATGTTTCATGGTTCTCACAACCTTTGTGAATACCTCACCGAACTACAAACATTTCCTTGATGCTCATACTCTCTCCTCCAACCTCTCCATGTTTTGTTTCATGTAATTGCTCGGCACACTGTCGGATGCACTCTTTTTGCTCTTCTTCCGGTATGCTCGAATGTACCATGCATATGCTACATGTTAAATGCAAGGTTATATGAGAGATATTTACATATTGGTTCCTCTGTGCTTTGGTTTGTATCCTTTTTTTCTTTAGTTTTTTTTTTAATCGCCTCGGTTGCAACATATAACCAATACCTTTTTTTAAAATTTGGAGATTATATTGAGGTGTTGACCATGCTGAACGGTGTTGTGCGTGGCTGCAGTTCAGCTGAGGCAGGAGTTGGTTGATGATGCACACAGTAAGCTGATGAACTTGCTGCACAACAGCGAAGGAAAGGTTGACAAGTAAGTTCTGTCGAGTATGGACTAAGCTGTGCATTACACAGATGCCTCGTTTTCACCGCAAACTGTTCCTGTGCCTATACACCTTCAGCCGAATTACCGCCTTATGCAAGGAAACCGCACCTTCAACTAGGCCTGCAAAATGTTCCTGCAGGATGACCTGCTTGGGGTACGCTTTCCTGTGTCGTCCTAGTAAGTGAGAATGCTTACCAGCCTTTTAATGCCGTCACGACATTCCCAGCCCTCCGTCACGCAAAGCAAGACAAAATGGTGGACAGTGAATGCCCTATGTTGATGCTCTTTCAGGATTTAAGAGGTGCAAACACCTCTGGCAGAGGGAAATATTCAGGCTGAATGGGTTTGAGGAATGATAAAAAAAAATTGCCCCCGGTTGGCGGTGACGGTCATCTCTGTAGATGTGGATCTCTGATCGGCTTAGAATGGCTTAGATGTCGTCTTGTCTTTTGGTTCAACGTACAGACGAAAGCCCGGGAGTAAAAAGGATAGAAAACCTCAGAAATCAAACGACATTTCTGAGTTATCCGGAGATAGATTTTGAAAATGGTTGATTTGGAACATTTATGATCAATGTGTCTTCAAAAGGATAGAAACCGGACCTCAGGTATCAAACCGCATTTCTGAGTCATAAATGGCGGATGATATTTTGATAATGGATGATTTCACAAGTTTACAGCAACAGTGACCTTGACATTGACCTTCAATCAGGTCTAAAGTCATACCGTCGTGCATCACTCATCGACCCCTACCTACATACCAAGTTTCATCAAGATCGGGCGAATTATTTTTGACCGTATCACATCGACGATTTTTCCAACTTTGAAGACACGTGACTCGATAACCAGGACGAATTTCAAAAAACCGGCCCGACCAAATTTTGATATTGTTCCATATTATCAAAATCCGAAGGAATTTCGAAAATCGGATCATAAACGGCGGAGGAGATAGATTTTGAAAATGGACGATTTCGCAACTTTGGAGTGACCTTGACGTTGACTTTCAATCGGGTCAAAGGTCATACCGTCGTGCATCCCTCATCGACATCCAGCCACATACCAAATATCAAGAAAATCGGAAGAAAAAAAATGGGGACGTACGTATGGACATACTGACATCGAGACTGGTTTTATTAGGTCATCTCGTAAGAGATGACCTAAAAAGGGGTTCGGTCGCCTTTTCACATGTGACTGTTTTTCGATTGCTTGCATTGTCCGATGAAATAATGTCGGGATATAATGCAACTCCTCAAATTTACATAGTATTACATTAGAAAATGAAGGAACATGATAGGAAAAGCCATCGTAGCAACAAAAACGAAGCAGGATCATGAGAAACTTGACGTCATCCTCGGGAACAGGCCTGCAATGGCTCGCCTTGCTTATAACAAAGGAATAAAGAAATGGTCGAGTCTTCTCATGACTCAGAACACCTCAGAATGAGTTGATCCCCTTGGAATACAATAATTTGTGGTGCCAATGAGTTATAACATTCTCACACATCTTGCAATGCATAAAGAAGAGATGTTTTGTCCAATTTGTCGAGTCGCCGTTATTTATTGTGCTTGAAGGCAAAGATTTGAAGTTGTGGGCTAGGGGGCAAGGGGTTTACACCACATCTTTGGGATCTTTCCTCCTCCACTCTTATAACCACATTCAACACACACTGTATGTTTAGGTTGTTGATGAGAAATCTGTTCATGGGGTACCTTTCATCACCACGGAACAAGCGCAGCGAGGTGCTCAGGTTGCTCGGTGGAGTCCTGGGCATGGCGAAGGTGGATCTGGACAAGGTTGGTAGTGAAAGGCATGAAAACACTGTTGTATATTAACATTCACTGTTCGTATAACCACATTTCATGGCTACGTGTTGTCAGACTGTGAGGCATGAAGCTTCAGTAGCCACATGCAGCAGAACCCTGCAGGGGTTGTTAGATGGCTGAAAAATATGAAATGTTTGTGCTGACAATGGAACAGCATACCAGGCACCATGAGTCTGTTGGATAAGGCGAGTGAGCTCGTGGCCTTGCAGGTCTTGTGCAGCCAGGCACAATGGCCTTGGAATCGTGTTTCGCAATAACGCATGCTCTTCGGCTATGATGGTTGCTTGCACGTCATTTGAAAACAAAACTGTTGTTTTTGTGTTTTAAAGGTTGCTTGCAGCCTTGTTATTAATTTGTTTTGTTTTTTACCCGAGTGGCTCAAGGTCAGATTTTTGATTATTTGTTTTGCTGCTGTTGGAAGCTGTTGATTTTGTGTCACAGTTGCTCACGGACGAAAAGGGCGGGGTGACAACATGGGTGTCAGGTTTCCTTCGTGGTGGCGACAGTGCCAGACCTCTCTCGTCAACCCTCAAAAAGTCAGGTTCTGACTCGCCAGCAAACACTGTGAGTGCAGAGCTCTTTTATCTATACATGTGTGCAGAGCACTTGGTACATCTCCTCGTCAAATAATGTTGGACCTGCGATATATAAATGCGGAAACACCTGTATATCAGTTGCTGACATTTTGGGACGAGAGGTTATAAAGTACTTCATCGTTTCCAGGAGCCGGTAGTTTGCCTTACAATACCTTGCATCAAGGAAGTCTTTTTTTGCACGAAGTTGTTGTGCTGCTCTGTCAGTCTTTCTCACAGATGTTTTTGAAGTTCCTGGAGATGGAATCTCGGCCAACTCCGCAGCCTCCAACACTTTCCTTCCCGAACCTGCCAGAGCAGCATATTCCAGCGGTTAACAAGGCTTCACGCCTTCCAGGTCTGCACCGACATGGAGCACTTGCATGTCTCCACATCCTAACATACCCTCTACACCAAGGAGAACTCAAACCATTACCATCACCCCATCCTCCCACCCCACTCTCTTTCACATACATGGTTGGTAGCATAGTGGTAGTAGTAGTTGTGGATGTACACAATCTAGTTATCCATTCCTGGTGTTGGTATAATGGTTAGGATGGCGGGCTTTGGATCCCGCTCAGCTGTTGAATTAATACCAGGAGGGGTTGACTCTGCCTGTCATCCTTCCGAGGTCGGCAAAATGAGTGTCAACTTGCTGGTATACTGTGTCGGAGTGGCGACCCGTCCAGGATTGTGTCCAATAGCCAAGGAGACTGCTTAAGCAGCACCAATGCTCTGCACAGAGTACGGTCCCAATCTCCTCTCCTCCTAGATTACCCACGGGATTATCGTTTGTAGTCGCTATTCTTGCGACAATCAAACTTAGATGAGACAAGAAAGAGTTTGCCTGTTTGGTTAGTCCATCATGTTGGGATCTCAAGCTTAAAATCCGTTATACTGTATCGTATGCCTTGTGTTGGCATACTGGTTAGAGTGGTGGGCTTGGGATCCTAGGATCCTGAGTTCAAATCCCACTCTGTTGAATTAATACCAGGTAGGGTTGACTCTGCCTTCCGAGGTCGACAAAATGAGTGCCAGCATGCTGGTATCCTGTGTCGAAGTGGCGACCCGTTGAGGATTGTGTCCAATAGCCAAGGAGACTGCTTCGGCAGCACCAACGCTCTGCACAGAGTATGGTTCCAATGGATCGATGGATACCTATCTCATCCATGCACCCTATTGTGCCACATACATTGCCATTATCTGTAGCTTTATTGATTAATGATTCTTAGGCTATTTAACAATTACGTTTGTGTACATTAAGGCGAAATTGCGTCTGAAGGTGAATACGAAAAAAAAATTCAAACTATACTCCCATGACTGATCATTGATCAATCGTATGTATGAAGTTTCATATCGATCTGTTAAGTCGTTTTGGAGAAGAATATTTTATTCCGTTTATATTTTCAATCCAATATGGCCACCAGACTACGTGACTGATGACATCATAAATTTAATTCTTCACTCACATTGAATTGTAGATATTTGAATTTTCAAATTTTTTCAATAAGTATTTTGATTCAACCAATTTTGGCTGCAATACCACTTCACCGGTGTCATCGTTATTACCCGATATACCCCATGGGAAGTTTATGACATATGCCAAGTTTCAATTTTTTTATTGAGCGGTTTTGGAGAAAAAGATTTCCAATTTTTGTTTCTTTAATCCAATATGGCTGCGATACCATGTTACCTCTGACACCAGTGTTATCGATAAAATAGTTACGTTTAGGGTGGGGTGTAGCTATCACCTTAGAGCAGATAGGAATGTACCGAGTAGCATGGTCCGTGTCCGTGTACAAGTAGTTAGCCAATCTCAATGTAATAAGTAGGGACACGTCAGCTTAAGGAACGTCTTGTTTGTATGTACCAAACAGGGGGTGGTGCGTGGTAATAATTAGTTATTGATTTGGTAAAGGAATTGTGTCTACAAACTCCTAAGCCTCGACCGTGGGTGCCAGGAGACTTGGCAAGAGAGCAAGAGAGGGGCGAAGCATTGCCCGGTGAGAAGGAGGATTAGCGGAATCAGGTGGTTGGACAAGTGAGGGAGTTCGTGGTCTGAGGGGTGAAAAAGGGTGAAGAAGAATGAGTATTGAGGAGAGCCTGAAGAGTTCTAAGGCGAACATGATGGGGAGAGTTTCTTTGAGTGAAGGAGAACAATGACTGAGGAGACAGCCCTCCCGAGAGAAAATGAATTCTGAGTAGTTTCTTTACACTTCTTTTATTCACTTTACATATATAATTATTTATTATCAATTCCGTGTCCCCCTTTCTTCCCTGCCACTACCTGCCGTTGTATCCCTCCGCCGGTCAATCTTCCCTTCTGGTTCGGGAATAAACTTGTTGGTTTTAAAAAGAGCTAAGTTTCTCGTGTTTCTCCTCGTGACCTGCGCGTGCATTGCTCGCCGTAATTCAGAACGTCTCCACAGGAGTTTAAGCCATTTGGAACATCGTAGGATTTTAACCTCCTGCTGTAACGAGCTCGACATTAGTTGAGTCGTTGACGCGACAATACTGTATTGTCCATGGAGAGTCCCTCTGATGTTTAAAGTTTCACATCAATCGGACAAGCGGTTGCAGAGAAAAACGTTATAAAAGCGAAAATATATAGACGCGAACACACACACAGACAGAAATGTCTTGTGTAGTCTTGCACATAAATAATCTTGCAACCCCTTCTGGGTAAGACTAATTATGGTCCATAACAAAGGTTGGACTTAACTGAGTGCATCAGTTTAGTACAAGTGCATGCGAGTCCTGTACACGCAAGTCGCGTACGCCATTTAATTTTTCACGAGTTTAAGAGTCGAGCCGTGTGATAAGAATCAGGCTCATGGTATGTTTAGCTATAAGAGTGTAAAACGTACAAAAAGAGAATACAAATAATGAGGATTGTGAATGTCTTAAGTATACACACAGTGTGCGTACACTTGTTCGAATCTAAGTTTAGCACCATAAAAGCATTGCATCGCCTTGTAGAGAAGTTCACTCTTGCTTTTTAAATATAATCCTGTATTGGATTCCAATGTCACCGTTCCAACTGCTTACTGAGCTTTCGCAATTGCAATCAAAACATTCAAATGTGGAACAAATTAACCTGTTTCACTAACCTCGTTACCGAAACTCCTCCCAGGCCCGACCTTGGCACGACGGCCAGAGATCCACAGCAATCCTTTTGTGGCCCCTCGTTCCTCGGTGGCTCCGATCTTCCTTCCTTCTCTGGCCGGCTCCGGGTCGAGCCACCCACTCATGAAGCCCGCGTTTGAAAATTTACCAACTTTCACACCCGTGCCTGCATCAGGCGAGGTGACTGCTATCCTCAAAGACTTACTCAAGCAGTGAGCAGAACCTATCTCCTTTTGCTTTGAGATTGGTGCAAAGCGTCCTTCCAGGTTCCACTTTGAGACTGCTTTGCCTTTGCCGACGCGATATGATGCCTTCTTACCTCACCGTGGACTCATCGGTGACCTTTGTAAACTTTTCCACCCGTGTAAGTTACTCCAAATCATGCTTTTTCTTTTTTCTTCTGCTCTTGCCATAAAAATGGAAGTTCACTTGTGAGCATAAATTTTTTTCCTAAGCACACTGGCTCATGAACTGTCAACAGTTGGCCACTCATGCTTCTTGTTGGTCAGGCTGGAGAGTTTGGATATGGGATAAACTGCCTGGTTCAAACTCCTGAACTCTTGGCTCTCACTCCCTCTCTTCCTCATTCATCAGATGTTCTTCTCTATGTCCATTCACATCAAGTGGTGCTTTTTTTCATGATGCCAAAGGAGATGAGGAAGTTTTTTGCTGTTTCTTTTTCCACTCATGTAATGCTCTCAATATGTTGGACTGAATTGTCAGGTTTGTAATCGATCTGTTCCGTATGGGTCACACATGGAGGAGATGTATTCAGCTAATGGCAAAGGAATTTGTAATTTTGTCACATTTCTTGGTTTTGTTGATTTGCTTTGAAAGTATTATGAAGTAATGCCATTTGGGCTCTGTCTTGGACAGTTCTTAACATTTTCTTCAAAAGCACCGGCTGTGCCAAGCAAGCTGGAAACTACATTTATAAAACTGTTAGGGAACTGTCTAAACATTTCTCAAGAATCCGTAACACTGGGTGTGGGAATTGGGTGAGACGTTGCACGCTGAGTGTGATTGTAGGCGGAGTGCAGCATGGTTTGCGGAGCTGTGGGTGGGGTGCAGCATGGTGGGTGGAGATGTCGGTCGGGTGCAGCAGAGTGGGTGGAGCTGTGGGTGGGGTGCAGCATGGTGGGCGGAGCACAGCATAGTGGGTGGAGCTTGGGTGGGTTGCAGTATGGTGGCCGGAATCGGTGTGGTGTACGATGGTGGGTGGAGCTGTGGGTGGGGTGCAGCATGATGGGCAGAGCTGTGGGTGGGGTGCAGCATAGTGGGCGAAGCTGTGGGTAGGGTGTAGCATAGTGGGTGGAGCTGTGGGTAGGGTGCAGCATAGTGGGTGGAACTGTGGGTAGGGCACAACATCAAGATGGTGCCGTGGAGCTGTGGGTATGGCGCAGCATGGTGGGCGGAGCTGTGGGTGGGGTGCAGCATGGTGGGCGGAGCTGTGGGTGGGGTGCAGCATGGTGGGCGGAGCTGTGGGTGGGGTGCAGCATGGTGGGCGGAGCTGTGGGTGGGGTTCAAGAAGCGTGTTGGACGGGTAAGTAAGCTGTTCAGCATCTCCAGCATGATTTGCACAAGGAATGCCTGCATTGGTCATCACCATGCAATCATGCCAGGTATTTAACAGGGAATGTTTCCAAAGCAGTGCCTGTGCTGTCATTCACACTACACTGCAGTACCTTGTGGTTATTGTAGCTTTGCTATAATTTAAACATTAGCCTGACGCATGCTGTTTGTGGGTAGCTGATCGCTACTAATTGAGAGCTTAATGAAGGATACTGTTTGTATTTTTTAAATATCTCATAACGGGTTTTGTTTTATTTTCACTGCTAATTTAAGTAATAATCAGCAAAGACTGGAGTTGCTTTGATGTAAAATTTGATCCAAATAGAATGGTCATCCATTCAATCCCACAATGTCCACCTCAGGCGGGAGGGTATGTAGTGCTTTGGGGCCCTTGCAGACTTTGTACGTGACGACCCTTCCCCATCCTGTTGTAGAAAAGTCTTCTCGGTACGTCATTTATTTACAACAACTGTGCACTTCGGCCGATCTCGTACTTGCCTCGAGCTGTTTTTGAGGGTGCAGCTTTTTGATTATTTATAATAATCTTCTTCGACACATTCTAAAAAGAAATGACAAACGTTTATTTGAAATGGAAGGAGGAACCTTCAAAAATAAATAAATAAATACAGACATGACCAGTTGGAGAGTATGGTTTGACATGTACAATAAACAATATTTACAACTGAAGAATGAAAATATACTGAACTGTTTTTATCCCCCGCCGCGTGGCGGAAGGGGGATATTGTTACATTGTTGGTAACGTCACGAATTATCATGTGTGATGGATCTTCGTAAAACGAACGACACGGTAAACAGTCTTTTCAAATTGGTTATTGATCCTTCTTATTAAGAACTTGAATGTTCTCTTTTATTGTGGAATTTCAAGTTATAACATTTGCTGTTGTTTCGAGATGTTTTGTTTGCTTGACTTGGCTTCAGAGAGGGAGGCGTTCACAGGCCGGCATGCTGACGTGTGCGGTGATGATGGGAGAGCTCCATCCGTGACGGCACACGAACACCTGCCAAGGCACGGTAACACCTTGCACACTGTCTGTCACAATGATGATGCTGCATGGCAATTCGTGAGTTTACACAGCGAGAGGGACCTGAATCTCTTTGGGTTCCTGTCATGATGGCGAATTTCAGGAGGATTAGTCGGTCAAACAATTTCAGCAGTCTCTCCTCCATTTCCTGATCTCAACTCTTTATCTCTCATCTTCCCTTTCAAACCCAATGTGAAACGTGAAGCGATGGGGATTGCTTGTTGATGGAATAGAGATTAGCCCAACACACACACACACACACACACACACACACACACACACACACACACACACACACACACACACACGCACACGCACACGCACACACCACTGTGTGCCTTGCTTTAAGGATTATATTAGTAATGCGGGGAAAGGAAGAGACCAGCCGTACTGTCAAAGTACTAAAGCCATACACCACCTGTCAAAGTTCCACTGTCCTAATTTTATGTGAACAAAAGGGGTGGAGGAGGGGGTAGCTGTTAGGATAGCTCGGAAAGAGTGCACTTGCCTTTGAGATGTGTCGTCTGGGCTCGATTCCCAACCCGGCTAATAATCGTCATCATCTGCTGCTTCACAGGCAGGACTTTTCAACGATGAGTGCACCATCCCCTCGAGAGACATTGAGCTGGGTGTCCCGTCCACTTGCATTTACGTCTGCTAGCAAGATCCAACAGTGTCTCGCAAGAGTATGCCATCGTGCGCTGGCACCCTGGCCAATATAAAAAATTCCTGCCCTAATGTGCAGTAATTGAATTCGGGTCCAATGTGCTTTCGTTGGATGAGACACAAAAGGGGAACAAAGAGGAAACTAAGGTTGAATTTCAGATTGTTAGCTTGTACACCTGACATGCAAAAGTTTGTCTGAGATTATCAAGTCAAAAAAGGAAGACCTGTTGGGATCCATAACTCACAATTAAATCCCCCGTGAAAATCTCATAAACCATTAATTGTACTATTGTTTACAAATATCCTTTTAAATAGTACACTGATGTCCCTTAATGTCAATATCAATCAAGTGATTGATGTCCCAGCTCCTCCATGAGCCTTGAACTGTCAATAAAAAAGATTGATGAAATAGGTGAAAAAAAATGTGTGAACTTACCTTGATGACATCAGAGGCACCCCCACTATCACAGCTTTCCAACAACACTTCAAATGGGTAGTTTACGCCTGGGATGAGCATTGGAGCCTGTATTGGGCCAATGTGAAACAAGTTTACTCAAATTACTTTACTTTACGAACCCATACTCAAATTACTTTATTCAATTTAATTCTCTTTACTAAATGTTAATGATATTACTTTACTCTTTCACTTGAATTACTTTATTTCCCTTTGCATGATTTTTCAATTTTACTAAAATAATTTTTCTGTGAAGAGTAGGCAAGCTACACCTGATACAAATTACAAATTCTTGACGGAACCTTAGTCGAACATCAGGCCTGGTGAACTTGGGCCAAGCTTTCGCCTCAAAACCCCAACACGTGAGAATTTTTTTTTTTAAACTGCCCTTGGCAGCCCTATGCTCCTCACGGCATGAAAAGAATGGTTATTATTATTAATAATAATAATTTTATTTATATATGCATTTTTTTAACCCAAGCTAAAAATTAAAAGTGCTTGCAATTTAGCAATTTAAAAATTAAAATTAAAATTAATTTAGAGCAAACCCAAAATAAAGAAAATATAATTTTGTTATTTTAAGTGAAAAAAATGAATGTCAGTAACCATAACTTGTTCTTTGTGCTGAAGCCAAATACTAACAGCATTTCCACGCTAAACAGCCAAGCACAGCCGTTACTTGACCTGTGCCAGTTGTCTACTATCACCAGCAGTTGCTGATAACCTTCTGCCAATGTCATTGATAATACGGGACGATGATTGGCGGTAGATCCCCGTTGTTTTGATGGTAATATGTAGGATTGACTAAGGCCAGCGTATTTATGGCACTTCATGTTTTCCACATCGGTGCGCGCCACTCTGGCTGTAATAGGTGCAATCCCAAGTTAGACTTCTGTTTGTGGTGAAAGTTGTACGCCCTCATGGCTTGAGTATTGTCCACTACAAGGTCTAAATCAAGGGGTTCGAAGACAGATGGTACTCCTGTCAGATGGTGCCGTGAAGGGCAGGCTTGACCACGTTGTTCGAGGCATGTCTTTGTGAACGATTGATTGGCACTGAAACGGCATGACAAACCATGATGGCCGAGTGTATCCATTGTTCGACTGCATCGACACATGACTCACAGACCGCAACTCTAACTTGCAGGGTGACCACAACCCTCAGGGACTCTGAGTCAAGTTGGGTTGTTCGCACCATTTAAAATAAAAAAATTATATCGGGGTCACTCATGTTTAACCATTCAGGTGTGTCAGAAGCATTTCTGGATGGGTGTGGGGGGGGGGGGGGATAATAATGATAAAAAAGTTATCATGACAAGATGGAGAACACCAATTCATAAAATGTACACTTTTTTTTCAACTATTGTTTTCATCAAGTTTAGTTTGAGTACAAAGTTGACATGGACGGGCTTTGCATCTTTTTAGATCCTCGTGGAGGATCTCTAAGTCTTACTCACGTTGTTGATCTTCTGCTTCTTCTTGTGGACTTTTTTGTTTCACAGCCTACAGTTTTCATAGAAACTTCCTGAAACTTGGCATATATATGTAAAAATACCCTGCGCAGACAGTAACCATCTCCGATTTAGAAAATTCCTCCCATAAAAAAGTTATGACGTCAAAATATCTCCGCGAATGAAATTCGCATAAAAAATTATCTCCGAAACTAGGCAAGATTTTTGAATTCTGTTTGCGGGAATCGAACAGGGCATTAGCAGAGATGAATTACCGAACATATGATACATCACTATGACGTCATTCCTATTTTTTGTTTCACAACCCAGAGTTTTCATCGGATCTTCGTGAAACTTGCCATGTATATGTAGAAAGCCCACGTGCAAGCAGTAACCATCTCCGATTTTGGAAATTCTTCCTAGGATAAAAAGTTGACGTAATAATATCGCCGCTAATGGAAATCGCCTATACCATTATCTCCGAAACTTGGCAAGATGTTTGAATTTTGTTTGCGGGAATCAAGCCGGGCGTTAGTACAGATAATTTATCGCAAACCTGATACATCACAATGACGTCATATTCGTTTTTATGATGTCATCATTAAGAGAACGAGGATCTTAGCTCATTTGAGCTTGCTTTCTGTCTTCTGCCCCCCATCTCTCTCTTTGGGGGGGGGCAAAAAGCCATTTCACCCCTGTGCCCCTCTCCACTTCTGGTGCCCTTGGAACCATTGCCTTGAAAGCAGAAACCTAAATACATAATTTTTCATTCAGTAAGTAGTTTGAAAGTAAGCAGCAGTTACATTTGCACAACCCACTCTGATGTGGAATATGTAAATGAGAGTGGCATAAAGTACACACCT
The DNA here is from genome assembly GCF_056783735.1 of Eptatretus burgeri. Taxonomy (NCBI): domain Eukaryota; kingdom Metazoa; phylum Chordata; class Myxini; order Myxiniformes; family Myxinidae; genus Eptatretus; species Eptatretus burgeri. The sequence continues at coordinate 97,335,716 of NC_140967.1, forward strand.
TGAAAAAAGCCTTTGGAAAGCTGTACAACCTTTCGTCATAGCAGAACACCACAAACAGGTCAAACAACGGGCAGTTTGATGACGTGTTCTTGAGATGCACAGTGAGTTTGAACGTGGGGCCCATTCCTTGCACCTGCAAATCAAAACTTCTCATTCCAAGATTGAACTCTGAAATTTTCATCATCACTATATGATTGGATTATTGGGTTCACTGTGCTTAAGCCTTATAGTAATTTGGAAATTGCAGACGAATCCCACACCCACTGGAAGCAAAGGCAAACTACCCATTGTATTGCTGTGTAGGGACAGCACCGCCCACTAGTTCTGCCCTTGTATTGATACAACAAACACACTACATGCATCTATAATGGAATGGCTTCGACATCTAATCGGTATCCTTCATTTCATGGAGTACTCTGCGACACCCTTTTTGTGTTGGGACATGAAGTCCAACATCCGTACCATGGCGTTCAGCTGCAACTTTTGTGAGACACTGTTGGAAACGGGAGCGAGGCTTTGTTCCAGAGCGCTTGCGTATGTTCGTGCCGTAGTCAGCCGCAAGCGGAACAAATCGCTTTGGAAAACGCGGTGCATTGCTGTACATGGTGCGGAGGACAAGCAACAAAAAGTTTGTTCTCTGAAGTCATGATTAAGACTATAATCTGAATGTTGATGTGAATATTATTCTTGGAACAAAACAACAACTTGTACAATTGGTGTTTCAAGCATTCCACTGAAAATGGTCCATGTGCCCTTTGACTCTCTTGCCATTTGCTTGGGTTATACCATTATACAGTTGATATATCTGCACCACTATACCTTTTTATATAATGACATGCAGTGGTGGGCTGCAGATCTTTTTCTTATGACTGAGTTACCATGGAAAGAGAGCCAGGTGAAGATAGCAAAGCTGTAAAGTTGAGCTGCCACTTGTTTAGAATTAGAAATTAGTTCATCATTGGTTACGCAGTCAGGGGGCCAAATAGCTGCCCTTTCCTCACCAAAGAAACTGCGCGCGACACTTTGCCTGCGTAAAATACCGAATGCAGTTGATATGAAACGGGTTACCTATATCAGGTAAGGGAAACCTTACCAGTTGCATTCTCTTGCTCACGAAGCATCTGGTCGACATAAAGCTTCGTCTTCTTGGGCACTTGGAGCCGTGATACCTGGCGGGCCGAAGGCACGTGTGCTTTGTCCTTCTCGAACACGGCCGTGCGCTTAAGAATTTTTATGACCAAACCACCACCTGCAGCGCATCATGGATGACCGGGGTACATTTTGTTATGGTGGATTGTCTTTGGGATGCTTGTCAATCAGCCCACCTGTTTTGAATGAAGAAACAAAACAGTGTGTGTGTGTGTGTGTGTGTGTGTGTGTGTGTGTGTGTGTGTGTGTGTGTGTGTGTGTGTGTGTGTGTGTGTGTGTGTGTGTGTGTGTGTGTGTGTGTGTGTGTGTGTGTGTGTGTGTGTGTGTGTGTGTGCACGCTCAATCGTGCAAGCGAGAGCATCATCGACACTCTGCACTGGGGCGTGAAGAATCACGGCATGCTAGTTGCACCATAACACTTGTGTATAAACTGGGTTTCCTGATTCACCTTGTTCTTTCTGGCGTTTTCCGCTGTGGTTGCACATGCATTGTCATACATGAGGGTGGTTCAAATTTATTCAGGAATTTTTGCTTCGAAAATAGAGTGAAGTATGTGGATAATTTTTGAGTGAATTTGTTTGTAGCATTCTTAACTAATCCCCCATAATCAAGTGTTTCCTGTTAGCCTGGTGTTGGCTCAGTGGTTAAGGTGGTGGCTTCAGATCCTAGGGTCCTGAGTTCAAGCCCCGTTGGCCGCTGAATTACCAGGGGGTTGACTCAGCCTGTCATCCTTCCGAGGTCGGCAAAATGAGTTCCAGTGTGTACCAGTTCCAGTGTGTGTACTGGTAGAGGGGCACTGCATCAGCGACACAGTCGCGCTTCAAGAAATGATAGCTACCCCGGCAACTAAGCTGCCATACGACCACCACCACCACCAAGTGTTTCCTCCTTTAATGCATGTGCTGAAAATAATGATGCCATCGAGTGAAATAACATGTGGTGGAACAGTGAGTAATTATGAAATGCTGGGCAATAAAAACATTTAGTCGATACTCCTCTTAAGAAGTACCTTTGGGGAGGGGAAGGGCCAGAACCTTTTAATGACTGAGGCTGTTGAGAATGATGTCTTGCACTGGCTATGTACATATCCTACAGAATTACCAGTACACTGGTACTCATTTTTCTGACCTTGGAAGGATGGTAGATTGAGTCAACCACCTGGTGTTAATTCAGTAGCCAACGGGGCTCAAACTCAGGACTCTAGGATCCCAAGCCATCACCCTAACCGCTAAGCTAATGCCAGGTCTTGAAAGGGAGTGCAAGTATTATTCTTTTTGTAACATGCGTAAAACTGGCATACGTGAAGAAACGAATGTCCGGGCCAAATCGGAAGCTTTCTCTCGTACCACAGGCAACATTTTAGCTTTCGTGAACGAGTCATGCAATTTCCTGAATAACAAAAGAAGAGGATGAAAAAAAAAGCATTGTCGTTGGAGATGAGATGAGGCTGAGGATGGATCCAGCCAAGCTAATGATGTATAGTGGTATACCCACTACACTACACTGTTGTTTTGCAGTTAGATGCATGCATAACTGAGATTAAAGAAAAATGAAGTGTATGTCAAAAAAAAAACACGTCATAATGACAAAAGACTCACAGTGAACCTTTGATAATGGACCAAGTGCTGCATTCTCCCCTTAACGAATAAACCTTACCCTTTGTAGTCATGATTAACGTGTTCTCTTCACGGCCGTATCTTCCGAAACATATGCCAGTGACAACATCCTGTGGTAACAACATGGCAGATTTTAAGATGAGTGGACAGGAGGAATTCGATCACCATCAGAAATAACTATTGCCTGACAACATCTTGGATGTGAGGGATCTTTGGGTTACACCTGGGAGAACGATCGGCTGTTTCCATGCCGTGGGCCTGTTTGAGCAGGACTGAACTGGGGCTAATTGACACCAACTATTGCCCGGTAAAGGTATAACATGTTAGTAAAAGCTGTCGAGATTTTCAAAATATATTTGAAAAAAAATGGTTGGGATCCTCGTATGTTTAAACACTGAGGGTGAGAGGAAAGAGTTGCGGCAAAAATCCATAAAACATGATGTCAGTATCACCGGTGAAGCCACAACGAGGATGCTGTGATGTGCCTGGAACCATGGAGATTGATGATATCACAAATGATAGATTGACCATCACAATGCTGTTGTATCTGATTTTGTCAAGTGATCCTTATGGTCTTGCACTTTTGTGCTTTCATATTTAAAAACAAACGAACCTGAGTTTGGATGGAATCCACCAGGACATTATCTTGATAGACCTGGACCTCACTATTGGCCAAGGCCACAAGCACCGCCTGAAAGCCCCTTGCCTTGTGATCCAAAAGATTAATGGCGACTACAGCAGCTGAAAGCTGCAGAACCCACTGCTTCTTGCCCTGCACATTTGAAACAACAAAAAGCAGAGAAACTGTGAAAAGGAAAAAAATATTCTCATGATATAGGGACAGAGCACAAACGACTTGCCCGTCACGTCCTGCACCAAACCAAGAAGTCGACGACATACCTTGTGTGTATAGCAGGACAAGGTTTCATCCATACAGCCAAGTACGATGTTCTTGTTCACTCGAACCAGCCCCACTGCATGGGAAGTCAATTTGATGATGATTTTGGCTTCGGTAGAATTCCTGGCACAGGAAAACAGGTTTCCCATATTTAGGATGTTCACATTATTTCAGGATGTAATCCTCGTCACTCGGAGGTCGTGGATGAACAGGTGCTCAGTGTACCTTTTGAGCATGCAGATCGTGCCGTTGCGACAAGAGACAATGATGTGGAAGTCGACGTCAAACAAGCCAGATGCGTCCGTCAGTACAGGCACATTCGGCAAGTTCATCTGCATCCGAACAAGCGGTTTCACAACGTTCACCGATCTCACAAAACATGTTGCATAACTTGCCTAGACCTTTCTGAATCGTGTAAATAACTTTGACTTCTACCTGCTCACTAACCAGGGCTTATTTACCGATATCGATCGCCTGTATGAGCACTTCAGTTCAAAATGTTGTGCACGGCTAATCCTTATATCATTAGGTAATCCTCACACCATAAACGGTTTGGTCAGAGCGAAGGTCGGAACAATAGATGTGAAAGTTTAAACTGCTCTACACAGATTAGTTTGACCACACAAGTTCATCTCATACCAAAGCTCGTTCCCCCGGTTTAACGGTGTATTTATGTACACCAAAATTAACGTCTATGCCTCAAAGTATCCTTCGATTCCTTAAGATTCCAGATGTCATTACTTGCCATCAAATCAACAAAACAGAGAAGAAAAGGAAGTGGAAGATGTTTCATAAAGGTAGGCAAAATGACAGGTTGAGGAGATTGAGGGAAGTAGTATTATAAGCACACAGCAAAAAAAATTTAGAACCAAGAAATAATCCACAAGATAATTAATAATACCTAACAAGGAAAAAAGAAAGGGCAATGCGGCAAAGAATACCAAAGGGTACAGCCAACGTGGCCATAAACATGGTAATATTTGCGATAGCACCGCGCCGACAAGATGGTCGTTAATTTTGTACCCTGGGGTGCACTACTTGCGTGAAACGATGGAGGAAAGAATGTAATTGAACCATCTCTGGAAGGTAGTTTCACAAATGGGAGAAAAGAGGAACAAATGTTTGGTGTGCAGGAAGCCTGGATGTTGGCAGTTTAACCAGGAGAGGGTTACTGAAAGAACGAGTCAAGAACTGGAGGAGCTGAAGAGGGTTGGAGGGCTGAGACGGCAAAGGGGGCTATAACGGAGGAGAGGTGGAACAACCCAGAGTGGCCACACACCAACTTGCCTGTGATGTGAGATGGACCTTGTTCTTTGGCCTCATCATGGGAGATGCCAATATTGTTGAGAGCTTTAGAATCCACAAATTCCAGGAGAGACATGTGACGTTGATGTGCCAACCAATAGGGGAGAGCAGTACTCCATTGAACTACGGACAAAGGCATTGTAGACTGTGAGTAGCTCTGATTTTCCAAGGAAAGACTTGGATCGACGGAGGATGCCCAATCTGTGACTGGCTTTGGAGGCCAGCTTTGTTATGTGGTCAGTCAGAGAGAAGTCATGGCTGATCAGCCTACACATTCAAGGCAATTAACCTCTTACAGTAGCTGACCATGTAAATAGATAGGTGGGTTCGTATGAAGATCCTTCTGGAGCAATAGGGGGAGACTGTGATTTTCCAGAATTGAACATGTTCCATTTATCAGACCAACATCTAATCGATGCTCTCTGCAGAGAGTGATGCAGCTGCAGCCTATCAGTGGGATGGGTTAGTGAATGACACAATGTGGAGTCATCTCGGAAAAGGAAAAGGTTTTTCAGAACAAAAGAGAGATCGTTTTTGTAGATGAGGAACAAGATTGGGCCCAAAACAATTCAGTGTGGCCCAAGGCAGTGTCCATGGAATCATACTCAATGCATTATGGAGCATGTAGATTGGTAAAGAAACGTACGAGTACATCATTGAAAATAAAGAGATACTCAATCGGTCATCTGAGTACCAGGTAGCAACATTTATGGCAGATATAATTTTAGGATGTATTAAGAGGGCTGCATGGTACAAGTTCCAGGAAATGGCGTTAACATTTTGCGAAAGTCTGGTTATGCCGTGCCATGAATCGAGTACAGTGTTCAATTCCGGTACAGAAAATGATAAATGCAATCGAGAGGGTTCGGTGTTGATGATTAGGGGAGTTCCACCCTGTTTTCCTTGATTACACCCTCCCCATTCCTCCTTGCATCCATCCATCCATTGGGACCATACTCTGTGCAGAGCGTTGGAGCTGGCGAAGCAGTCTCCTTGGCTATTGAACACAATCCTGGACGGGTCGCCACTCCGACACAGGATACCAGCAAGCTGGCACTCATTTTGCCGACCTCGGAAGGACGACAGGCAGAGTCAACCCCACCTGGTGTTAATTCAACAGCCGAGCGGGATTTGAACTCAGTACACTAGGATCCCAAGCCCACCACCCTCACCATTAAGCCAACACCAGGCATTCCTTGCACAAAAACAAGACAAAATGTGGGCAATATATCAACAAAACAACCGAAAGACTGCGCACGAATGAGCACAATTCAAAGTCAAAAATGGATACCTTCGTGAGTATCGTGAAGGCCTCGGGATCTAGAACGTAAATTTCACAGTTTTCTGTTCCAATGACTGGGCAGCTTACAGCATGTTCCTCAGCCAGGCTTTTCTTCAGTGTACTCATGCAAGTGATCACTGTCTGATGTGGACATGACAAGAAGGGGTTGTTTTGGTGACGACGATAAGACGGCTTATAAAACACACTCGTTCCCTTAAAAAGCAACGTTTGCTTTTATGCTCCATGGAGTGACACTTTACAACACTCCACTCAACTGAAATGATAATTCGGAGATCGTGAACTTGGCTCGTTTTTATTTATTTATTGGAATTATTTAAGACTTATGGAGGAGCTTGTACTGCACATATTACATTGACAATGTCATCCATCCAAGGATACAGGAATTACACGATACAGTATTTATCCATCCATCCATCCATTGGGACCATACTGTGTGCAGAGCGTTGGTGCTGCCTTCGCAGTCTCCTTGGCTGTTGGGCACAATCCTGGACAGGTCAGCACTCCGACTCAGGATACCAGCAAGCTGGCACTCATTTTGCCGACCTCGGAAGGATGACAGGCAGAGTCGACCCCTCCTGGTATTAATTCAACAGCCGAGTGGGATTTGAACTCAGGATCCTAGGATCCCAAGCCCACCACTCTAACCAGTATGCCAACACCAGGCATACGATACAGTATAACGGATTTTAAGCTTGAGATCCCAACATGATGGACTAACCAAACAGGCAAACTCTTTCTTGTCTCATCTAAGTTTGATTGTCGCAAGAATAGCGACTACAAACGATAATCCCGTGTCTTGCAATCAGAACACTGCATCATAGAGTATATACTTCCATGAGATGAGATGTGAAGCCAGCTGTCCCATCTGCTAATACTTTATTGTGGGTATGAAAGATCCCATAATATTGAATCATGCACATGGAAGGAGTGGGACCCCCACCCTGTTAACATATAATGCCATGTCTGCATATTTTGTGTACGAGCACAGGTAGATGACATTTTATGGGAGTATACCTGTCTTGTAACAAATATGACTCGATTCTTCACCTCCGACGTCAGTACGACAGGCCTGATATCAACATGTGATTATTTACTATTCCGTACATCGATTGACATTCCTGTATTCCTCTTCATATGTTATAGATCATGGGTGATGCTGCTACACACTGAAGGGGCACTCTTTTAGTTATTATTTTAATTCCGATCAGGGACCTCTATGACCAACACAAAGATAACGTATTGAATTTGAAATTAAACTAAAGTGAAAACGGCTCGATTACCTCTCTTTTCAAGATAACGTCTTTATGCAGGTCGATAAAAGGCTCCATCTCTGGTGGTGTCAATGTCAAAAACCTGAACGAAGCCGAGGGTTAAACACGTTGCAACATCTCGAGACTAATCCGAGCACCGGAACACACGATCACAATTTCGTCCCTTTATTAGATGTTATACTTCCGAGTTCATCGTCCTGTTTACTTGTTTTACATTTGTCGTTCATCAAGATCCCCCAAAATGTAACACATTCATTTGTCCAACTTTCTCAAGTGGTAAAAGTTGGTTTAAGGGTCATACCAAGATTGCGTAAGAATGATTGTTGGATAGGAATTGCTAACCATCGTGTCATAACACTTGCCTGAGACTTCTGAGAGAGAGAGAGTCTCCTTCTGTGGTTCTGCAACACAAAGATTCATCACTCAGTTATGGACACTTGTATTGAGGACAAAAATACTCTGTTCAATCTGGGAGAAGTTGGGAAAATTCTGAGCCCCCTTTGTGGTTATTAATAATTCCACCTTACTGGCAGTAGAATTCTCATCACTTGCATCAACTTTGCCCTCTGTGAGCTGAAAATAAACTAAACCTTATAAACGTCTAACCATTCATCAATATAACTGTATAATTATACTTTACCGACTTGTACAGACGTCTGGTGTCGGCTTAACGGTTAAGGTGGTTAGCTTAAGGTCTAAGGGTCATGATATTGAGTCCCTGTCCTGCCGTTAAGATAACACCAGGTGCGTTGACTCAGCCTGTCATCCTTCCAAGGAATCCAAGGTCGGCAAAATGAGTTCCAGCTTATTGGAAAAAAAAAAAAAAAAAAAGAGCCATTCGAGTATCCTGGGTCAGAGTGGCGACCCGTCAATGATTGTGCGCGCTATCCAAGGAACAACTGCCTCGGCAGCCTGATGCGTCTGAAGATGCGAAAGGAGTGGTTCTTCTTCTACTGGTACAGAGAATAGTGAATAGTACGTTTGAAATTAATTTACAGATTGTGATCTGAGCGTCCTGACAACGTTACAGGGTGAGACAGAAACAATGAAGTTATGTAAATGTTATGAACCCATCTATATATAATGGAGGGAAGGGATGTACGTATCATCTACTTCTCTGAGAGGATTTTTTTTGTCTGCATAGTCGAGGCTCATGGAACAGTGAACAGATCAGGACGTAACACAAAAACAGGACGCAAAACATGCGTGCCTGGGGTGTACAAAATGGACACAGAAGGAAACTCCAAGGAGGGAAAATTGGAAGGAGGAGAGATTTGGATGGGGTTAATGAGAGTGACCGAGGAAGCTGAAACCTTCAGGGATTAATGAGGGCACCCTGAAGCTGCAAATTTCGTTTTCTTCCATCAGGTTTTGAAAAAAATTAAAAGAATTTCTTGCCCATTTCAGCATTTCCTTCATTGGGAGGGGGAAGGGGCACAAATTTTCAAAAAAAAAAATCTGATGAGGTCTAATTCGAGAAAACAGAAGCAGTACGCATGTTTTTGCTTCATGTACGTAACCCGGGTTGTTTTTCTTTTCTGGAGCGATCGAGCCAGCGGTCTGTTGCATATACACTGCCCAAATAAAGGGATGTATCAAAAGAACGCGCTACGTGCTTGGAAGAAGATCGCCCTCAGGACGAGTACTCTGCTGGTTATGTTAATGCAGAGGATGGATGTAAAACATTTCTTTATTTTCAGATTAGGGTTTAGGATTGTAGAAGACTAGAGACATCAGTCATCTGATTATTATCAATGAAAAGTCTGCTGTTGTGGAGCTGCTCTCTAACCGGCTCAATTGTTCAAGCTGAGAGGATTCAAATGTCAATTCTGTACGAATGAAGCTCCATCTGCAAAATGTTTTTCATCCTCCTGTCAGAAGGTGCAGTGCAAGGTACCAGACCATGCGGTAAGCCACACACTCAAAATGCTGGAGGTATATTGAGAATATTTGTGTAGGAGTGATGAGAAACCATTCTACATGTCCCCTGTGCTATCTCTCATCTGTACTTTGCATGAACAGGAGTTCTGTGAGAATACTCATGAAGAACTTTGAGGTGTATCCATATAGCAGCTCGTTTGCACAAACACTTTCAGCAAGTGACAAAGAAGCAACATTGGCTTTCTGCCACAATTTTCTTAACTCTACGAAGGAGAATGAGCATTGTTATCGACTGGTGTGTAATGAATAACGTGATAAACTTAACAGCGAGTGGTTTTGGTAAAAGGCTAAACTGCTTTTTTTATGGGACTCATGTAATCCCCTGCAGCTTCACCATCACCTTTAGGGCTGGGATTGCAGAATGACATCTGTCTCTCCCAGATTATGTGGATTCTAAAGCTCTGAACTTTATCATCATGTCACGTGTTAGGCTGGCAGGATAGCCGAGAGGTATGCACACCTCCCTCCAGGCGGTCGAGCCTGCAGGACAATTCATCAATGTGTGTGTGTGTGTGTGTGTGTCATTCCTCGGATGTACGTTAAGTTGGGTGTCCTGTCTACCAGCATTGGTTGGTGAACGTTAAATATCCCACAATATACTTTATACCTGAACAATTTACAAATTCATGTTCTAACCTACAGGGGGCACCGCATCAGCGGCACAGCTGCGTCCCCAGCAAATGATGATACCCACAGCCATGTACTGCACACGAAAGAAGAATCTGCCATGATACTATCACAGACAGGCAGGTGGCCTGTTTTGTACATCTCATGCTTTACTCCTGCTCTCTCAGCCTTCTGAACCTCCACAGCTCCTCTGGGAAACACATGCTCTTCCAGTAACCATCTTCTCATTCAACTACCAAAATCTAGTCTTATGACACACCTCCGATCTTCTGTTACTCTTTTCTCACCTTTGTGGAACTGCTTCCCTTAAGTGGTTCAGTTTGACTCTTATCTCCAAGGTTTCGAGCAGACAGTGCAATCCCACCACATCGTCTCCCCACCGCTACCCATAATCTCACTTTCCTCCATTAACCATACCAAACCTAACCCAACCCTGTTAATGTGTTCCCTGTCCTCCTTTCTCTCTTCTTTTCTGTTCGTTAATTCTTCTGCTCGAGTCAAACCGTAGCTACACAACCCCACTGTCAGTTTGGTGCCTTTATTCGGCCATCTTGCGCTCTTTCGTAAACCTCAATCTCGTATTAAAAAAAACAAACAAGCAAATCCATAAATTACATCGGTGCTTTCCTTTGATGAACATTTACTTTAAACAGGATGAAGCCAGATCCTCTACAACCTAAGCATTGATTAATTATCTGTGACAAAACTCCAACAGTCACATCATCTTCCAAGTTTGGTGACATTTCATGGCCACAAGATCTCTCGATCTAACCATCCTAGATTACTTCCTGTGGGGCTATTTGAAAGAAAATGTGTCCCAAAAGAGCCCTTACACATTACAGCAGCTCGAGTTTAACGTCTGTACAGAATTAGAAAGTGTAACCCAAGCAACGTGCGAAATGACCATCAATAACTTCGTGAAAAGTACCCGCATTACTTCGGAGGAAAACCATTTGAAGGACATCATATTCAAAATCTAAAGCTGTAAACCTAAGTTGTGAGACAATACCTGCCGTCGTTGCAATTGTGAGCTATTGAAGAGTATTTGCGCTTCAATGTTTCTGCGTCACCCCGGATAACTAAGAGTTTGTAACCATCTTCGGCATCGTCAACACGTGATGAACTTTATGGTCTTAAAAAATACACATTCCATCTTATTCCTGGATCGCCGAACATGCTTAAAGTGAATATTTTTGTCATCGTGTGCTATTTGAGTGAGTTTGACGAATCACGGTTATGACGCAGCGATACGACCACGATGGGAAATGGTTTTGAGCGTCTCCAAGTGTCACGTGTCTGCCCTCGCACGGAAAACAAAGACCTCATCGATCAATACCTCAGCCTGTAACTACCTTAGGTTTTTCAGCATCTCCTTCAGCATTGCCAAATCAATTTTGTCCTGCAACACAGGTGAGAAAGCAAGTTATTGGCATGTCGCGTTAATGTATGAAGACATCAACTTGAGCTGAACATGAAAAAGTTTATTTCCCCTTCAATACGGCACTTTCAAATTGACGGAATCCGCCCCAAAATGCTCGGTTCACATGCACAAAACCCCAAAAAACTGCCGTGTTCGGGGAGAAATAAAATACAATGTGTCCAGGACAAAGATTGTTACTTGGAAAAGTACCTGAGAGAAAAGGCTGTGTGTCTGCACAATGAAAGACACACTACTTCCTACTTCCTAAGTAGACACAAAAGACTACTTCCTCAGCTCGCCAAATGTGCACCTGCTCATATTTATGCAAACTCTCGACCAGGTGAGCTAATGGAAGGAAGTGGAGTGGAGAGACGTGTGCTTCATAAACCCCCAAAGGATCGCTCCCAGTGAATGGACTGTGTACCTGGATTAGGTTCTTCTGAACTCCGATGGGAAGGACATACCTGGGACTTGTGCATGTACAGGGTAAGTTTATTTACTACTAATGGGGTATGCTTACACATTGTAGGCGATAACAAACCGTGCTTCCCGAAGGTCTCGCGTTGCTCACCTGCATTTCTTTTTTTCATTTATTTAGATTTTCATTTACGGACACTTTCCAACAGTTCTGTGATTTTTCCCAGTGTAGTGGCTTCAGTGTCCATCGGCATGCAAAATTTCAGCTTTCTACGTCACCCACGAGGTACCGAACTTTAATATCAGCGAACTTACGAAAGCTTTAACAAGCTGATCTCAGGATATTGTTTATTTGGTTCCAGAGCCACAAGTTAAACTAGATTTTTGCATCTATTGCTAAAGTAGAACTGTGTGTGTGTGTGTGTGTGTGTGTGTGTGTGTGTGTGTGTGTGTGTGTGTGTGTGTGTGTGTGTGTGTGTGTGTGTGTGTGTGTGTGTGTGTGTGTGTGTGTGTGTGTGTGTGTGTGTGTGGTGTGTGTGTGTTATATTCACTACCGACGCTAGAATGTACCAACAGTAAATGGTATGAACCCATAATCTCGCAATCTAGGATATTTCTCGCACTATATTCCTGTATTCTTGCGAGTCCAATTTGCATTCAGGAACACAGCAATTATGGTTAACCATTTTGAAATTACCACCCTTTCAGATAAATGTTGAAAGTTATGTTTAAATGACGATTTGAATCACAGGTTTCCTGCCAGAAACGGCATGTTGAAAGTGCCTGGACAGCTAAAATGAGTCAGTGTAAACACACACACTGCGCATGCGTGAAAACCCTCGTTTAGCATTCATATGTCATTTCGAAAGTCACGTATTGCTGCCTATTTGTATAACTTGTGATCAAAGTCAGCAAATCTGGCAGCACTATTAGTACATTGCTTATTTTTTGCAGACTTGTTGCCCCGGCCGTTATGGGTGAGAAATTAAGATACGAGATCCATTGTATGCAAGATCCCGCCTTGCGGGACTCACATTTGGATCCAATAGTGCTCTTCAACATAACGTAGTGCGCTCCTTCACTGACCTCCCGTACTTGTGCCCACAGGTCTTGTTCGACAGCATTGATTTTGAGTGGTGGAAGCGTGAACTTGAAGTATGGCCGTAGATTCTTGTACACGTAGATGCAGGAGCCCGATGCTACAGCAATGGCAAGCCCTTTTGGTTGGTTTGGATCGGTGTGAAAGGCCCCCACGCCAGAAGGCAAGTCGGTCAAAGTGCTCTCAAACAACAGGGATGTACCAGAAAATACTTTGACCTTGGCACAGTTCAGGCCCAATCCCAGATCTGCCACCACCAACTGCAGTAAATAGGGTGGTTTAGGACAATTATGTTAGCCATTAATCAAAACACAGTGCTTTACTTTCAAAAGGGATGTAAAGCAAGTGGTCTCATAGACCAACAATGAAGGAAAAAAAACCCAAACCAATTAAGTAATTGAAACCAAGCATTATTTTAAAAGAATCTAGGTTAGGGCCAATCTAGTTTATACATCAAATGTGGACAACTGGAAAAGGGAAGTTATCGGTGAGTAAAATTGGTCACGAAAGAAAATGTGGAACTTTGCACACATTCAAAATGGCCTGCCATCATAATGTTTCTAACTTGGTTATTAGATGTAAATCAAGCCTGATGTTGGCTTAACAGTTAGGGTGGCAGGCTTGGGATCCTAGGGTCCTGAGTTGAAATCCCGCTCAGCTGTTGAATAAATACCAGGTGGGGTTAACTCGACCTGTCATCATTCCGAGGTTGGCAAAATGAGTGCCAGCTTGCTGGTATTTTGTGTCGGAGTGGCGACCCGTCCAGGATTGTGCCCAATAGCCAAGGAGACTGCTTAGGCAGCACCAACACTGCACACTCACTTGCACAGGGTATGGTCCCAATGGATGTATGGATGGAGGTGGGTTGACTCAGCCTGTCATCCTTCCGAGGTCAGCAAAATTAGCAATAATTAGTGCCAGATTATTGGAAACAGGGGCACTGCATCAGCGGAACAGCCATGCTCCCAGCAATGATGCAACCAGCAGCCACATGCTGCATACGAAATACTACATATGCAGTGGACTGCATACGCAGTGGGCCAGCGTGGCCCCAGATGGAACACAACTAAGGAAATAAATAAACATGAAGAAAGAAAGAGAGACAGGAGAGGAAACACAGAAACCTGCAAGTAAGAGGGTTGGGCTAGGTCTGGTTAATGGGGTGACATGAAATGGTGGTGCATTGCCTGCTTGAGGCCCTGCAGAGAAAATTGTGATGGAACTACCACTGGAAGACAGTTCCACAAATAGGAACAAAAGAGTGGACGTGTGTGGAAAGCCTGTATTTGGTGGGTTTAACCAATAAGGAGTTACTGGAAGAACACATGCATCAATGAGGAGCTGGGGATGTTTGGAGAACGAACAGAGCAGATTTGGTTAGACCAGATGAGAGGCAATAAAAATCAACATCAGCGACCTGTCTGCGATGTGAAAACAACAGGCCTTGTGCTTCGGCCTCATTATATCAGATTCCAATAATGTTGAGAGCTTTAGATTCGAAAGAATCCAGGATAAACAAAAGTAAAGCTGGAACCCAGCCAGAGTAGTTATTTGGAAAGGAGGATGCTCAGTCTGAGCTGGCTTCGGACACCAGCTTTGTGATGTAGTTAACCCAGGTTGCAGCTGATCGTGAGACCAAGATGATCAAGACACCAAAATAAATCATTCAGAGGCTGACCATGGAAATAAATCGGTGATTTTGGAAGACTATCGTTCTGGACAGACGGGAAAAGATCATGAGACATGCTCTCTTTGTCAGATCAACACCTCATCAATTCCACATCAGCAGAGTGTGATGCAGCTTCCATCTGTCTGTCTGTCAGGCAGCAGAATGGGGTACTATACCACAGAATTATGGAGTCGTCATCAAAAAGGAAGAGAGGGTTTTTCAGAGCGTCAAAGAGGTCATTTATGTAGATGAGGAATAAGACTGGGCCCAAGACACTGCCTCGGGGAACTCCAGCCTCCTCGGGGAACTCCTCAGGGAACTGAGAGGAGAAGAGAGGATTCCATTGATATCAACATGTTGACTGCACGAGAGGAGGAAGTCAGAAAACCAGGTAAGAAGGTGGCCTTGTATGCCATGGGCAGCAAGCTTGGAAAACAGAGCAGGACACCAGACTGTCAAATGTCAGAGATATATTGAAGGAAATGGTCCGGACAACTTGTTTTAGATTTAGGGCCTGCTGACCATTGCTGAGAGAGAATCGACCACCTCTCCATAGTTGGGTCACTGGGACGGAATTCAAACTGATGGTCAGAGATCGGGCTGTTTGAAAAGAGGAAAGAACTGACTTCGGCATGGCTCATGATCCTGGGAGCCTTGACTAAAATATCCGAACACTGTATTGGTTTCGCTATCATTTCTTGATCTTTTTATTCATGTAAAAGCACAGCAATATCTCCGAATGTCTTTGTCCTGCATGCATTGTACGCAGGCTCTGCCAAGAGCTTTAGAGAAACGTGTTTAAAATCTTTAAAGGAAATTAATGGGTATATATGTATTATGAAACAACTAGTATAAAAGCCTGTCAAAATTGATGGGTTGGAATTATTTTTTTCAAAATATTCAAGGAGACTGGAAGATATGATGTTTCAATTCGTAGCAAGGAAAAACATCATTTTAAAACACCACATGTACAAATGTGATCATATTTTCTTTATCTTCTGGGATGTTTCATTTCGATGGTACAGCCTCGTGAGCGTGCCAAACTCTGAAACCTCGGCCTAGCGTCAGCTGTGTTTGTATCTTTTTATTTATTCGACATCCTACGCACGTAAATGAGCACTCGTTTTACTCTGCGGGCGTTACACATCACGTGCAGCGAATTTCACCTCCCTGTGTTTTGTATTTATTGTTATTTTTTAACGCTTCTGTACACCGCCCTTGAAGCTCGGTTGCAGGTCACCGTCTACAATTCCAACAGAAGAGATGCAAGTACTCTTAAGAAAAGTGTTTTTCGAGTTTTTTTAAATCATGAAAAATAGACCATGGTGAACACACAGTCGCATTAAAAGATTGGGTATGAAAACCCTTCTTAAATCATCCGTATGAAGGAGGACAGACAAACACAGAAGCACACATTGTGTTTTATACAGGTAGATGTTTAATTTGGTGTAGTCACACCAGGAACAATCTGTAAACAGCGTTTTTCTGCAGTCAAACGGCTTCTGATGCAGTCGTCACTTGGGTAGTTTTGCTCGCGGAAGTGGCACCTGTGTGGTGACTCTCTCCAACAGCAGCAGCCATTTACGGGTTTAAACTGCAACCATAGCTTAAACTGCAAACCGCGCCAAATGACTGTTCTTCCTCCCGAAAGCCGAATTGGAAACAGTACAGTTGATGATATTATTATTATTATTGTTTTTGTCTCCGACAAAAATTAATCTTCATTGAATGCTGGAAGCACCACTCTCACCTTCGAAGTACGACATGATCGAGCTGTACTACTTGCCCGACATCTTTCGAGAGTCATTCTGATTGTTCATCTTAGTGAGTGTCACAAAACCCATCACCATGTTGAAACCTTGCGTTTAAGTTTTGCATGAGTGTAAACATAAACGTGTGGTACAACACTCACACAATGCTCCAACAATACTCCCCAAACCCTTGCTCTCTTTACCTATCCTTCCCTGTCATATTCAACAGCTCCTGGACTGTGTTTTTGCACCTGAGAAGGTGGAGAGGTTTCTGTAAACCATCAATTCTTGACTGCAACTGACTAGATGGCATCAGCTCACGTCTCCTGAAAACCTACTCTGCTGCTCTTGTCCATCCTCTTTCTGCCACGTTCCCCCTATCATTTGCCCTTGGTCATCAATCTGCTTGGAAATCAGCCAACATCACTGCTTCACATAAAAAGGTGCAAAAACAGATCCCCTTAACTTCAGACCTATGACCTTACTTCAAATCACCAGCAAGGTCATGGAATCCATCATCACAGTTGATATGAAATCCTTCCATTTCTCCAACAACCCCATCTCACACCAACAGTTCAGATTCTGACCGGGCCACTCTACCTTGGACATGCTGCTTCTACTTACCCAACAATGGATGGAGGCCCTCAATGTCAGAAATGAGATCAGGGCCATCTCTCTAGACATATCTCAAGCATTCAATACAGTCTTGCATCCCACCTTGCTCTCCAAATTCTCTGCCTATGGGATCCAAAGCCAACTCACAAATGGCTTACTGACTTCCTCCCCTCTCGTAGCCAACATAGCATCCTGTCCTCCCCCTGTCAAGGCTGAAGTGCCCCAAGGCAGTGTTCTGGGCCACATCCTATTCCTAATCTTCCTCAATGAACTCTCTGACTTTCTGGAAAATCCCCTTTATCTATTTCCTGATGACTCCACCCTCTGCCATAAAATCTCTCATCCTTTAAAGAGGCAGCCAACAGCCTCTTTTCCTCTCTGAAGACCTGAATATAATCACAAGCTATTCAAACACTTGGAATATGTCTTTCAATCCTAAAAAATCTCACACTCTCACCACCTATGTACGAAAAGACTGTCGAACAAATCCTCCCATAAACTTTCTCAACAATTCTCTTGAAGGATTTCAGGTACTCAAACTTTTGGGCCACACTATCAGCGAGGATCTTTCTTGGGCAAACCACATAAATAAGTTGGCTGCCAAAGCCAGTTGCTATGACTGGACATCATTCATCATGCAAAGTCTTTCCTTGGCACACCTAAACTCTTATCGACTGACAAGGCCTTCATCCACAGTTTGATAGAGGACTGTTCTTCCCTCTGGGCTAGCACCCCACCTCACATTTTGCTTGGCTTGATGCCGTGGAAACTAATACCTTCAAGTGCATTGAAATCCCCCGCAATGAAGCTGTCTCTGGGCCTATCACTTTCACATCACAGACAGGTCGGTGGGTCTGTCTGTCTTCCACTGCCTCTTTTCTGGTTTTGCACCCTCTGCTCTTTCCGTGCACCTCCCTTCCACAGGTTTCTGAAAGGCACATGTGATCTGCCAATAAATAACCCCCTTCGAGTAAAACCTCAAAAAAATCCAGAATTCTCACCTTCACTCATTCGTTCAACCTTTTTCCCCCCATCTGTGGAAACAACTTCTTCAGTCTTTTCAATATCATTCTTCCCTCCAGGGCTTCAAGACAGCTGTTCACCACCATCTCAGATAATCACCAATACACAACCATGATCTTTGTTATGCCCATCAACCCTCCGCAAGTCCACCTCTTTCCAAGTTTCCCGTTTTTCCTTCCTGAGAGTTTGCTTGTTCACCTCCTGTGTCCTTCCCTCACCCTCATTCTTCCCCACATCCCTTATTTCTCCAAGTCTCCCTTTATTTTGTCCCTCAACCCTGTTGTAGGTGTGTTCTCTTTGTAATCTCTCTTCCTCCTGTTTGTCTTATGTTACGTCCTAATCTGTTCCATGTTCTGACTCATCTTAGGAACCTTGATATTTATGTACAAAAAAACAACTCAGTGGCCCTTTCAATGCCACATGCCCTGTAGAGATCATTCAATTCAGTAATTAATCGGCCTCTAGTTAACCTTGATGGAGCAAGTTCTGAATCCGATATTTGTTTAATTATGTACAACAAGAAATAAAATACAGTACATCAGACTACCGGTGACAACCGACTGCCTCATTTCTGAGGGGCGCGACCGTGCTACTGTTACTGATGCAGTGACTCTTGAACAGGAATTTGGAATTTGACATTGAGGGGGCTGGTGACTATCACATACTCTTCATAGAAAAAAAACCGTGGGAACTTTAACGTCCACGAGCAATGAATTTCAAAATCATACCTTAACATCCTCATCTCCATGCAGGTCTGCCAAGGCTGCAATGAGAATAAAGCAAGAAAATGTAATTTTCAACATGGAGTGCATCCGTCTTGCTCTGGAGGTCCTGAGTAACTAGTCGCTGACAAGATGGACGAAAACAGCATGTCAGCATTAATATGATGAGTAAAAAAAATGTGTGGGAGCGAGCTGGACTTACCTAGACCCGAAGACAAAGCGCGGATATTAGCCAGTGGATCGTAGTGCACGTGCAACCACTTTGACTCTCCTCCAGGACTGCAAAAAACATCCTCAGTATGGGGTCCATCATGTGAGCGATACTTACAATTCAAGATGTACTATTGCTCATACTAGTGTAGTCCAGTGGGACTACTCCTTGGCTTTTTTCATAAGATCTTGGCTATTCGTTGTTCACCTTGGCGTCTTGGTTTTTCTATTATCATCGCTTTTCCGAAACCTTGTGAATTCTTGGCTTTTTTCATTGGCTCACCTTGGCATTTATGAAAAGGAGGAGTGGTCATACTGGCGTAGTCGGGCACATTGGTAACATGCTGACCTCCAGCATATCTAATCTGAGTTCATTTGTTAATTTAAGTAAATAACTAGAGCAAAGTCGATGGCACGCTGTTGCAAAATCCCATGTTTCTCACGGAAAGCAAAGTTGAAAGATGACAAACTATTTCACCGGGAATGACCCAATATCAAATTTTGAGTTAAAAAAAAAAATCCGCCGTTTTGACCCCTGCGACCCAAAGTCCCCATCCTCCGGGGAGCATGAACCGGGTGTCAAATGTTGATTGCAATTGTAAAGTTTCATTAAAGAAAGGTAAAGAAAGTTTTCATTAAAGGTACTTGCACTTTTGACCCTGCCCCCTGGGGGCATATCCCCGCCCCCTAGGGGGGGCGGAGTCAAAACGATACTCGTCTTGCACCTTCATGCCATGTGGACGTGTGATCATAACTACTAAGTTTGGTGAATCTCTGCCCAACCGTTAGGAGGAGATGGCGTGGCAGACAGACAGACAGACAGAGCAGATTACAATTTCCAACTTAAATTTTTTTTAAGCTTGGGGATAATAAGGATTGTCTGCACATACAGGCCTGCACAGCTTAACAGTAAACAGCATCGCACATTGCTGTTGCGGTACCTACACTTATACACGCACACAAAGTGTTCATTGCCGCCTGTTCAATCCGTTCGTACTTGTACACATGACAAATCCGTTGATATATTCTGAACAGGACTTGTGGACCGGTGCAATGGCTACATTTTGAAATCTCGGACCTTCCAACATTCGCAAGTGAACGCAAACTGGACAACAGGCATTAGTTGTTGTCCTCCACGATGTCGCTCTACCGGCACCGCACCAGAGCAGCAGTTTCGTCGTCCAATCTGACTCGATCGACCATTAAACCGAGCGAGCATGAAGGCCGTGATCCATTTCCGAGTCCTGGGCGACACAGTCGTAATGTTTACAGATTCTATACACGAGGATAAAATCGTATTCACTTACTTCTCTTTGATTCCAACTTGTGTGGAAGCCATCGCGGTGCTCGGATAGCTAGGCCGTATGAAAAGAAATATCAAGGCCCGTTTTCAGGTCGCGTTCGTTGCTAGGCGACGTGAGGTTCTTCTTCTTCAGTTTAATTTTTTTCCCCCTGCTGCTGATGAGTCCGTCTCAAGCTCGGACCCACATGGAGGAGGAGGAGGATAAGGAACCACCGATACAGATCGCACTCATGATGTTTCAATATCTATCTGGAGCTGACAGGAAGGCCCAGAGGTACGCACACTCACCTGCACGCAGTCGAGCCTGGGTTCGAATCCCGACCTTGCTATTAACTGTCATGTTGGTGTTTCACAGGCAGGATGATTTATCAGTGCGTGTGCCGCCGTCCCTCGGATACACGTTAAACTGGACGTCCCGTCTGTAAGTAATCGTTGGTGGACATTAAATATCCCATAATGTCGTTCACGAAGAGTCGGCGACCTATCGCCGGCATCATGGTCAAATTCGAAATTCCTGCCGTAACTCGTCGAACGTCAGGCATAGCCAGCAGGTTCGTGAAAACTCGGGCGACCCTCAGCCAACCCCACAAGGAAGAAGAAGAAGAAGAAGAATCCATTAAATCCATGGAGTTACATTTGAACCACGAGAGGGCATCCATCGTTCGATTAAATCATGTCCACATGAGAAAGTTTGTCCGCCATTATCGTTTTGGGTAAAATTTTATCTGAAGTACTTGGAAGATGTCGGAAAGCTGCGCTTGGTGCCTTTGCACCAACCGAAGGAGGTGAAACAGTGGAATCTCCTTTCAGAAGTGAGTGGTTTATGGTGGTGAACATGACGTCAAACAATAACGAGTTGGTCGTACTTCACGACGAGACCATGACCATGTAAAAGTTAACCCTAGTTATTTTTCGAAAATATCAAGCAACTATTATGAAAAATATACAACGGAATCACACAATAAGCATCAAACGGGTATTCAGACGAATAATGTTTTCAATCAACCACATTTTGACGAAATACACATTTGTGGTCACTTTTATGGAACATTATTTGACAAACTATTACCATGATTACAGAGAATTAGTTATAATTCCACACAAAATATAATTTAATAGTATAGTTTGAAAGCAACCAAAAAAATTCCAAGATGCCCACCATCAGCATCACCAAACTACAAGATATTTCATTGCACATAAACATTTCCAGTCGATATCTTCATAATCCGAATCATGTCAGTTACCTATAATACAAGAATATTTTACGTGCATTATTTCATTATCCTTCATATTTCTTCCCATATTCATCCATCATATTTCCAAACATATATCTACAACTTACAGTGCCAATGCAGACTGCAGAAAGCATACGTTTCAGAGTGAATAAAATAGTGTTTATATTTGCATTATATCCGCATCATATTGAATACAATATTCACGGAACTAAATAACATAACCAAATCTCAAACATGCTAAGTATTTAAATACAACATAATGTTGTAGTGCCGGGTTCGGGGGCGAGGAACGACCACCAGATGGAGCAGTTGGGCCGTCTCCCACTGAACACCCGGAATTGAAGGTCGTCACCCCGGATAACTCTGAAATCAACGGGTCGCTTAATGGACCGTGGACGCCAATATTTCAACCGGGTAGCGTAGGGTTATTCGTCTTTAGCCAAAATACCTAAGTCACTACGCGATTTAAACTACCGGGGAAGCTACACCCTCGGCCAGCTTTGTCCGAACCGAGTCGCTGTTACGACTCGGATCCAGCATAACTGAGCCGGAATTACCAAAGCCGCGCCGGCCCAAATAACAATTTACGGCACAATCGGCCTCACTATAACTCAAACCCGAACCATGCTAGGCCAGTAAGAGAAAGCGCAGAAAACGAGGTGGTACATTTAACAAGAGGGTTTATTTTACAAATAATAATCAGGGAGGGAGACACAGAGCAGGGTTAAACTGACTAACATTGCAATGTACAATAAGCAAGGCACTTATGCAGTTCTACTTATAAGACGGGCCACAGACAGACACACACACACACGCACAAAAAGAAATGGCGCCAACTGGCCTTTATTCGGACCCTCCAGCCGCGGAGGATAGGCAAGCTGGGGGTTAGAGTTTGGTCGGGTACCTGGCCGCCTCGTGCGGTTTTACCGACCCACACTTGTGGAGCTCGGAGTCCGTGGAAGGGAACGGGGATCCCCAGCTCGAGCGCTCACAACCCACCACGGTGGGACCCGAACCAGAACCCACGAACCAGAATCCAACGAGCGCAGCCTAGATCCTACAAACGACCCGGCCAGCCACGAACGATGACCGATGACCAGGAGAGCCCAGCAGACCAGAAGCAAGGAACGACCTCCAAGGACCCCCCCCCCGCCGGATACAGCTCGAGATCCCTCTTATCCCTCCCCCGTGCGGGATTGGACGGGACATTTTCGGGTGTCATGATGGCCAGCCGCGATTGGAGGAGGGGCGTGTCGGCGTCTCGGTGCTCCTCCCCCGAGAGAGGCCCTGTTGTCGTCCTTAGTGTAGACAGGGGAGACATTCTTCTTTGATTGGGCGGAGTCAGAGCTCCGAGGTGGGGGGGGGGGCTCCGCCCACGTCCATAGTCAGAAACACGTGCATTATGGCGCCGTGGTGTGAAGTGAAGGTTGGGCGGGTGAAGCGCTTGTTCACCCGCAGAGTTTGAGGAGTGAAGTGATGGTTTTGTTGGCGTTGGCAGATTTAAAGATGTAAAAAATCTGACTATAAAAGAAACCCGCAGCACACATGAAATTAACCCATTAGACATCGGGGAGGGATTCTAACTATCCACATATACTTAACGAAATAACTGAACTATGAGACTGTTAACTGTCTCTGTGCAAAAGGCTTCCAAATTCATAACAATATATTCTAAACAATTCAAAACAGAAGTATACTCCAATATAAATGAATGTTCCTGTCGTTAACGTGAATTACAACTAATCCTACTCATTGTCAGACTCTGAGCTGTCACCATTAAGAGAGTCCGATTCGTCTGGAATGTCCGAGTCTGAGCCCGAGTCATTGATGTTCGCTGAATCTTCAGCGATGTCTGCCAACTGCTGTGCAGGACCCCTCCCTCATACCAAAGAGGCTCCAGCTTACCCTCAACTAAAATCCACCCATGTCCATCACTTGGCTCAAGGATCTCAAGATTTGCAACATGGGCTCTTTTCCAAATGCCAAGTTGGAAGTTGACTCTCCAGATGTGTTGCTCCAGGCTCTTCTTGCATGGAGAGAGTGCCCATGTCAACTGTACTCGAACGGAAGATACGGTCATCATCTTTCGCATACAGCTCATTCATTTTCATAAATCGCAACTCATCGACGCTCCGAGTACAAGGTCTTCCATATAACGCACAGGTGAACTCGTCCAGGTCATCCATCAGGTCGTCGGGTACTGCCCACGTGTCTCCTAATCTAGCTAGAACTGGTACAAACTTGGGCAGCCTAGAAAGGGTCTTCAGTGGCTTCACCTTGCTGAGACCCTTGAAAGCGCTGGTCGAGTCACAGCCACTGAATACATGAAGAGCCATTATTGCTGTTGAATGCTATGTAGAATAACCACGAGCAATTTCGGTCACGTCCATAAGCCTCTTCTTGTTCCCCGTACCTGTGTCAAACAAGATCGTCACATCTGTCATAGTTGCAGCGTAGTGCATGAGGATGACAAATATATCACTATCTGGACTCTTCACCATGATGTGGCTGTACTTCTGACTCCTGGCATACTCGCAATACAGAATGATTCGAGAATCAGTTTCTTCTTGAGTGGATTTTAGTGTGATCAGTTCTCTGTTACACGTTGACAGAACGTCTTCAGATGTCAGTGGATATGCTGATCTGCCACAAGTCACAATTACCTTCCTCCCGTGTAACTTGCTGGCATATGCGTCTTGGCTCCAGAGTCGTGTGAGGAGTTCAATGAACTGTTGCTTGTTCTCATCATTGCTCAAGAAGAACTTCCAATCTGTAGGTTTTTTTTCGTGTTCCCCCCCTTCAGAATCAGTTTGTCCCCGGATCCTCTTCTCAGTCGTTCCATAGTCTTCACAGAGTTGGGTACGTAGCTATCTGTGCGAAACACAACGTCACCTGACTTCGGCAGGATGTTGAACACTTTTTCGCATATCTAGCTGAAGTTACCTGGTATCTCCTTTAGGAAGTAGAAACAGGCATTGCCATCGAAAATGACAAGTGTTTCATCATTTGGAGGTTAGGCAGCATCCTCTTGGTCTTTCATCAGGAAAGTGAAGGACTTTGATTTATCTGTTTTGGCTATGAAACCATCAGCAGTGCCAATACTGTATGGTACAGGAGTGAGTGGGTAGGTGAGAAGTTCTCTCAGGTCCAGTTGTATGCCTTGGTTTTGTGATTTGATGAACAGTTGGAAAGCGACGTTTCCCTGTTAGTGGTACTGTACAACTTTGTTATTAGTGGTTATAACTTTGCTCTTATTGTTCATATCAGCGAGAGTTTTCAAGTTGAGACGCTTGACTGGCTCGAAGAAGTCCCGTCCTGCTTCAAAATGTGTGGTAATGAAGGCTTCATTAGCATCTTTGCCTGCCTGCTCGGCTCTCAAGACATCTTTCTGGACTTCTTCAGATGCTGTGGCGCCCGACGAGAGGATCATTAGCTGATTTTTGCTTTCGACCTCAAAAGGATTCATGAAGCTTTCAACTTCTTCTCGTGTTCTTTCCACCAGCTTCTCTCCCTTCAGGATCTCGGATGGCGAAGATCATGGTGCTTGGTTCCTGCTGTTGTTCCAGATAACATGTCGGCCATGCTCAGGGTGGTATTGACATTCTGGAATCAAGCATGGGTTGTTCGAACCCAGTGTTGGTATGCGTCATAATTCGTCAGGAGGCCTGACACACCTGTGGCACTGCCACCAGCTCCTCCATGGGACTTGGCATGATGCATAAAAGTTTCTTCCATGGTTTTGTCAACCGCATATCGATTACC
Source organism: Eptatretus burgeri (assembly GCF_056783735.1). Taxonomy (NCBI): domain Eukaryota; kingdom Metazoa; phylum Chordata; class Myxini; order Myxiniformes; family Myxinidae; genus Eptatretus; species Eptatretus burgeri. Next base: position 97,361,052 of record NC_140967.1, read on the forward strand.
GGGAATGAATGATCAAGCAACACTAATAGCCCCTCTCTTCAAGAGCTCCATAGCACCAGGAGGCGACAACTCGATGTTGGCAAGGAATGTAGAGAAGAAGGTCAGATATCTGGCATAATTGTGACCCCCGAAACTGAAGAAGAGGCTCGTCATCTGTTGCATGCAGTGTGCATATAGGAGGAAGTTGTTGTGTTTAGTTGCATGGATGAGACATCTTTTCATGGAGTGTTTAATTGCAGTGCACGTATTCTGCAAAACCACATGTCTCCAAGGCAATGGCACCCAACATACAGTGATCCCCGAACAGTTATTTAATTAAACTTCGTGTAGTTAGTCCTCCCATGTCTCGTGGGTTAACGGGACGAAGTGCGTTCAGTGGGTCCCGTAGTTAGGTCTAATTAATATCTCCGATTCATACTCTGACCTTGACTCTAACCCTGTCCTTTTAGCCATCGTACATAACAAGCATGCAAGCACACATGCCATTCAATAGGCAATTGTTTAAAAGCACACCATGATGCCTCCCGTGACTCGGATCATCCCCATCCCCGCTGCACACTAAACAACCCGCACCTGGGAATTTGCGCACCATTATTTCATTCAAATCTGCGTGCCAATTCCCAACCAGCACCTCACCTTACTTCGCTCACCACTTTGACCACAAATGCCTCCCGCACACGGGAAAAAATATTCCTGCACTCCCTCGTACATTTGCATCGCTACAATTTGCCACTCTATTTTGAGGAGCACCGTACGGCGTCGGCTTGTCCTCGGTGTCACGCAATGCTCGACCATGCATCAGTTGCCAATAGCTCCACCACATCTCACCAGGAAAGTCCTGGGTGAACGTCCGGAACTGTTGCTACCCTCATCCAGTCGTCAGACCATGGCAAGACCAGGGGCAATTAGGAGGGGTCGCAGGAATGGCGATGCGGGAGCTTGGTTCGGGTCCTGGGTGTGCATTTTGGCTTGTGAAGGAGCTCGTGGGTGGCGAAGATAGTACACTGCCATCCGACCATTCAGACTGCACTCGGTGCACGTTCAGGGCCGGGGTTCCAGCTTGGGGAGCATGCCCCATGTTAAGTCAAGAGCTCTGAGCCGTGCCGAAGCTGGTCGGCATCTGAGCCAGTTTCCAGGCCAGGAGCCTGGCAAGGCATGCTGAGGGCCCCTGTGGCCCAATAGAGGAGCAGGATTTGGGCTACAGCGTGTCGCATTCTGTTCCTCGCCCCACCCTTCGCCTGGGGCTTATAGAAGGGGTAGTGCGGAGCCGTTAGAGTCTCTTCTTCAGAACATTATTTGTGTGTGATTGACATCCAGAGCACACTTCTTCTCAGTGAGCTTCTTCCTCTTCGAGAACCTGATCCGAGGCGACTGCCGTCCTTCAAGACTCCCTTCTGTGCTATCGACATCCCGCCACCCCCATGCAGCCAGACGGACCAGTGCAGAGCACACGTGACCATGAGCCCCGGCGAATAAATAAGCAGGAGATAATGCACCGTATCACGAGGTGGGAAAGCTCAGGCGGAGCGTCCCATGGAGGTACACGGAACACATATAGACCTTTACATGGCTAGGTTAGGGATCTTTCTCCTCATGCATCTATTCTCTTCTCTTTCAACCATCCCTGTATCCCGCCTTCTGTGGACGCACAAAAAAGAACATTACTGACTCGCATTCCTATTTTCTTCTGGCACGACACCGCACCCCTCACTTCGCTTACATAGCACCTCCTCACTCCCACACCGTAGACACCAGTATCTTTCCGACTACCCTCCCTAAGCATCCTGGGCTACATCATTGGTCAGCCGACCGTGCCAGGTATTTGGAGGGCGCTCAACATCACCTTTCTCTTTCTCTCTTGGCTGTGTGTGTGTGTGTGTGTGTGTGTGTGTGCGTGTGTGCGTGTGTGTGTGTGTGTGTGTGTGTGTGCGTGTGTGCGTGTGTGCGTGTGTGCGTGTGTGCGTGTGTGCGTGTGTGTGCGCGCGCGCGCGCGCACACGCCTGTCCCAGAGGAAGTAAGATTGTAGAAGATAGTCGAGATAATCCTGCTCTGTGTTCTCTTTTGCAAGTTGCCTTTTTCCGCACCCCACAAATTCCTTGCTATCCCCTGCTGTACATAAAATAAAACCCCATTCATTGTGCCCCATACTTTTTCTCGCTTGATTGTAAAGAAATGCTTTGTGTAGAAATGTTCCCAGCTCGTTTTCGTGTTTTCTTCCATTGATTGAGCATGGCCCAACGCCCTAGTTTAGCCGGGATGTTATTCCCTAACGATCTGTTTCCTAGCCGGTACGTACTTGGCAGTTCCGCTCGGCTGCATCTGATCCAGTCTGAGCAAGTGCGTACCGAGGGCGTGTTCCCTGGTAATTAGATCATGGGCATTTTGGTAAACGGTATTAATCAAACGGAGGACCCTAAGTCACGTGGTCAAGTTATTGGTGTTCGTGCTTGATTAGCGACCCGCCGCATCACAAAGTTATTTGTGTGCAACGGCCTGCAATTCTGGACTCTGGTGGGAACCCGAAGTAGTTCACCCCTGACCCCGGGTCCGCAACAATATTTTGGAACACTCCTACCACCACTTCCCCCCTCCTCTCGCTCCTGTCCCTCCCTTTCCCCACCTCCTCCATACAGTTGTCATGTTTTTGCCTCTTTTTGTACACTGCTCCTTCCCAATTCCGTATCCAAACGATGCATGACGCCATTGCCGGGCACCAAAGGGAGTACCGAGTTTGCTTGCCTGGGCGATATCTCAGCCATCCTTTGAGTGAGGAAGCTGAAATGTGGGGACAAAAGTGAAGATGTGCTTTGGCAAACATATTTTTTTATTTATCAATTAATTACTATCTATTTATTAATTACTTATTTATTTTATTTCTCATCCTGGCAATATCTCAGGCACCTTTTGAGCGAGGAAGCTGATATTTGGACACGACAGTGAACAAGTGATTTGACTATAAAGGGTATTTTTGATTAATCAATTAATTATTTTCTTTCTTGTTTGTCTGGGCAATATCTCAGAAGCTGAAATTTGGGGACAAAAGTGAAGAAGTGCTTTGGGCAAGAATGTTTTTTTTTGATCAATTATGAATTGATGAATTACTTAATTATTATCGATTTATTAATTACTTATTTATTTCTCATCCTGGCAATATATCAGGCACCTTTTGAGCTCGGAAGTTGATATTTGGACACAACAGTGAATAAGTGATTTGACTATAAAGGGAATTTTTGATTTATCAATTATTTAATTTTTCGATGAATTAATTTCAAAAAGTACAAATTTGAATGGAACAGTAATGGTACAGCTCTGCTATTATCCAATTGATTAAGAAATTAATTATTTTACGATTATTATTTATCTTAATTATGCAATTCATCAATCAATTAGTGTACACCGTTCCCTCCCTATCCTGTCTCAATTTATTAATTTGGAGGCACCCCTGTGATGTCACATGCTGGAGGATTTGTGATTTATTTGGCATGGGGACTGTGTACTTTGAATGTACCGCTACTTGTTTCCCCTTTGATATTGTCAGTGTCACAAATACTTAATGACCAGTTTTAAGTGGTGTATTAACATTGTGTGCATTCCCAAATGTTTGTATACCTCAAATTCATTATGGAACAAATTGCTAATTATGTCTGTTTATGGCATTGTTTGTTGAAGCTCAATGCAAATTGTAACAAGGATCTGATACTCTCAGTCCCCCACCTTTGGGGTGGCATGAGAATTAGATATCTGCAATATGTTTATGTTTAACAAATAAGCTAAATGTTTAACAGCTCTTGAAATACCGCGTACAAAAACCAAGTTACCGAGATGGTTGCCATGTCAACAGAATTCAGCCAATCACCGCCTTGATCTAATCAGGTTGAGATAATGTCAAAATGAATATATAACAAGCACATGGGCAGAAGGGCGGTCAGTCGGACGGAGCTCATTTTGATGATCCTAGTCTCCGACATTGTCGGAGGGGTGGGGCACAAATACAGAGTATAGCAAAATGTGACGTTAATATTATACGATTTGAAACCCGGTGGGGATCCCAAGTTAAAATAATTTCTGGCTCTCTCTGGCTGCATGGAAACATCTCACTTTAATGAGCAATTTTTAATGGATCCGGGCTATCGAACCATACTGTATAGTGTTACGGCTGTGGAAATTCACAGGACAACATAAAGGGTACCCCCAAGATCAGTTATATCGCTGTGTGTGTTTAGATAGATTTCCCCACCGACGTTTAAAGGGATATTATTCGTGTTATCAGGGCTGTGATCTTTGAGTTAGCCATTATTCTTTTGTTATCGTTATTTTGGATCAACCGCTTCACACCAACCACCACCACCACCACCACCACCACCACCACCACCACCACCACCACCACCACCAACATCGCTCTCAACAACCGCTTCAGACCAACCGCCTTTCCACAACCACACCCGCACCTCAACAAACCACGCCATCCTCACCACTATACCCACAACTGCCAACATCGTCTCACCACCTTCTCCACCCCGCCAATCACCTAACCACCATCTCAACCACAACGCCAACCACCGTCCACGCCACCACAACAAACAACCACACCACAAACCTCTCCGCAGCGAATAACATCTACGCCATGAAGAAGAAGAAGAAGCTCCAAGAACACACTTCTAGGAATTTCCCCTCGGAACTGGGAAACAGAAGTGACGGTCACTAAACATATGAAAACCCGACTCCTCTCCGGGAATTTTCCTCCCCGCGCACCGCGAAGGGAGGGGCGATGCGCCATCGAGATAAAAGGGTGAGTTGAGAGGCCGTGGAGCATGCTGGTCTTGGTGGGAGTGGGGGCGCGCTGGTCTTGGTGGGAGCGGGAGCTGCGTGGAGAGAACAGAGAACGGAGCGCCGCGTTGGCGTTCAGTCGGTGGAGAGTCAGTCGGTGGAGCGCCAGTCAGTGAGGGCTGGAGAGGGTCCATCAAGGGTTGCCCAAGCTAGTCACCACGAGGGTGCAGGTAACCTGCAACAGTCTCGTGGAACTCCTTCGGTCTGCCAAGTTCCACGTCATAAAGGCCTACGGGTCCAGTCTGACCCAGTCTTTGAGGGGGTCTTTTCTTGGTTTATTTGTGTGAATGTTGTGGCACCATGTCCCGCAAGTAGAACTGTGTAAGTGCCTGTAAATAATAATAATAGACGGTTGTAGTGCTTTACCTTGCTCGTGTCTTGTCCCTTCCTGCCAATTTCATTGCATTACTGTACGTGTCGTTTTATAAATAAATGTCCTTGTGTGAATGTTAACCCGTTCGTCGTGTCCTCCTTCCCCATTGAACCGCCGTATTGCTCTCGGAATTTAGCGGGCTCTTTAATAGCCGATAAAAGAATTGGGGCCAGCGAGGTCTTGCGATAATACACCGCTCGGTTATCCCAGAACCGAACGAACCGCTTAAGCGGTTCGTGTCCAAGCAGACCTCGCTGAGGTAGGTCTCTCGGTAGTCTGCCCGCGCGAATACTTAAGTATATAAATAATTCGGCGATTGACCCTGTCGCGCGCGGGTAGAGTGTTGACTAGGCCGTGGTGTGCGCTTGGAGCACACCCGTGACTGGTTTTCGGCGTTGTTCCGGAAAGTCGCGACTGAATTGTCCGTCCGGTGGGCGAGACGGCCGCCATTGGCTAAAGCGGCTGTTCGCACGCTGGGCGGGCGCGGAATTCGTAACAATACATTGAATCTGATGATATTTATTCCCAGAAAGCACACTGAATGAACAAAACAGACCATTACATGCCAGGATTGAACTGTGCAGTTGCATCTTTCCAAAAACAATTGAACAAAACACTTCTTTCAAAAAAAACCCAAACAAAGAAGAAAACATTGTACTGCAAGGTGAACTGGAATTGTCGCACAGCTGAGTTCCTCAAATGGAGACAGCGATCAAAGGTACAGACCCTCGGGAGTACCCTCCTGTTTGCGGTACAGCACATTCTCCTTGGACTGTTTGAAATCCTCGTCAGTGACCTTCATTCGGCGTTCCCTAAGGGCCATCAGACCAGCCTCGGTACAGATCGCCTGCCAGACACGTACACCGAAAACTTAAGCACAAGAAAGCATCAAAAACAAATTGAGCCACTTGGCGGATTATGGGGAGCAAAAGGTGGTGGGGGGGGGGTTAGTGGGAAAATTAATCGGTGTAGGGGGATCAAGTCAGGGGAGATGTGAAATGGGATGGGAAGGAACAGAAGGTGAGGGAGGAAGACTTTGGTTTTCAAAATTTTTCTCATTGCCATTGCTTGATCTTACAAAGGAACACTTACAAAGTGTTCGATATTCCACCTGCACAAGTTTAAATTTTATTCATTTTAATTTGTGTCAATATTAGCCATTGATTTATTGTTTAGATCTTTTTTGTTAGAGCAGATACCCCCCACCTCCAGCAAATTTCCCTGAGATACTTGCCTTTATGTCTGCCCCAGAAAGGTCATCTTTGGACATGATAAGGTCTTCAAGGTTGACACCAGCTGCCAGGGTCATGCGGCTAGTATGAATCTGAAATATGCGTCGCTTTGTTTTCTCATCCGGCATTGGGAACTCTATCTTACGGTCAATGCGTCCTGTTCACCAAACACGTTCACACAACACCGGGCATTCATTATTCAAACCTAACTCATATCAGTGTCAAAAGTAAAAGAGGCAAGTAAAATGGCTGCTCTTTCAGGCTCTAGAGAATAGATGCAATTGTAATGTCACTGCAGCAGTTTCTACACCTTATCTGATTTCCATTGATGCAGCTATAGGTGCTGGGAAAGGTATAAACCCCAGTCAACATGGTGAATCCTCATATGGGAAATATGGAGATTCGTTTGGAGATGGCACAAAGCACTTCTTTGTAAAATAAGCCATGATTTTCACGTTTGAAAATGAGTACTTGAGCAGACAGGATGGTCAGTTGAACATGCCCAACCAAGAATGCCAATACATTCACCCACAATGGCATTGCAACATGACGTCTTCACTCAAATGCAATTATTTTTGGAGTGGAACTGAGACGGCTCAGAAAAGTGAGTATGCTCTCGATTGATCCCAGCGTGTTCAGCTGTTTTCACCTGGATACAAAACCTTGATGACAACAGATGCTTTATGCTCCCACCCAGGATGACTCAATGTAAACTGTGGCCCAGCCTGGTTCTCACCTGGACGGATGAGCGCCGGATCCAACGTCTCGATACGGTTAGTTGCCATAATAACTTTAACATCACCACGCGAATCAAATCCATCCAGTTGATTCAGGAGCTCCAGCATAGTGCGCTGGATTTCCCTTTCACCACCTGAGTTTGATTCATATCTGTGAATTGGGGAACAAACAACAAATGGAAAATTCAATAAATCACTGGATTCTAAAAATTCTCACAGATCCTGTACAACACTGGATGTGAATTAACGATAGTCCGAATGGTGGTGGCAGCTCACCTGGGTCTGGCCATTTTTCACACATCATCAATTTGTTCCAGAAAGGATTGTTAATTAACAATTTGATCTTTACTTTATATTTAAGTAATAGAAACAGGCTAATTATCTATGCCAGGGAAGGAGGATGGCGGTTATGTCTGTCTCTCTGTGAGCAGGATAAATCAAAAAGTTGTGGACGGATTCGGTTGAAACTTGGTGGGCAGGTTGGGTCGGTGACAAGAATAAGCTGATTCGATTTTGGTTCAGGTACAGAGGCGGATCCTGCCAATCAGGGGGATACAAAACATAAACTGTTCAGCCTGGTGGAGGTATGCGGCTGTGTGCTCAACCGAGTGCCGTTCTAGTGTTATTCTGTGTCCCCACAATAGCATCCTCATCTAAATGAGACACAAGGGACGTCCTTAAAACATCTTCATCGAGATCGATATAAGAAGTTAATAATGTTGTGATGATGAATAGCCCATCCGAAGCATTAAAGTAATGGGGAAATATTTGATCTCCTCACTCTACAACAACCCACGTAAAATGTGATTTGGAGTGTTATCAAAATGTTAAAAAGGAGTGCTTTGGAATGGGGTCATTTGAGGTAGAAGAGATCATGAGTGTGGATGGGGGTTAGATGTAATGTGGAACAGCTGTTTTGAAGCCCTGAAGGGAAGAATGGGACTGAACAGATTGGGGAAGTTGATTCCACAAGCAAGATAAAAGAGGAGCAAATGAGTGGAGGTGTGCAGTGAGCTTGGATTTTAGGAGTTTAACAAAAAGAGGGTTACTGGCAGACTGAATGCACCTGCAGAAAACTTGAGGGGCAGAGCCAAGACAGAGCAGAGGGTGCAAGACCAAAGAAGAGGTGGTGGAATACAGAGGCCACCAACCTGTCTGCGATGCGAAAGTAACAGGCCCAGACACTCAGCTTTGTTGTGGGAAATTCCAAAGATTGAGGGCCTTGCTTTCTATGGCATCAATAAGGGCAATATGAGGCAGGGGCACCAGCCAAAAGGGGAGAGCAGTATTCCATCAAACTGTGAATGAAGGCCTTGTAGGTTGTCAAAAGTTAAGAATGGCCAAGGAAAGACCTTGCATGACAAAGGATGCCCAGATGGTGGCTGGCTTTAGAGGCCATCTTATAAATATGGTCTGCTCAAGAAAGATCATGGTTGATGGTGAGGCCCAAAACTGAGTGACAACCTCTTCAAGTGGTTTGTTTGGGAAGTTGATAGGAGGGTTTGCCAGATGGTCCTTTCGGAGAGAGTGTAAGTGTGTGGGATCTGTTGTGGCTGAAAGACGTATTCCAAGTATTGGTCCAGCTCCTGATTCTATCAAGGTCTGCAGAGAAGGAAGAAGTTGCTGCTGTCTCTGCTTGAAGGATGAGAAAGGGGTGGAATCATCAGCAAAGAGATATGCAGGATTTCCAAAGAATCAGATAAGTTATTGATGAGGATGAGGAACAAGACTAGGTCCAAGACACTGCCTTGGGGCACTCCAGCTTTGATGGGGAGAGGAGATGAGAGGATCCCATTAAGCGCTACACACTGAATGGGGGAGTGGGAGAAGTCAGTAATCCATGAGAGGCGGTGTCCCTGGGTCCGCAGTCGTCATACTGGTTTGTGCCGATTACAAACATGGCGATCTGCGATAGCGATACCGGCCTGTGCCGATTACCAATACTGATCTCGCTTTAAAACAAAATCATTTTCAATACAAGTTGAAGTTGGAAGTAAAATAATCATTCTTATGGGGAAAAAAAATCCCCATGTGGGAATACTTTAAAAAATTACCGTGTGTAAATGATGTGTACGTCATATATGAATACGTAATGGACAATACTGATTTTTGGAACCTGCGTAAAAAAAATTGTTTATTAAATTTTTTTTATTTATTCCGATACATACTGGAATGAGACGAAGCCTACCATCTGGGCCTGTTACAGAATCAGAGTCGAGGTTTGCCAGAAACCTCTCCACATTTTCAAGTGGGAAAGACGAGATATTCAGGAGCAGTTGGTAGGAGAGGGTAGGGTACGTGTTGGGAGTGAGAGGTTGGGTACACAAGACTTGGAGGAAAACACAGAATTGAGGCCGTCTCATGAGCAGAGTCAGCTGTGGTACCATTTGAATTTAGGGAAGAGATGGAGGGGGAGCATACACCAGAGACAGACTGAACAAGGCAACACCAGGTCTTTGAAGAAGACAGGTTTTAGAGTTTAGCCTCGAGGTTGGCGAGATGTTGTTTTCCGGCTTTCTTAGAGAGAGGACACACACTTGTTCCGGGCCTTTTGGATTGATCTGAAGTTGTGTTCGGTTGGATTTGCTTTCCGGGAAGAGAAGACAACTGCCTCCGCACAGGATTCTGTGTACCAGGGGCGAGAGGATAGGTGTGATAACTGCAGACAATACATGGTATAAATCTGTTCTGTGTGGGAAGAGGAGGGGGGTGGGAGTGAAGGAAGCAAAGAGGGTACGGGGAGTGAAGGAAGCAAAGAGGGGGTGAGGAGTGAAGGAAGCAAGGAGGTGGTAGGGTATGGACAAAGCAAGGGGAGGGGCACGGGGTGGATGGATACGTAATCGGGGGATGCCTAGTAGAGGTTGGGGATTGAGGAGCTTGGAGCAGGTTTAGGAAAACCCGCGTGTTAAGATTACGTGAGGCAGGGTACTGATATGAGGAAGTTTGTCAGCATTGTCCCACACAAAATACAAAAAGGGTTGGATCTAGGGATTCCAAGAGCAGAGAGACAAAGACATATCAGGATTGGGATAGCAATAATGATTAAAACTACAAAGAAATACATCAGTATAGGGAGGGTTATCGACTTTTAACTGAAGTATCTTTCACCCACGCCAACACATGAAATACAAAAATGACGTTCTGCTTCAGGGCCATAAAGTGGGCAACACATAAGGCTTTGCATTTAAAAATATTACCATGAATATGAATGCGAACAGCATCTTCTATGGCTGTGTCACTGATTGGATCACAGCAAGAAAGGGAACAATGGCTACAGAACAATCTGAATTACACTACATTAAATCAAATCAACACTCACCATAAAGGTGAGGCAAAGCCTCAAAACTTCTCTCAAACAGGTGGCCTATCCTTCCATTCTCCCCAACCCCCTGTATTCTCCTGCACACCCTTGACTTTTATCTTTGCACAATTTATATCCCACCTAAAACGACCTTTCACCAAAAGTTATGTTTTTTACCTTTTCGTGCCAATGGCATCAATTTCATCGATGAAGACGATAGAAGGTGCATGCTCCTCAGCGACTCTAAAGAGTTCACGCACTAACTTTGGTCCATCACCCAAGTACTTCTGGATTAGCTCCGATCCCACAACGCGCAAGAACGTGGCCGAAGTCTGGTTGGCCACTGCTTTTGCAAGCAGTGTTTTCCCTGCAAGAGATTACAATAAATAATTCAATCACGCTGCTCTCACAAATCACACGACATATTTGGATGAATACAATATCATGGTGCAATTAATAGTGGACTGAATGATGAACAAAGCAAGCAGTGCAGATTGAATGGATCAGAGTAAATGTATGGAATTATTTATTTATCATCTCTGGTAAAGGCCCAGTCACACCTTGACGTTTTAGCCAGCTTATGCCGATTTTTTGAAAATTTGTCTAAAACGCTGGTACACGTTGAATACGTTATGGGTAAGTTTTGATAACATTGAGAGCACGCTGAAAAACACTGCCATACGTCGTTGTACGCTGGCTTTTAAGGTTGTACTTTTCGGTTGTCCTCAAATTTTCCATGCTTGAAATTTTTAGAATTATGCCAGCGTATGACTCACACGAACCGCATAACGCTGGCCATAAGTTGTAGGCACGTCACGTGATCGTTGACACACGTCGACACACGTTACTTGTAAGTTACTCATAAGTCGAAACATGTCAAGGTAATGTTTAGCATACCCGAAACTTATTTCTAACCTATGAGTAACGTGTTGTACTCGCGTTACGCGATTGGTGACACACATTGACACACGTTACTTGTAAAGTGCTCATAAGTCAAAACACATCAAGGTAATGGTTGGCATCAGTGTTCCAGACTCCCTCGTTTTTTTTTTTTTCTTCCTTCCTTCGGTATGATGGTGATTTTGACACTTCGATTTCTAGTGCGGTTATAATATAATATAATTAATAGGCTTCCGCTCAACAATTTAAATCATAACCGCACTGTACACTGAACACCGTCATACCGAAGAACAAAAACCAAAAAAAAAAAAAACCGGGAGTCTGGAACACTGACGCTAACCATTACCTTGAGTGTTTCGACTTATGAGCACCTTTCAAGTAACGCGTGTCGATGTGTGTCAACGATCGCATATCGTGCGTACAACTTATTCCCATCGCATGCGGAGCGTGTGTCATACGGCAAGTACGTCGTAAAATTTTCAAGATGTCTAAAATTACAAGACGTCCTCCATTTAATACGACGTATGATAGCGTATTTTAGCGTTCTATTCACGCATACCAAACTTACCCATACCGAATTCGACGTGCGCCAGAGTTTTAGACGCATTTTTCAGAGGTCGGCATACGCTGGCAAGATCGCCAAGGTGTGACTGCGATGTTGACACTTCCATTTCTGCGGCGGTTATGATTTGAATCGTTGTGCGGCAGCCTTTTCATAACCTACGCCACGTCATCGTCGGCGATACGTGCAGCGCGCTATGCATAAGTTAGACTATCGTTGGGCATAGGTTGTGAATGCCGACAACAGGCTCAGCATTCGTTGGTATAATATAAGTTATCTATAACACAACGAAACGTTCTGTGTCCGTTACTAATACGTTGTGCATAAGACCAAGTCGTTATGAATACGTCCGAATCTTTAAAAAAAACATCAAAAGTTCAACGTAAGCCAGCGTTTTACATACATTTTAATACGGTGCCATTGCTGGCTAAAACGTCAAGGTGTGACCGGGCCTTAATATGCAATTAAAAGCATTACACAAAATTACTCAGTGTGGTATTCATGAAAGGTGGGCAGCTGTGTGTACCCAATGAGGTCAAGTGCTTTTGCTGCTATCTCTGCTTGAGAAGAAGAGGTTTTAGTGTGAATGAAAGATTTGGGGAGGGGGTTCGTGACCCCTTTTACGGAGGAGATATGACCATGAGGAGCACGACTTAAGGTTATGGCATGATTCCAATGCCTCGTGGCGAGTTTGGTCTGCACCTGTCTGGCGGTTTCAAAGAAGATTTTTGCAAGGCAAGGAATGCCTCACAGAATGCAAGGAAAGCGACAGCAACAAAACCAATTTATAGATTTTTGGGCAAATTTCATTTGATGACTATTAACGGTTCTAAATTCAAACTCTTGAATCCAAAAGACGTTTCCCTTCGTGACGAATGAGAAGGCTTGCGGCTTAATACACGAGTACCAGCTGCCCCGACCGACCTGTTCCAGGCGCACCATACAGGATAACGCCCTTGGGAGGCTTGATCCCCATCTCCTCGTAGTACTCAGGATGGGTAAGTGGCAACTCCACAGACTCCTGCACAAACAAACAATTTCAATGCAAATTTTAAATTTTTCAAAAATGAGACAACTGCTCTCGTCGCCACTCAGGTTCATTGGCATGCTCAAGGTCACCTGCTCCTTGAAGAAGAGCACTTGTATAACACAGTCAGCATGTAGTAGGGGGATTAAAAATGGCGACCGTTGAACAGTAAGCTGGATGTAGACTGGGAACAGCCGAACCATTAAATCATTACGAAGCACGCTTGCAGTAGTATCTCATCATGACAATGGCAGCACAATGCTGGTGCGTCTGGCTGTCCTGCAGCATGCTCCGATGATAGATGCATAATGCACCGTGTTGTTTTTCATTCAAAGAAAGCCTTTCCGATTAATCGGCCTATGATAGTGGGTCATTGTCCATTAGCGTGGACAATGCCTGCAAGGCTTTAGCAGGTTTGGTCAGCCTGGCGTTCACGGATCGCGTGACGATTGTGAAATGGTTCGGTAAGGTCCATTTGATTCTGAAGCATTCTGAGTATGGATTTCTGGGCAGCCTTTATACTCATGTGCCCTTGGGGAAAACAACAAAATGAAACAAATTTGGCATAGAAAAAGTGATTACATTAAATATTGATGATGAAAACTATCAAAGATACAAGTGAGAGGAAACTCAGCTATATTGTACGTAGTATACATGACTGGATCGCAATACGTTTTAGCTCACTATCGTGAGCGAATGAGCAAAAATTGGGGGGGGGGGGGGGTTAAAAAATGAAGCCGAGACGGTCGAGTACTGGCTATGCAGCCCGAGGTACATCACCGAACATGGTTTATGCAGTGCTATCACATACCTACCACAGAACAGACCACCACCACCACCACCACCTCTGCCACTCGTCCATGGGATGGGTAATCTACTAGTAATAAAAATAATAATCATAGTGAAGTCGATGGCGCTCCATTGCAAATCTCTACCAAAAGCAGTTGAAAGATGGGAAAAGTCCCACCAGAAATGGCCCAATATCAAATCTTGAGTTAAAATAAATAAATGTTCTTTTGAACCCTGTGGCACTAAGTCACAGGAGATAGCGTGACGGACAGAAGTGGAATGCGATCTCTTTACAGACAGGATTACAATATTACGATTAGAATATCCTACCCCCCTCCGCCCCCCCCCCACCGTTCTTTTTAAAAAGCGTGGGGCTAAGAAGAAGAACAACAAAAGCCCAGGATGTGTTGCCATTATTTAACTCAGTGAGAAGCCTCAGGGTTTCTCACCGAGTTATTGTAATCAGCTCCGTTCGTATGTCATGCTATCGCCTCCTCATGGTTGTGCAGAAATTCACCAAACTTGGTAGTTATAATCACCACATGGCAAGAAGGTGTGAGAGCAGTCTCATTTTTGGGCCCGACCCTTGGGGCGGGGTCAAAATGTCAATTACCAAACAATACAATACAATATAAAACGAATTTTTGGATTTGACACCCCGGTTCATGCCCAGGGAGTGGAGACTTCGAGTCAAAATTTGATGTTGGATCATTCGTGGTGGAACTTTTTAACCATCTTTCAAATTTGCTTCAGGTGGCAATCACGGGGATTTGCGACGGCGCTCCATCAACATCGCTCTAGTTTAACCTAATTTGCCACATTCCAGGTGCTTTCAGTGAATTGTATTCAAGACCATTTGGAGCCATGGGAGAAGCGTTTTAGCCTCAACAGCACATCCCATTGAGACTAGGCAAGCATGAGAGGGGGCTTGGATCATTCCACAAGAATCCTTCTTATGAGGATAATGGGGTTTTCATAACGATTGTACAATTTAAATGCAAAGGGGAGTGGATTAAAGAAGTGGGTGTTGGGAGGAGAAGGGAACTGTAAAAGAACGAGAGGGGTTCACCGCAGCTCACAGATACTTTACGCGGCATGACATTGAACTCAAACCTTAATTTCTTGGATCTGTGCGTCCAGCCCACCAACATCAGCGTAAGACTCTTGTGGTGCTTTCTCCAGTTTCATCACAGTGACCAATGGGTCTGTGTCATCACTTAGCACACCAACCACAGCGTGCACCTGCCATTCAGGAACATCACAGCCACAGTGTGGACCTTCTGCAAACTTTGTTTCATGCCTCACTCGATGAAAAAACCAAAACCAATTTGATGAAAGGTGGAGGTGAGTTTACCTTGTGATTAAGCAGCACGGAGCAGCCTGGCTCGAGCAGATCCTTGTCGACAAAGGATAGGATGCTTACATAATGCTCAGAGCCCACAGAGGTGGACACAATGGCATGGTTGTCATCAATTATCTCTTCCAGTGTCCCTACGGACATGGGCGAGCCTCGTAGATCGTCCACCTTTGAGCGTTCCTCCTGTCAGATGTGGACACAGTGTTGGTCAAAGACAGAGTGGACTGCAGCATCAAAAGATTACCAAAGTGCTTTGCTGCCATCATAGCAATCACCTTTTGTTACAGACCAAAACAACCTTTTCAAATTTTTCGACTTTTGCTATCAAAACAAAATCTTTTTTCCATCTGTACAACCTTGCTATAAATAAGCAAAAACCCACCAATGGCACTTGCACACACATCAACTCACACTGAACTAGTCAAGTGATTCATGGGACGTGCAAACAGACCTCGTGCTTTTCTTCTTGGGGTTTGAGTCTC
>NC_140967.1:97381638-97384138 GCF_056783735.1 Eptatretus burgeri
ACGAGGAGTTCCGCAACCGCTGGAGGTAACTCAACGCGGCTCCCCTCGAACCATCTCTGCAGCTGTTCCAACAAGACCCACAAATGTTCCTCATAGGTTTGACTGGACTGACGAGTCCAACTGAAAAAAATTACGCCTATAAATACACTGAGACACCACATAGGCGTTCAAAATCTCGGCGTTCAACTTCTGGTATTCGTTTACATCCTCGGTTGCCATCCTCGCATATACCTCCTTCGCCTTTTCAGATAGATGGCTAACAATATGGCCGACCCACAAGCTCTCACCAATGCCACCGGAAGTCAACAACTTCTCCGCCATCTCCAGATACGTTTCTGGCCTCGTGTCTCCGGTCCAGTCCGGCAAACGAACATGAACAATTTCCGAGACTGGTGCAGCAGCCACATCTGCCCGCTGTCGTTCAGTCAACATTCGCCACTCATGCTCTCTGATGCGTTCAGCCTCTGCCGCGTCATGCTCCCTGAGTCGCTCAGCCTCTGCTCTTTCAGCGATCTCTGCGTCATGCTCCCCGAGTCGCTCAGCCTCTGCCCTGTCTTTCTCCCACTTATATATGTCGAGTTGTTGAACCGGGGTCAGCCCGGACCAGAAGGTCAAACGCATGCATTTAGTCATGATGGATCGCTCCCCAACATATCGGGTTCAGTGACCGGGTCAAGGCTGATTGCGTCGCTCACATCGACACCTACATGACTGTCAACATGATCAGGTTGATCTCTAACTTCTCCAGCCGACATGGTTTGGCTAGGAGTTATCATACGACAAGGGCGCAAAACACCAAGTCTAAAAGGAGGCTGGGTCGAAATATTTCAGCAATATCTTTCACCACATGGGACGGGGCAATTCACACAGGGGAGGCAAACAATATTGGGGAGATAAACGTAATTCCAACACAACGCTCTGTTTGGAAAATACGACACGAAATACCCAATATCACCACCGCACATCAAATTGCCAATGAGAAAATGCAGCGTACAAATAACTCACGGTTTTTTTTTTATTGTTGGCCGATCACCGGCGTAAACACAAGATAGCCTCCTATGGTGAGAAAATCCCTCCAAGATGGTGTCTGCTGATGAGAAGGTTCCTCAAAGATGGCGTCCGCTGATGAGGGAACGATGATCAGATGAAGGAAGATAGCGACCCACTGTGGAATTTGTCTCAGTTCGAATGTCTCTTACTTGTATGAATCCCGGACGAGCCGCCCATTTGTCGTGATCCCGCCGGTTTAATATCTTACAGCACGGAATACTGACGTTATGTCCGAGCTTAAAGCAGTCCACGTGTGGACAAAGAGAACTAAACACACCACTGTGTTTCAAATCGGCCTCGAGGGGTAGGCACGATATTTTATTGGATCGATCTCAAAAATGGCTGGTAACAGAATGGATTACACAGCACAAAAAACCCGCCAGAACTCTTAGCAACAATAGAGTTCCAAAAACAGGTCGACAACTCACAGTTCCGCTCGACGATAGCCGGGAATAACGATCACACTCGTCCCGATTTGACTCAATCCTTTTAGACAGAGCTATCAACAATCAGCGCGACAGTGCTGTCGAGTCTTGAAAATTACTTGTAAAACATGCGATTTGGAGCAATTGATATATTTTTCCACTCGCGATCTTAGAGCCACGTCTGTTGCCAGCAATGGCGCCCCAGCTCTCACGCGGTCCGTCCACCACGTCCGACTCGCCAACCAATCCCTGGGAGCCTGAAAAAGGTCACGTGACGTGGTGGGTGGGACACTGAATTTGGTGATAACATGGTTTTTTTAATATATATATATATATATATATATATATATATATATATATATATATATATATATATATATATATATGTATCCAATGTGGCCGTCCGCTTGTATGAACAGGAAAGAGAGGAACTCAACACATCGCAGGCTCTCAACCTCATCCACAGATATTTCTCATATTTCCAATGTTCTCGTGAGTCTCACTTGCATCCAGGAACACAACAATTATGCTCAATCATCTTGAAAATGCCACTCTGACGTCTCAATGCTGAAAATTTGTTTAAAAGACGAATTCACTCAGATTTCTCCCGAGCAACGGCAGGTTAGAATTGCCCGGACGAGCAGAAGAGTCACAGAAGCGCGCACACAGCGCGTTAGCATTCATGCGTCATTTCAAAAGTCGTGCATTGATCATTCCGATTAATCCATCCTTAAACTAGAAATGCACTCTGTAGAGAGCACACTTCCTTCAAGCTGAACAGTTCACGTTTTGTATCCCACTGACAGGGTGGATTTGGATCTGGACCTTAAATAAAATCTAATCGGCTTGTTCTCGTCACTTACCCAACTAATCCACCAACTATTGTCATAACTCGTCCATAACTTTTTGAGATATCCTGCTATATAGTATATATTGTTTATGGCCCCATCTCTCAATGGTGAAGAATCATTTACAAAAGTTTTTTAAAAATTCATATCCAGACCTGATTTTCACTAAAATCGAAT
>NC_140967.1:97389138-97466638 GCF_056783735.1 Eptatretus burgeri
TTGGCTTTTCAGTAAGTATACACTTCAAGAAACGAGCAAGGGTGTGTTCCATGACCAATCAGCTTGTAGAGTGCTCGCCAAGCAGCTTAAGCACTCCAACGAAACTGTTGATAAGGAACGGCTGGCTTGGCGAGCGATACCAAGCTCATTGGAAACTCAAAATAAAAAATGCTGAAAACATCAAAACAAATATCACGAATTCAATTATATAAAGCACAATCTGACTTAATGTTTGTTTAAAGAGGGCTTAAAAGTAAATGTCAATGGGAATAATATTAATCATAAGTCAGAACCCATCTCCACTCTGAAATGCCGTTCATGACTGTCTATTTATTACGTATGAAAATACGTTGGAAATTTTAACCCCCAGCTTCACTCCTCCTACATGGTCGATACATTAATACTAACTAGTACGTGCCCATAAAAAAATATAAAAAAATAAATAAGTAAATAAATATTCCAACCGCGAGCAAAGAAACAACAATCACACAGGCCGTTTCTTCGCTCTCGCGTGCCCGGACGTGCGTGGCCCGGAAGTTCACATATCACAGTTACGATTATTCGCAATTTAGGTTTTAATGGCCAATTATTCAATTTGCGCCAACGTATTTTACCTTTTCGCAATGTCATCGCAAGGAAAAACAAAAAGAGAAGAGAAGAGAGAGAAAAAAATTTACTTCCTGGTTCGGAGCATACCAGCACTCTGATGTTACCGAAATTTATGCACCGTCTAATATGAAAACGATCATAACTTGGGGCATTGTGTTTATCTATAAATGCGCATAAGAAATCGAGAAATTTAAATTTAAAGAAATTTAAAGAAAGAAGAAATTTAAAGACGTCATGAACCCAGATCACGTGATTCATCAATAATTTATCACAGGAACCCTTTCCCAACGTTTTTATCCTATGTACAATCTTATCTGACACCTGTCAACAAATTTGTTCCCCATTTTATACAATGACCCTCAATTGACGCTTCTCGACGATTTTATGACTGAAATTGTGATGTGACATTCTTGGTGATGTTGATTCATGTTTGGGGACATCCATCCATCCATCCAACCATTGGGACCATACTCTGTGCAGAGCGTTGATGCTGCCTCAGCAGTCTCCTTGGCTATTGGACACAATCCTGGGAGGGTCGCCACTTCGACACAGGATACCAGCAAGCTGGCACTCATTTTGTTGACCTCGTGAGGATGACAGGCAGAGTCAACCCCACCTGGTATTAATTCAACAGCGATTGGAATTTGAACTCAGGATACTCGGATCCCAAGACCACCTCCCTAACCATGAAGCCAACACCAAGCATAAGTTGGGTGACCCAATGACTCTATGGTCTGGTTAGTGACCACGTGGTACACATTTGGGAAGCTTGCACCTTTTGGGACAAGAACAAGCCAGTAGCTGCAGTACAGCTTGGGGAGTGGGTTGTCCATCCATCCAATGTACTGCCAGCTGGACATGTCCATCCTGGGTGTCCCAGTACCAGCCATTCCTCCCCCCCCCCAATGGGATTCGGTGCATGCCAGTAGGGTAAGAATACTGATTCTGGCTCACTTTTCCCCATGTAAATGAATGGGGGATTTTCAGCGATTCCCTTTTTTTTTCCCTAAAAATAAACCCCCTTTTTATCCCAAGGTATATTTATTTGTCTCCCCTTTTAACCTGGAGGTTGAACCTCATTGAATTGAACACCTGGGGGTTGAACAGCTCACTCATTGAACCTATAAAGATTTGTTCATTCTCAAATTCCTTCAATAGTTTAATTTTCTTTGCACAATAATCCCCATCTAAAATATTGACAAACAAAACATTTGAATCTTTATATTTTTGAAGATACCCCTTTTGTGCCATTACGAAATGATAAACTTCTCTTAATGCTCTCATCTGGCCACCTCCTGAGCCACATATCATTTTGAGATTATAGTAAATTGTTTTTTCATTGTTCAATTGATAACCATCAAAGTTTTCAGTCCATTCAAGGATATTCATTTTTTTCTTTACATCCTCTAACTTACTAGTTTTTAAATTAATTCGCTTATTTGTTTTATTTACCTTTGTTTTAGTTATTTTTTCAATAAGACTTATTTGATATTTTTCACATTCATTATGTTTTCCATTTATATACCAAGACTGAGATTTTCTCCACTCTTTAGTTTGATTAATACTTGGTTTAACCATTTATATATTGTGAAAAAACGGCGGTAGCCCTTAAAAAACCCTAACCCATCTTCCCATCGTTAAAACATAATCTATTTTATACACTCTATCATACAATATCCATATGGAACACAATCTATTCCATTATCTAAAATAAATCTCTTATCATCAAAGGCTCCTAATGCCTTTTTATTTACTTCTTCACTATATATGTTATGTTTATAACTTCTTATTGTATTCATTTTCCTATATTCTTCTTTCTTATTCATCAAACAATTATAATAATTTCTAAAAGTTATTGATTTCTTTATTACATATTTCTTTATTCCCTTTAACCTCTTATCAATCTGTTCACCATACTTATAAGCATATGCCTTTGCTCTCAATCCAATAAACTCACTCATTACTTTTCCACCCAACTCATCCTTAAACTTACCAATAACCTTTTCATTCTTTCTGGAAAATAACTCACTCTTCTTGCTGAAATTACTTGTATCATATACTCCAATATTTTTCTTCATATCTTCATAAACATCATCAGTTTTTATATCTAGGATAAAACTATCAGTGTCCATATACAACAATGAAACATTTTCACCATACTCTTTCTTTAAGTCATTATACAAATAATCATACATCAATATCTTTGATAAATCAAGAACTGCTGTTCCAGTATAAATTGGTTTATCCATTACAATACTTTCCTTTTTCATATGAATTGCAGAAAAGTTCTCTGAAAAAACCTCTTCTCTCTCAAAACTTGGTTTATTTATCAATCTCGAAGCTTCTTTCCAAGATGTTGCGAATCTAATGTTTTGCCTGTTTCTAACATTTTCCATAGTCTTTCCAAATACAGCATTATTCATTAATTTATAAAAGTCCCCTTCAAATTTTAGATCGGATTTTGTATTTTAGTATCCGTTAATCCATATACATTAAAAGAAAGATTATTCTTTTTCTCAAATTTAGGAATATCTGTTAGTGGCATTGGGAATTTAAAATCTTTAATGTCCAAGGTATTCTCATATTTCATATATTGTTTTACTCTTTCTGAATTACATTTTGGTGGATGAAAGTGAGCAAGAACAGACCAGAGAAAACATTTATTATCATTGTTCTTAATATTAACAACTGCCTTCTTTAGTTTTATTTCTTTTGGTAATTCAATATAAGAAGAAGCTTTAAGAGGGTTTGATTTTAGAATGTGTATATCTAAAAAGATGATTTTTTTAATATTGAATCCACTTCCTACCACTGTATTATCAACATCCTCCTCTTGTCTTGATAGTTCTTCATAAACCCCACTATTCAAAAAATCTTGAAATGATGTTATAAAATGAAGACCTGTTCTCATATAAGGAGTATGTTCTTCATCTTGTCTTTTCATATTCATTTTCACTCCCATATAAAACTTTAAAGTTTTCATTTCTTTTAATGTCTTTTTAATAAATTTTTCAACATCGGGTTTCACTATTTCAATTGATTCAGCTATTGATGATGGACCGGGTTCTCCAAATTGAAAAATCCTTATTTTTATATGCCCTTTAAATGCCCCATCAGTGTTTTTAATATAATAGTCTCCCTTTACTTTAAACTCATTTTTCTTGTGTTTTTGTGATTGAAGATGTTTATTATAACTACTCTTCATCTTATTATAACTTATATAACTCTTCATCATATTATATAACTCTTCATCATATTATAACTACTTATAACATCCTTTGAACAGATATCACAATGTTTTCTTTCCAACTCAAGAGGAGATATTTGATGAAATAGATTAAATGTGTGTTTGTTGGTTCGGAGGTGTTTTCTATAATGTTTATATTCGTGATTACAAACATCGCAGTACGTTGTATTCACCATATTTATAGAATAAAACTTTGCTTAAACTAAAATTTTCTTGATGAAAATTTCGTTTAATTTATAGGTGAATCTGTGCTTAAAAACATTTTATCCTCCAACTTTTTCACTTAATAAATACAATGTTTCAAGACACAAAAGACAAGTTTCAATCAATCTCTTCATCTGTTAAAGATACTGAGAAATATGTCAAGGATGTAAAATTGAACAAAGATAAATATAACAACTATTGGATAAAAACTATTATGGTAAATAATATGAGTTCTTCAATTTCCTTCAGTGGAAGGGCTTTTAGTATACCTGGTAGAACATCAATTAAAGTATCTCTAACAAAAGTTTCTCCTCTCCTTCTAGTAATATATTCAAAACTAGAAAAAGCAATGAAACAAGAAAAAGTATCAAAGAACAAAAACCTTATGGATGAAGCTTTAGAAAGAAAAGATAAGACCATCTGTAATATGCAAGGAGAAATTTGTATTTTTTTCAACAACCCTAAAGATGTAAATCCTGATGAAATAAAGGATGTTAATATATCAGGTGAAATGACATTTCGTTCAATAGTAGTTAACGATAATTTTAAAATTACCTTTAATATAAAAAATGTTGTCGTTGAATCTGATAATGAAAAAAAGTATATCGATATCGATGGTAATATACAACTGAAAGTATAGATGAATTTCAGTTTAAGTAAAGTTTTACTTTATAAATATGCTAGACT
The DNA here is from genome assembly GCF_056783735.1 of Eptatretus burgeri. NCBI lineage: Eukaryota > Metazoa > Chordata > Myxini > Myxiniformes > Myxinidae > Eptatretus > Eptatretus burgeri. The sequence goes on from NC_140967.1 coordinate 97,393,886, forward strand.
TTCCTGATTCTCCATATGACAAATTTGAGAATTGTCCTGCGTGTGAAAGACGGGGATTAAACACAGAGTCAAAAGCCTATAAACAATGTATATTCTGTGATTATCTTCTAATTAATGATAATAAAAAATATAAAAAGGAAAATAATTCTTTTAGATTTACACCAAAAATGAATTACTTTACAAGATTGATTAGAGAAATGAATGTAAAGTATGAGGGTGATAACACACCTTTCCTTACAAGGGAAGAAACTGAACGTATAAGAGAAATGTTCAAAGGATTGTTGTATATTATTCATGGATGTAATTTTCAGGGAAATATCAACACAAGATATTGTATAAATAAAATAATGGATTATCTTGAAATTAAACCTGAACTTAGGATAAAATATAGAGTTTCTAAAAAAGCCAATAATAAATTAAATAACCTGTTTTTCAAATATATAAATGAATGATTTTTTACCTATTTGGGAAAATAAGATAAAATTTAACAACCATAAAAATCTCCCAAATTCATTAAGATGTCTCATAGTTGGTTCAAGTGGATGTGGAAAAACCTGCTTACTTTTAAAAATGCTCCTCACTCCCAACTTTTTAGATTATGATAATTTAATAATTTTCACAAAGTCGAGTTTTCAACCAGAGTATCAACTACTCTCACAAGGTTTTAATGCTGGTCTTCAAAAAGAAGATATAATCGGTTTATTTAAACGTCAAAAAAACCTAAATGATTATAACATTGAAGATATAATTCAACTATTTTGTGATACACAGAGATGTAAAAAGAAATCAAATCCTATAACTTGTATTCTTAGTGATAATACGGATGATATACCGTCTCCCCAAGATTTGGATAAATCAAAAAAGAACCTCGTTATCTTTGATGATTGTGTTAATGAGAGAAACCAAACGGTAATGGACAGCTACTACACAAGAGGGAGACATTCTTCTTGTAATTGTATTTATCTTAGTCAATCGTACTTTCAACTTCCTCGTCGTTCCATCAGAAACAATGCTAATACTTTTATTTTATTCAAGTTAAATTCAATAGATATCAATAATTTTTGGAGAGATAATTGTTCTACATTATGTAGTAAAAAGAAATTTGAGGATTACATGAAGCACACGACTGAAAAAATATAAATATATTGTTGTGAAACAAGATGAGATATTAAGGGATATATTTTTTGTTTTATAAACAATTACATATATAAATGACAACTATTATTATAAATCTTGTGGGTAAATCTGCTTCTGGAAAAAACTTTCATAAATCAAGGTTCTTGTGTAGTACAAATGAGAATATTGTAAATTTACTTAAAAAACACCCCGTGATACGCATTGTATCAACAACAACTAGAGCAATAAGACCTGGAGAAGTAAAAGGTGAAGATTATCACTATATTTCAGTGGAGGAACATATGCGATTGAGGAATGAAGGACAAATATTTGAGGAGGTTTCTCTTGGTACAACAAAATATTCACATTGTAAGAGTGAGTTAAGGAAACTAAAATCTGGTGGTGTTGGGATATTAGAAACTAATCCAGAAGGAACGAGACAAATTATTAAATATCTGAGCGGAGTGAAGATTTTATCATTTGGTTTTGATGTTGATGAAGAAACTCAACGCAAACGTATGAAAAGCAGAGATGCAAGTATTAGTGAAGAAGAAATTACAACTCGCATTAATGTTAATAAAGAATTTGATGAAATATTTAAAGAAAAGGATTTATTTGAACACATCTACTTGAATGATGAAGAAAAGGAAAATTTCCCTGTTAATCTTTACAATTCATTAAATGATATTTTACAATAAATAAATGGATACAAAAGAAAGAGCAAGAAGATTTAAGGAACATCAAGAGTTGGTTTCAAAAGTTGTAAAACAGCAGGAAGACATAAAGAAGAAACGCAGACAGAAACTAACGGGCGAAGAAGTATTTGAAAGAAAACAAGAGAAATTTTTTAAACCACTTTTAAAAACTTCCCAAGAAAAAATGAAAGATGTTTCCACAGTTCCCACAGTAGAATATACTCCCAGAAAGCTCCAAATGTTAAAAGATTTCAGTCAAATGACGGAGGAAGAATTAGAGCATATTGGAGAATTAGAATATGATGAAGGTTTATTTCAACAACTGGAAGAGATTAATCAACCCCTGATTATATTGTGAATGCTGTTCAAAACAATGAATATTCAGCGGATTCAAAAACCAAAGCAGGACTCATTCCAACAGAACAACCAGCAATATTTCATCTTGTTCAAGAAAAGGTATTGATATTTAATGATGAATTAAGGTTCTTAAGTTCTGCTCAACCCCTGTTAAACTAACTCCGAGATTAATGTTTCTTCTCACAAAAGATGGAAGACAAGGTTCAACTGTGAGGGATGAATCAAAGTATATTGATAAACCATTGGATATGGAAAATAATGATGATAGAGTATATATTGATTTGCTGAACACTCTAAATTATAAGGTTATTCTTTCTGGTAAAAGTAGGAAGAATGAGAAGGAGAAACACATTATTCAGGCTTTAAGTATCCTTGGTTCAGGTATTAGTTTTCTTCCAAATGACCCATCGCAATTAGTTAATAGACTGTTATTGTTGTTAGGCAGTAAGAAGGCTGGAAATAACAATTGTTTTAATGAAGCATCAGCCATTTTATACCAGTTGATGAACATGAAAATAATTAATAAATCTCAATATAAAGACATTTTATCTCATATTAAATAAGATGAGAAGCACAATCCTGAGTTTTAATTTCACAACAAGCGACCACACATCTTCATTCCCATACCCACTACAACTTGACACAACAAAAGAATATGAGGCATCTTTTTGTCCATGGAAACTTATAATACCTTATTTAATATAACCGAGAAAAATGACAAGTTTAGTTATAATCCGGGAAGTGGATACAAAACGATAACAGTCTCACCCGGAGTATACGAGATTTCTCAAATATCTTCCGAAATTGCTCGTCTTATGAAAGAACAGGGTGATGAACCAAAAAATAGTTATAAACATTCAAAAACATACTTCAAAATCAACGATTAAAGTTAAAAATAACTACAAGGTTGATTTCACAATTGATAATTCATTTAGAGAGTTATTGGGTTTCTCCTCAAAAAAGATTGAAACTAATGGGACGTTTTACAGTGATAATGTCATTCAAATATCCTCAGGAATAAATTCGGTGTTAATTCACTGTGATTTGATTGATGGTGCTTATAATGATGGAAAAAAACAAATACAATATTTTCATTCAGCGCATACTCAACCCCAATTGGTTATAAATTCAATATGGAACCTAAAAATTTGGTTTATCTACCTGTGTCAGGAAAAACCATACACAGAGTAAATTTTAGGATAACCGACCAAGATAATCGTGTGATTTCTTTTAATGGAGAAGTTATATCCATCAGAATTCACCTACGTGAAGTTTTCCAATAAATAAATACGATGGTTATTGTGAGGAAACACGAGTTGGGAAAATATAAAATAATTACAGGGGATGGGATGTTCCTTTCCCCGTACTACAAGGGTGAAGGTATGTATCTTGGTAGAGGATACTATAAACCTAAGAGACAAAGGGGTGTCGGACATCAATTTAGAGGAGATGGGATAATTGATACTCTCATGGGTATTGGTTCAACTATTCTTAAACATAAAGACCTAATTGGTTCAACTGCTTCTGCTGTGGGAAATGTAGCAGGTGCTGTAAAGAGTATAAAAGATGCTCAGAAGGAATCTCATAAATTACAAGCAATAAAAGAAATTAAGAAAGGTAAAACTCAGTTGTCCCCCCAAGAACGACAGAAAATAATTCAAATACTTGGATCAGGGTTTCAAAAGTTTTAACATCTTTTTTCCTAAATAAATACAAGTATGGAAGCAATTGATAGTATCTATGATTTGGATGATACTATTATTATCTCAAACTCCACTAAAAAAGAAGATTACTTCAAGGTAAATGCAATAACTGGAACAGACTGGAATACAAATGGTACAAAAAGTTTTGAAATAAATAATTAACAAACCTATTTGAATCTCTCCGAAAGTTTCTTGTTGTGTAAATTTAAATTCACTAAGGCTGGGAATAACACAAACGCTACACTTGTAAATGATTTCTTCTGGAAAATGTTTGATAGTGTGCGATTGTATATTGGAACACAAGAAGTTGAAGCGGTTGATTATGTCTCTGCTGTATCTGAAATGATGAAATTTACACTCTATACATTCAGTGATAGAATGGGAAAGGGGTCTGTCGAAGGTTTTATTCCTGATATGTCAACGGGAACAAACACAGACCCTGGATATATTCAAAGGAAAGGAATGTATAATGATGATACAAAAGCAGAAAATAGTTTTACTATGGCAGTTCCTCTTAAAGGTATATTTGGATTTTGTGATTATGATAAAGTTCTGTATGGTCTTAAAATTAGATTTCAACTACAAAGGAATGATAATGAAAATAGATTGCTTTTTGGTGTTGGTAGTGCTTTTGGTGAACAGAATAAATTTGTAATTGAGGAGATGAGTTGGTATATCAGTGAATATACTCCTAATCTTAAAACAGAAGAGATGTTGAATCGAAGACTTAACTCAAAGAAACCACTCAGTGTATCATACCTCAAAAGAAGATGTCAACACGTTAAACTCAATCAAACTACTTACACGTGGAATTTGGGTGTTCTGGAAGGAAAGCCACGATATCTGTGGATGATTTTTAAAAAGCCAGATGGTGATACTGCGACTGATAAGAATAATGCATTGAGTGATAATGCTAAGGTGAAACAACTTCGCGTTTCTCTAGATGGAACATTTTATCCACGAGATAGATTGGAAATTAATTGGGAAAAAAATGATTTTGCTGAAGCATACAAGTCTTACCAAAAGGTGTGTGAAAGTAATGGAAATAAAGAACCTATTTTGGATATGACAGCATTTAAAAGTTTGTATACAATCTATGCGTTTGACCTGAGTGCTCAAAAGGAAACTATAAAGTCTAATCGAGTGGATACTTCCCTATACATTGAAAGAGGAGAGAGTGAAGAAGTTGATACATATTGTTTGCTTTTGGAAGAAACAGAATTGCAGATTAATACAGATAATGGTGTGATGATTAGTCTCACATAATTTTTTGTTAAATAAATGAGTGGCAAAGTACCAACTGGGGTATATGTTAATCAAATCAATCTTCATAAACTATCATCTTGTGTTCAAAATCAAAAGCCTTGTACGATTAACGTTAATACAATTCAGAGAAAAGGAGCAGTAAGAATTGATGTTTTGCTCACAAGAGAACAGGTTAAAATCTTGAATGACACTGGCTCACTTAAAATTAAAATGACAAAACCAATGTTGAAAAAATATTCAATAAGAGAGACGAGTGGAGGATTTCTCCCATTTCTAATTCCTTTATTTGCTGGTTTAAGTGCGGTTGGAGCATTGACGGGTGGTATTTCAACAGCGGTGAAAACTGCCAACGAAAGGAAGGCTCAACTCCAGGCTCAAAAAGAATTGGAAAGACATAACAAAGAGTTGGAGAAACAAATTAGTGGAAGTGGTGTAATTGTAGATTTTGCTGAAAAACTTGAAGGTCTGCCTGATAAAGCGAGATTGTTAGTTGGAGATATGCTTTCTTCTATAGCACAAGCAGGTGTAAAATTAACAAAAAGAGGTAATGGATTATATCTTTCTAATAAATAAATGAGCATTGATGAGTGGTTGAAAGAATTTGGAAAGAATACAACATCAAATTTACAACTTGTCAAATATTGTAAGAAATTAAAAATTCATAATGTGGTTATTTGTATGAGAGATGAATTAACAAATGTGCCGAAACATACAAAGAATATTATTATGAACTTAGAAGATAATGATGGGAACGGTTCTCATTGGGTTTGTATTTTTAATAGTCAAGACAAATATTATTTTGATAGTTTTGGTCTTCCACCACCTGTTGAAGTCATAAAATTCTTACAGAATGGTGTTTATCAAACATTTCAAGTCCAAGAATTAAATTCCAAGTGTTGTGGTCAATTATGTCTATATGTGTTATTTCAACTCAACAAAAATAAAAAATTTTATGATATTATTTTTAATCTAATATAAATGACTTATGTTGGTAAAGATGGTTCTATCTTTGGTGTATCTCAAGAACTGGATATTGATTTATCAAATTATTATACAAAGGCACAGGCTGAACGACATAAATATAATATAAACAAAAATATTGACATGAAAAATGCTTATAAATTAAAAAATTATCCAAGCCCGACTGACGCGAATGACTTGGTGAGATTAAGCGATTTATCACAATATATATACTTAAATAAAACGGCTGTGTATTCCAAAGATACAGAAGTGTTGATATTATCTCCAGGTCATACAGAATTCACAGTTCGAATTAAAATAAATTTTTATAAAGAAGGGCGTATCGTTTGTATGAGAATAGAACAATGGGGGTATGATATGAATGATTTAGGGTATAATTGGTCATTTAAAATTAACCTCGAAGACCTGGAACAATTAAATCAGTCTCGTAAGGAAGAATATTATGCACTTGGTATCGAGAATGAGTTTTGTGGAGCCACGATTAGTAAACAACAAATAAAATAATTTAATAAGGGTAAATATAATAATGGTTTTGCCCTTGTTTATCTCATGAAAACAGAAAAAACAGGATTATATATAATAAGTAAGGAAATACAAAATGATTTATCTATGGGAAGATGGGGAGGTGTTTCGTGCCATAATATTATTCTAACATATATTTCTAATACATAAATGACAGCAAGAAGGCTTCAAGAAAATTATCATTTCTGTGTCCAAGCATACCTTCAAGAAAAGGGTATTCGTTATTTTAATAAATATGTTCTACAACATAAGAATGAGGTATTTTCAATAAAAGATTGGCATTATGCTGATGTTGATAAACCGACAACTTTAGATTTAATTAGAATGTTAAATAATGAAAAAATTATAAGGTTAAGAAAAGGTAAGGCTCTTTTAGAAATTCAAAAGAAATTTTATTGGTTTCCTGTTGTAAAAAAAATTATTTTGGATACAGGAATAACAAGAAATCCTGATGAATATATGTATAATATTCTATGGGGTGTAAACGATTCAAGGATAGTAAGGGATGAGGAAGGAGTTGAAGAAGAGAGGGAAGAGGAGGAAAAGGAGAAGGAGGAGAGGGAGAAGAAAGAGAAGGAGGAAAAGGAGAAGAGAGAGAAGGAGGAAAGAGAGAATAGAGAGAGGGAGGAAAGAGAGAAGAGAGAGAGGGAGAAGAAAGAGAAGGAGGAAAAGGAGAAGAGAGAGAAGGAGGAAAGAGAGAAGAGAGAGAGGGAGGAAAGAGAGAGAATGAATAAATATCAAAATATGGAAACCAGTGAGATTCAAAAAAGATTGGTGGTATTACAGAAAATAACTCAACCCACCGAGGAGGAAAACAAAGAATTGACAAGTCTATTTGCAATACTTTCGACAAGACTATTAGCATCGACAAGATATGGATTTTAATTCAAGTTTTTCATTTTTTTTTCTTAAATAAATGGAGGAGAGAGTGAAGGCATTTCTAAGGATTCTTTATGTTTTAAAAATTAAGATTCAAATGTGCATGTTGGAAACGAAAAAGGTTTTTGCACTCTGCAGGAATTTTTCTCATAAATAAATGAGTTATTGTCTCAAATGTAAAAAGAAAACTAATACTAAAAATATTTCATATATTAAAAGTAAAAATAACAGGGTTATACAAAAAGGTATATGTTCGGTGTGTGGTTCAAAAAAAATCAATTTATCTCCAAAAACAAACTCGGAGGAGATATACAAAAGTTTTTATCAGGAAGTAAATTTACAACTACTGGAATACCAGGGAATTACATCTTCCAGGGTATTCTTTCTGTGGTCCAGGCACAAACTTGGATAAAAGATTAGATGAGGCAGACAATCCTAAATCCTGGAGTAAACCAATCAATAGAGTTGATGAAGTGTGCATGAGACACGATATTGATTATGGGAATACCACAACGTTGGAAGAAAAGCATGAAGCCGATAGAGAAATGTTGTATAATTTGTCTCTGATACAAAATCCAACCTTGAGAGAAAAAGTTGATAGGTTCATCGTGAAGAAGATGATTAGTGCTAAATTGAAACTTGGACTTGGAAATTCAAAAAACTTATAGGCTCTAATGATGCCATTAAGACTGAAGAGCAATTAGCTGATGAATTACATAAACCAATATTCACAAAGTTTCAGAGAAGGAAAGTTTATTCCAAGGAAGTTGATTATATCTGGTCTGCTGATTTGATTGAACTCAATAATGATAAGGGGTACAAGTATGCTTTAACCGTTATTGATTTGAGGAGTAGATATGCGTGGGTTGTCCCTTTAAAAAACAAAACAGGTAATACTCTTATGTTAGCTTTTCAACAGATATTTAATAAAAGTAAGAGAAAACCTAAAAAATTGTGGACTGATGAGGGTAGAGAGTTTTATAACAAGACATTTATGAATTTTCTAAAAAATAACAGTATTACATTATACAGTACCTTTAATGAAGGGAAGGCAGTTGTTGTTGAACGTTTTAATCGTACCTTAAAAGAGAGACTATATAAAAAATTCACATAACTCGGTTCACAACAATGGTCATCTTTTATTCAGGATATTGTGGATAAGTATAATGACACGATTCACACGTCAACAAATATGAAACCATCAGAAACATTTACAAAATTAAAATATGAAAAAGAGATTAATGTCAGAAAACCTAAGTTCAAAGTTGGTGATATCGTAAGAATATATAGGTGGAAATCTCATTTTGAAAAGGGTTTTACTGAACGATGGACGAAAGAACTTTTTAAAATTGTTGATGTAATAGATACAGTTCCTTGGACTTATAAAATATATGATTTGTAAGGGGAAGAGATTTTAGGTTCATTTTATTCACAGGAATTACAAAAGACAAAATTAAGCAGATAATACACCTTTGTGGACACTCGAGGGCTAAGTCCGAGGTGTACAAGTATATAATGTGTGTCAAGGGGTGGACGTTCTTAGATCTGTGAACCCCAAACACAGAATCCTCAACTGAATAGTCAAGGCTTTACTTTTGTTTGTGTGTGTGTGTGTGCAATGGGAGCAATAGGTTGGCGCTTCACTCCCTCCTACTATACACCGTTGTGGACACTCGAGGGCCAAGTCCGAGGTGTATAACAGTATATAATGTGTGTCAAGGGGTGGACGTTCTTAGATCTGTGAACCCCAAACACAGAATCCTCAACTGAATAGTCAAGGCTTAACTTTTGTTTGTTGATGTGTATGTGTGTGTGTGTCCCAACCCTCACATTCAAAATCTCAACCCCAACCCTCACATTCAAAATCTCAACCCCAACTCAATCCTCACCCAACACAGTCTTTTTCAACATGAGATTTCCACCTATATATATATATATATATATTTTACGTTTTTTTTTTTTTCTCTTCTTCCAATTCTGTCTTTTAAGGCTTTCAGGTTTGATGACATAGAAAGAGGGAGTAAGAACTTTCTTGATAGGTTTAAATCCCAAAGAGTGGTAGCATTTCAAGTCTTCAAAATAACCCCAACTTTCCAAGTCTCCAAGGTAGTTATTTAAACCATCAAGTCAGAACTCATTTACTAATTTTTTCAAAATTTGTGAGTCTCCAAGGTAGTTCCCATATTTAGAACCATCTTGGCAGAACCCTTTTCCTGAGTCTCCAAGGTAGTTATTTAAACCATCAAGGCAGAACTCATTTACTGATTTTTTCAAAATTTGTGAGTCTCCAAGGTAAAACTTGTATTCTGGCTCATCAACGTATAACTTGTTCAGTGGGTATTGTCTTGATAACTCACAATGAGTACTATTGCTGTAAAACTCTTTTTCAGGATTTTGCTGGTCTCCAAGGTATAACTCTTTGGTTGGGTCATCAAGGACGAACTCGTTCTGTGGGTCTTGGTCGCTCATAAGGTCTTCAACCAAGCCAACAATTTCGCCCCAAGTTGTAGCAAAAGCAGTATTTTCATTTCGTATTTCAGACACAATTTCCTGTGAGAGAAAATAATAATGTATTAATTAAGTTATTTAATTATTAAATGAGTATGCTTCAATCAAAGTTTAAAAATAGGAAAATAAAAATCTTACCTCAACAGATAAGAGGTTTGAATCCAGTTCATCAACTTGAAGGTTTAGTTCCATACAAGACAGAGAGTTCCAAGGAACACCAAAGTCATCCCACTCAAGGTCTTGCTCGTTCTGTAGGTCTTGGTCGCTCACAAGGTCTTCAACCAAGTCAACAATTTCGCTCCAAGTTGTAGCAAAAGCAGTATTTTCATTTTGTATTTCAGATACAATTTCCTGTGAGAGAAAATAATAATGTATTAATTAAGTTATTTAATTATTAAATGAGTATGCTTCAATCAAAGTTTGAAAATAGGAAAATAAAAATCTTACCTCAATGGATAAGAGGTTTGAATCCAGTTCATCAACTTGAAGGTTTAGTTCCATACAAGTCAGAGAGTTCCAAGGAACCCCAAAGTCATCCCACTCAAGGTCTTGGTCGCTCATAAGGTCTTCAACCAAGCCAACAATTTCCCTCCAAGTTGTAGCAAAAGCAGTATTTTCATTTTGTATTTCAGATACAATTTTCTGTGAGAGAAAATAATAATGTATTAATTAAGTTATTTAATTATTAAATGAGTATGCTTCAATCAAAGTTTGAAAATAGGAAAATAAAAATCTTACCTCAACAGATAAGAGGTTTGAATCCAGTTCATCAACTTGAAGGTTTAGTTCCATACAAGACAGAGAGTTCCAGGCATGCACACAGCACACCATTGTCAGCAAAAACAAATGTTTAAAATGGAGCCTGGGTTTGAAGCTTTTATAGAGAAAGACTGGTGGGTGTGGTTTCCTTTGGAAATTCCCTGGGCAAGCCTAGGCAAGCCTTCATTGGGAAATTTTTCAAAACCATAACATCCTGTAATTTTCTAGTGATTTCTTTGTGAGTCAGAGATGAACTGGAAATGATGTAAGAGTGGGCGGGGCTAAGCAAAAGTAGGCGGGGCTTAGGAAAAGTGGGCGTGGCTTAGAAAAATACTTTATGAAAAGTGGGCGGAGCTTAGCAAAGTGGGCGGGGCTTAGGAAAAGTGGGCGTGGCTTAGAAAAAATACCTCATGAAAAGTGGGCAGAGCTTAGCAAAAGTGGGCGGGGCTTAGGAAAAGTGGGCGTGGCTTAGAAAAAATACCTCATGAAAGTGGGCGGAGCTTAGCAAAGTGGGCGGGGCTTAGAAAAGTGGGCGTGGCTTCGAAAAAATACCTCATGAAAAGTGGGCGGAGCTTAGCAAAAGTGGGCGGGGCTTAGAAAAGTGGGCGTGGCTTAGAAAAAATACCTCACAAAAAGTGGGTGGAGCTTAGCAAAAGTGGGCGGGGCTTAAAGAAAAGTGGGCGGGGCTTATTGAATACCTTGTGGAAAGTGGGCGGGGCTTAGCAAAAGTGGGCGGGGCTTAGCAAAAGTGGGTGGGGCTTAAAGAAAAGTGGGCGGGGCTTATTGAATACCTTGTGGAAAGTGGGCGGGGCTTAGCAAAAGTGGGCGGGGCTTAAAGAAAAGTGGGCGGGGCTTAACAAAAAAATAACCTGTGGCTCAGGAGGTGGTCAAACAAGAGCATTAAGAGAAGTTTATCATTTCGTAATGGCACAAAAGGGGTATCTTCAAAAATATAAAGATTCAAATGTTTTGTTTGTCAATATTTTAGATGGGGATTATTGTGCAAAGAAAATTAAACTATTGAAGGAATTTGAGAATGAACAAATCTTTATAGGTTCAATGAGTGAGCTGTTCAACCCCCAGGTGTTCAATTCAATGAGGTTCAACCTCCAGGTTAAAAGGGGAGACAAATAAATATACCTTGGGATAAAAAGGGGGTTTATTTTTAGGGAAAAAAAAGGGAATCGCTGAAAATCCCCCATTCATTTACATGGGGAAAAGTGAGCCAGAATCAGTATTCTTACCCTACTCATGCCAATGGACATAGAAACCGGTACACCGGGAAAAAAAATCACAGAACCGTCGGACAACATCCATAAATGAAAAGATAAATGAATGAAAAAAAAAACATAAAAAAATCAAATGCAGGTGAGTTACCTGAGACAATGGGGGAAACACGGTTTGTATGGTTACACAATGTGTAATCACACCCCACCAGTACACCATCAACTGACAATGATTCGAAACATTTTGGGTGAAAAATCTGGCATTCGGTGATATAAGGGTTGAAGTTGTTGTATATGGTGTGGTAACACACAGAAGGTAAAGAGCTACACACACTGTCACATGTTTTACATGTCCAGGGACAGCAGCCTTGTGAAAATCACAATTAGCCTTAGTCCCTCTGACTGATACTAACCAACCCCATTGATTCAGAGCCTGTAAGTGGGAGATGCAGGAAGTACCGGAGGAGTGTGAGAAGGTGTTTGAGAACCACGGGCTGAAGATGAGTGTGGAGAGGACTGAAGTGATGTGGGTCGGGCAACAGAGAAAATAAATGGTTATCATTTTGCAGGGGAGTGAGATCAGACAGGGAAGAGGAAGAATGAAGTTTTGAACGACTGACGACTACAGTCGGACCAAATGGATGTTTTTTTGAATTCACCTTTTTATATTATTATTTTTTAGGTTCTTGTGGAGATGAAGTTTCCCAACATGTTGCCATTGAAGGCTCCAACAGGGACACCCCCAGGGCAGACACAAGCACCACTGAAGTGTCCAGCAATGGAGTCTTCCTGCACTGGGAATGATCATCTGGAGGAGAGCCCTGCACCTGGTAACGATGTTTTATATTTCCTGTGAACTTTCTTTTTTATCCTTCTTTATGTCATGAAATTGTGCTCATTCATTCATTTACAGCAGATCAACAGGTTTATTGGAATGAATTGTTGATAAATTATTTTGTGTTCTGGTTCCTCATGATACATGTTTTAACAAGGTTATGTTAGCTTCATTATCATCACACTCTCACACTTGGGGAACGACTGTCACCATTTAATACCACAATGACGAACTTAATAAAAACAAGAATCAAACTACGTTGGGTTTCCCTCCATCTGATCTTGTTATTAAATATATTCTTGTTAATATTGACACGTGTCTCCCTCATCCCATTGAATTTCTGGAGGACATGGAAGACGACAACTCGAAACAGGACCTGGAGTATGAGGAAGAGGACGACGTGGTGGTTGTTTCTTGGGAAATCGTGCTTCATGATGTGATAACTCTCATGGAATGTTTATTCGTTTTTGATTTGTTCAAACGATTCTACAGGATCCTTGAAATTGTCATTGGGAGGATTTTTCAATCGTTGAGGAATCAGAAGAACAGGAACAAGGGACGGTGTGGATCCGAAATTAGTGCGATTTTGCATCGGAATTCTTTGGAGATTGTCGACATGACGCAAATTTATTAGGACTGGTGAGAGGAATGATTTTTACAGGAAATGGAATTCTGTCCTCTCTGATAATTTTATTTCAATAAAAATTAATATCATTGATGATGTTGAAAATCCCCTTTTCTCATCGGGACTTTCCAAGTGCCGCTGTGGCTCTGTTCCAACACCCAATCATAGTCACCTCCACCACTGAAAGTCCTTTCACGTCTGATTGTCTGTCTGTTTGTATGGAGGATATCTCAAAAAGTTGTGGACGGATTCGAATTCAATATGGTGGACAGCTTGGGTGTGTGGCAAGGACGAAATGCTTAGATTTTAGTGAAGATATTAATCGTGATCCTAGAATTTTAAAAGTAATTCTTCACTAATGATATATCGGACCAAAAAGACATATTGCACGAATTTTCAAAATGTTGTGGACGGATTCTTATGAAACTTGATGGAAGAACAGAACAGAAGAATCATGGAACTCGATCAGACGCTGCAAGGCCATAGTCTTGTAATCAACTGGGCTACTATGGGAGAGCAGTGAGGAGAAAACCTCTTCTTAGACCAGCCAACTTTCAAAGGAGAAACAAGCGGGTTGACGAGATGACCACCAGACCCTTGGAGTCCGGCTGCAGAACAAACAAAAGGACAAAGCAAGGGTCGATGCTCCATGTGCGCAGGATCGGAATGCAGAATCAAAGTACAATTGACAATGACGCAACATGATTATGGGTTTTGGAAGATGTGTGGAAAATAAAATAAAATAAAAGATAAAAACCAATAACCGATTTCCACGTTACTTTCAACAACTTTGTAGGATCATCCTTGTAATTTGTTTGAGTAAATATGGCCTATCATAAGATGCAAGCCAAAGTATACCGGCTCTCTTTTGTTAGAAAGAGTCCATGGCAGGACAGCTGATCCAATCAACATAATTAATACTCCCTCAAAAGATATTTTGTAAATACCAATTAATCTGACAGTGACCAAGGCAAAGTTCAAAGCCTTTCGAACAAGGGAAAGTGTGTTCACACTCACTCTCTCGATCATTCTCCTTTAGTACCCGCCCGACGGACGATCTTGGTCCAAGTGTGAAACGCATTCTTCTGTCACGTCCCTTAAATTGTGCGGTGTATAGGCTAAAGACCACTGCCTTGATTGCTCCCGAAAATAAAAAATAACCTGGGTTATGAATATGAAGCAAAAACATGCGTACTGATTATGTGCATACATAATACATCATTGTTATATACCTGGGATAATTCCAATTGAACCCACTCCTCCCCAAAGAAAGTTAATAGAAGGTGGTGAAATTTTTTTTTTAAACTTAGTGGATTCAAACAAAACTTTCACAAACACAACTGGGGTTGCAAACGTGTGTTGAACTTCCAAACATCCCCCCTTACATCCTGAAAGCTGCCTCCTTCCCCCACCCTCTCTCTTCAATATCATCACTCCACCTCCTCCAATCCTCAACTGCCCTCTGCCCCCTCCCCTCCCCTGCAGCCAAAACCTCCTCCCCTGCCTCTTCCTTAAGAGTGTGGACCTCAAACATCCGGGGCCTTCGCTCAAACCTGACAGATCTTTCCATACAGGTTGCTACTGACAAACCAGACATCCTTGATGTTGCCGGTGGATGTCTTGGAACTCATCGTAGGGCTAAGAAGAATTTTGTCCCCCAAGGGACACTGGATACCATTGACCAGAATCGTAGGGCCAGGCTAAATGGCAGAGCTGGGATGTTCAGGGAGCTGAGGCGTAAAACTGTACGTGCGCTGAGGGTGGACACGGAAGCCGATGTGCAAGGAATCTGTGAGGGGGTAAAGCATCACCTGTGGTAGAGTGATCCTCATCCTACTTGAAGGGGAATTCGTGAATTGCGTTTCTCCAAACCTGTTCCTCGGTGTACTGCAGTTTGAGCAGAGAGTGGTAGGCTCTTGATAGAGGAGTCCGAAATGAAGGCCCGCTGGCCAGTTACTTTGAGCGGCTATACCAGGCTGATCCACCAGCTGCTGAGTTGGATGTTAGGGGTGTTACTATCCCTATTGCTGACCAACCAATTAACTGTGATCCACCTTTGTTTGTGGAAATACAGGCAGTGGTGAACCGGTTGAAACAGGGTAAAGCTCCTGGGAACTGTGGCATCCATGGTGAACTTCTCAAGGCTGGTGGAAATGCTGCACTCGTGTCGTGGCATGCAGTTCTGTGCTCTGTTTGGAACACAGGCATCATCCCAACTGACTGGAAGAGGACCCTTGTTGTCCCTCTCTGGAAAGGGAAGGGTGATCGCCAAGACTGCAACAACTACCGAGGGGTGGCGTTGCTCTTAGTGCCGGGCAAGGTCTTTGGTCGAATATTTCTTGATCGGGTTCGTCACCATCTGCTTCAGCACCAGCGTCCAGAGCAGTCAGGCTTGACATAAAATAATTCAACGATTGACCGTATCCATGCTCTTCGGGTCCTCACCGTACGAAGACGAGAGTTTCTGCAGGGACGGCTTGTAGCCAATGTTGATCTCTGTAAAGCGTTTGATTCAGTGAATCAGGATGCCCTCTGTAGGATTGTTGGTCTTCGTGGGGTGCCACCAAAATGATCAATCTGATCTCTGAACTATACTCTGGTCCTGACAGTGCTGTGAGATGTGGTGATACCATCTCTGACTTATTTCCAGTTGCTACTGGAGTTCATTAGGGGTGTGTACTGGCTCCCAAACTTCTCAGCACTTGTATGGACTGGATTCTGAGGAAGATGTCGGAGAGATCAAGCTGCGGTGCATCGTTTGGGAATGTCAAGATCTCTGACCTTGATTTCGCAGATGATGCATTCATCTTTGCGGAGACTCCAGATATCCTTTTGGGAGCCCTCAAAGTGCTGAATCAGGAGTCGGAGCCACTGGGATTCTGAGTTTCTTGGGTCAAAACGAAGATCCAGGCTTTCAATGACATCTTGGATGCTGCTATCCTGTCTGTGCCTGTTTGTGGTGAGGATGTTGAGGTCACGGAGAGATTCACTTACCGAGGGAGTGATATTCATGTCTTCGCTGGCTGTGAGTCAGAGGTCAACAGACGTCTGGGTCGGGCCTGGGGAGTCCTGGATTCACAGGATCATGGGGTGTAACACTGTCGGTACCTGTGCATGAGGAGGAATATCTGAGTCTTCAGGTCCTTGGTGCTTCCAGTCTTACTCTGCGGATGTGAAACTTGGACTCTGACCAGGGATCTGAGAGGGAGAATTAACTCCTTCGGGACCAGGTCTCTTCAGAGAATCCTTGGCTATCACTGGTTGTACTTTGTGTCCGAGTGGTTGCTGAGACAGTCTCAAATGATATTCGTCACCTGTATGGTCCGTGAGCGTCAGCTGCAGCTGTATGGACATGTGGCTCGTTTTCCTGATGCTGATCCTGCTCAAGAAATTCTCTCAGTGAGGGAGTCTCGTGAGTGGAGGAGGCCAACGGGCTGACCACGTGCCTCATGATTGCAGCAGGTTGATTGGCATCTCAAGGAGATGGGATGGGCCAGGCACCTGCCTGGGGATAGCAAGACAGAGAGCAATGGAGTACCGCTGGAAAGTGGACAGAGACACGCTGCCCCGGCGCATGCTCCCGTACCTGACCTGACCTTATGCAACCTGCTCCGAATTAAAAGGAAGAGTTTACCAGTCTATCAATGTTCTAACAACCAGTGTTAAGTTACACTGATGACTCCTAATGACCTTGTCCTTAATGTGATATTTATATACATGCGACCTCTATGAGGCCTTTCATTTGAACAGAATCCATGTAACACACTGCAAGCAAGAACAATTTGCGGTAGGAATGCACACGGATAACTTGAGGATGGGTTTATTCGCAGAGGAACAAGCAAACAAGCCATGTCATGAGAATATAAAATGAAGCCGGTCACAAGTGTCGAGTGGAAATGTTTTGATGAAACAGGACACTTACTGGAGGTAGGATCGGAGCCATTGCTGTTTTTCAGCTGTCTGTTGACCATAAGGGAGAGAGCCTCCAGCTGCATGGCACAAAATGTGAAAAGCAACATTAATGCCGAAAGTGAGGACGTCAAGTATCTGTTTTGGAGAAAATGCCAACTTCACAAACATCCTCCATTGCTGCAGAAAACAAACCACACTCTTCCTATTCCATTTTGGAAAAATTCAATGACTCTGCCTCCTTCGGCACATTTACCTGGATAGCCCTCCAGGCTCGTCCTGACGTCGTCCACCGATGGGTACACCTGGAACCAGGAGGGTGGAAAATGCGTAACAGACATTTCACTATGAATAGGACACGAGAAGTTAAACGTTAAACATCAATCAATCACAAATGACCAAGGTCAACACGCGGTTGTTGAAAAGCACTCCATCGTGGAATCATTGCCGAGACAAATGAGATTTATACACGGAAGAGCAACACATATGGAAGACAAAAAAAGCAAGAAGTAAAAGATAAAGTATTTTTAAAAAAGGCAAAAATATATGGAACAAAAGTCAAAAATAACTACACTTACTTCGACGTCACGACATCGACCGTTATTCCTCCATCCACATTATTACATCATTATACAAACTTGTCCCAAGTTTCATTTAAATCCCATCAGCTGTTCTCAAGTGTCACATTTTTACCCGACATGATCTCTGACCTCTTACCGGCAAAATCAAATCAGTTAATCTTTGCATCATAAAACAGGGTGTTCCAAAAAGACCTGGACAACTTTGGTTGTTAATATATACAGTACCACAAATGATATAACGATACCCTTTGTTTTATATGATACAGAAACGCAGAAAGTTTTCTTTATTTTCAGGTCTGGTGGTTTAATGTGAAAGTAAATGGCAACTCCACAAGAGAAAGCTCAGTGCGTCGAATGGTTCATCAAGACGAGATCCGACACGCAAGTTCAGCGTAATTAACGTACAAGGTATGGAAGGAATCCACTATCGCAGACTAGTATCAGAGTGGTACTAGAGGTTTAAGAAACTGAAAGTTGTCAGAAACAGAAAAGTACTTGTTAACCAAGCACAAGTGCAGCAGACGATGAACAAGTGTGCAATTCATTTCAACAAAGTCCCAAAAAATCGATTTGACATGCATTCAGAGAACTGGGACGACCAACCACCACTGCACACAGGATTTTGCATAAAAGAATGAAGCTTTATACCTATAAAAGGTGAAAATTCTGTATGAAGTCATACCAAATATCAGACCCAAAAGCAAGGCGTTGGCCTTGGAAACGCTCAGTCGCAAAGAAGATGATGAAGATTACCTGAAAAAGGTCATGTTCACTGACGAAGTTTGCCTTTATGTAAGGCGAAGAACAACTGGCACAATGTGAGGATCTGGGGATCTGAAAACCTCCATGTGGTCATTGAACACATATGCTGTATGACAGTCCAAGGTCAATGTGTGGTGTAGCCTGCTCCATGACTGCTTGGTGGGTCCGTTTTTCTTTGCGGAGGATACAGTGACCTTAACAATTTATATGAACATGTTGGAAGGATTTGCCTTCCCACAAATTGAAGACCAACAACCCGATATAATTTTACAACAAAACGGCGATCGCCCTCATTGGGCCTCAGTCGTTCGAACCATCCTGAATGAAAAATTTCCAGGTCACTGGATTGGCCAAGACGGACGGACAACCGCCTGCCCCCATGACCACCCGACCTAACCCCCCTTGTTTTTTTTTTCTGTAGGGGTTTGTCAAAGATGTTTTCTACAACACCAAGGTGGCAAACCTGCAGGATCTTCATTCTCGGATCACAGCTGCATGCACACTGGTGGACGCAAACATGCTGAGCCAACCATGTCAACAACTTGTGCACCTTGATGTCCTGTGCGTGACAAATGGAGTTCAAATCGAAGTGTATTGATTGTGTGCACAAAACTTTATGATTTTGTGTGTCATATAAACCAAAGCTGTTTCATTTGTGGTTATAAATATATTAACAATCAAAGTTGTCCAGGTCTTTTTGGAACACCCTCTATTTACTTTTTTCCAAGTTTGGTCAAAATCCCATCACTGGTTCACAAGTTAATGCGGTAACAGAATTCTTACCGAACGGTACATCTGACCTTTAAACTTTTGACCCCATAATATAAACAGTTCATCTTTACATCATGATACATACTTGTACCAAGTTTGAGTTGGATCCCTTCAGCTATTCTTAAGTTATTGCGGAAACGAAAACCTATCATGGATGAATGGACAGCCGGATGGACAACCCAAAAAGATAATGACTCCGTTGACTTCGTCATTGGAGGCACATATAGTCCAGAAGCCCAGAAGGTTTATTCAAGTGAAAAGCGCCGGAACGTTTGACCGCATTGGCTGATGGGGTCATCCACCGATATCACAAAAATGAATTGCTGCCGGGTCTGACCCGTGGCTTTCCCCCCGAAATCACTCAATTAGTGACGCCATTTCCGAAAAACCTAATTTCTTCAATATCTAACAAACTATGCATGTAATGCCACGAATAAGTTGTCCATACCTATGTTTTCATGGTCAATCATTACCTTGATGCTATGCATATTGCAAGAAAATGTATAGTTTACCACGTAAATGCATGGTTCATCCACTAAATTAGCGAAGCCATAACCGAAACCTCACTATCTGAAAAACTGTGCATGATAATATCACAAATAAGGTGTCTATACCGATATTTTTATGGTCAATCATTTCCCTGACACCTGTGTTATTCATTGGAAATGTGTTGTTTACAATGTAAATGTGTGGCCCACCCGCTCATTAAGCGACGCCATTACCAAACAACGATATATGGAAAACTTGCAGATGTGCAGTTCACATCATTAACTTGATGTCCTCTTGGCATTACAAATCTTCTCTATCACTTTCGTCACTATCATCACTGTCCTCACTCCAAGCATTATCTGACTCTTCCTTCATTACTGAATTTTCTTCCATGCCATCCCCATCATCCTCATGTGGGCCTGTGAGGGACTCTGGAACTGAACTTCCTGGATACCAGTCTGGTTCAAAGCAGTTTTGAGACAACTTCCATCCATAGTCTGTCGGACTAGCCCCCTGAGTCACTTGATCAAGACACTTGATCAGACAGACCAGTTGGATCTGTGTGATCAGCTCTCTTCCAGATTCTTGCTACATAGTGTGCTCTTTTCATAAGATTACCAAGTGTCTTGGCGCATGGGTGGAAGAGAGGCACAGTTTATCTTCTTTATTCTGGCAAGAGGCTCCTTTTCCTCACCACCACCCATTCGCATGAACGCCTTGTATCTGGCTTCATTAATGTCAGAGGTTTTGAAGCCATACAGCACGCAGACAACGGATGAAACAGCTTGGACGTCAACCTCCTCAACTGTTAGAGATTGCAATGCCATGGCAGCACACCTGATTTCTTCAATCTATTCATTGGAATCAGTCAGCATAGCAAATTCCTCAGCAGACGTCAGTGATGAGTGGAATACAAGGTTTGCTTGTTTGTCAATGAGGATTTCCAGGAATCGTTCTTTTATCTTCGATATCAGACTTTGTGTAGTGTACCTCTCAATGTCATCCTGTGTTCCTCCAAGAGCAAGAAACTCTTCTTTGTACAAATTTAAAATTACTGATGCCAACATGGGAGTTTTGTTATTGATGACTTCATTTTCGAAGGCTTTAACGTGCATCTTCCGATTCGACGTTTGCTCTTCATCCGTCACATCCAGTCTTACATAGTCACGACAAGTGTTTTGGTATTTGGCTTCCTTTGCAATAAGATCTTCCCCGAGTCCAATGATCCAAGTATCACACTTTTTCTTAGCAGCAAGAAGGATTGCCTTGCTCCCGTCTGTGGTCAAACATTGGCTGAGGGGTTCATTTTTCTGCAACTTCCTCTTCCTCTTCTGTCCACAAAAAAGACATTCCTGTCCAAGGACGCCTCTCGTGCTGGTAGAAGGATGATCGGAACTTGAACGATTGGTCTTCTGAGATGGTTCAGATGGTTCTGTGCTTGGAGGTGCTCCTCTCTTAACAGCACAGAATCGACTGAGGCAAACTGAGTGGTAATATTTGCCTTCTGGACCCTCAGCTGTTCTGATCTCTTCCGAGGTGTTCGAAAACTTGTCACTTTGAATGGCCTTTCACCGTCGAGCAGCATTTTTGGCTGTTTCCCAGTTGGTAGAATTGAAACACTTCAGGGCACGTTTCTTTTCTCCTCTTTCTTTGCATATTATACAAACGGGGGTGTCATTTGCCATGATCTGTAAATAACAAAAAGGGACAGAGACCAATGCATTATTTGCCACATTGTAACAAAAGACAGAGATGGTACGACTCCAGGAGGCAACTTTCAGGGTGAACTCAACAGTTCAAGCACCAGAGTTGGCACTGTAATATTTCACCATAAAACATGGGTGTAGACAACTTATTTGTGATATTATCAATCAGTGTTTTTCAAATATTAATGAAAATGGGTTTCCGCAATGGAGTTGCTAACTGAGTGGGTGAACGAAACATTTTTGTGATGTAGGTGGATGACTCCATCAGCCCATGAGGTCAAACGTTCCGGCGCTTTTCACTTGAATAAACCTCCTGGGCTCCTGGACAATCAAGCCATGAGACAGCTTCGACTGAACTTTCTGTCAACACCTCCTCAACATCAAGTGGCACGCTCGTGTTTGAAAGAAGATTGTAATGGAGATGATCAGCAACCGATGGAACCTCATCAGAAGTAATGTGATGGAACGCAAGGTATCGTGGCTGGGCCACGTGATTCGGTACTGTGGCCCGACAGCAGCTGTTGTGAATGGTTTTCTGGAAGGATGTCGTCAATCGTAGCTTGACCAAACATTAGTTTGGTTGATAACATCCGAGAGTGGTCAGGGTGTTATATCACTCAAAGCGGAAGCACCACAAAGATGGATTGTCTCAAGAGGGGCATCAGCGATTCTGGTGGTGTACAATTTGAGGAGGCGACCAGGGGCTAAACCCGATGTGGAATGATGATGATGATAATGATGATGAAATAAGGCCGTTAATCATCTTCAAAATGGGGGTTTAAATTAACCCAAACACACAGTTTTGACTCAATGCACTACCTTGGAGTTCCCATTGTCTGCATGCAACGTTTGGTGCTGCCAGGTGTCATGGTTTTGGAGGAATGCAGGAGACACACTGATGGACGGATTGCCTGACACACACTGATATTTATTGTTGGAGATTCATTAAACCCGAGGAACCTTTCCCACAACAATATATATCATCATTATATTTTGTTATCTTCAAAACTCCGAATTACATTTTCATGGAATCATCACGGAAGTTCTCTGAATTATTTTTAAGAGGATATCCGAAAGAAGTTATTACTCGGTGAAAAAAAAACCTTTATTTTCACTTACTCGACGTGGGGGAAAAAACTGAAAATATGATTAAAAAAAAAAAAAATCAGACTCAGCGGCGTAATAGGTCTGAGTCTGGGAGGTCGGCGGTTCGAATCCCTGCCGGGTCATGGAAAATACTTTAAAAATGGTCCGTGCTGCTTCCTTGCCAACACTCAGCATTTAAAGATACATTTCAGAAGACAGAGCAATCCAAACATTGTGCAGGCTGATCCTGTGTTATAATTCCCTCCAAAGTAACTCATATTATCATTATCAACCAGTTTGAACTTTGCGCCACGATGCTTGATGCGTCACAAAGACCGCGCTTCTTGTTACCCTGGCAACCAGAGAAACAATTAACGTTTAAAAACTTTGTGGCTGTGCGATTCGTACAAGCAGCGTTTTCTAACATCTTGTCAAAGATAATCGAGAGATAAGGAGGAGAGAAAGCAAAGAGTGTTGTGGAAGGAAGCCAGACAAGGAAGAGGAGAGAGGAGGTGATTGGGAGAGATATTAATATCTGAGATCAAGGTACTACATCCAGAGCTGGCTGATGTCCGTTATCAACAACAAATTCGAATGAATATTCTCATTAACCTCAATATGTTTGAACTCCAGCACGGATGAACTACTGATAGTGAAACAAATTCAGTCGGTGGTGGACGTTCGGATAGTATCATTAAAATGTCCTCATGTTATCATGTTATGGAAATGATGATAAATATCCCCGAATGCGTGAACCTGAATCAAATTGAACCCATGCATCTCCCTCTAACTTTCAGTTGGTTTCCATGGTGATGTTTTGTTTTTGGACAGGTTATCAGATGTATATTTTTGTGTCTTCGTTTACCTGTTATTATCTCTCGGTCATTCAGTGCTGCCGCAAAACTCACATCGTTAACTTCTTAAATTATGTGATTTGGGGAACATTTTAATGACTACTTCATTGATTGTCCTTGCTTGTATCTTCAGCTGTTTATTGTTTATTCGGTGACGATGTGGTCTAAGTTTGGGTGATATTAATTTGATTTCCTCTCTTTTCTTTGCTGGCTCATCTTCTCACGGATGTTCTTCATTGTCAACCTCCTCTTCCTCTTCTTCATTGTGTCCATCATTTTCCTCTTCATTTCATCATGCTGCTGTGGCATTTCCTTTTCTCATTGTCCAGTCCTGTTGTGGAGTTTTCAGTTTTGTTTCTTCACTCAATTCTCCAATCTGTTCCCCAATTTCTGTTTCTGTTGTTGTGATAAAATTTGAAATCTCATCTGTTTCTGTTTTCCTCTCTTGTTCTATTTTCTCTGTAGCACCAGTAAGTTCTGTTGGTTCTTCCTTTTCTTTGGGAGTTTGTGCTCTGGGAATCTCATCCCAAACGTATGTCCCAGCGTTCCATTGTGGCATTGGTGAAAGGTTGCCATTTAAAGGTGACCAATCATTTATTACCTCTTCAGTTTGTTCATCTCTTATTCATAGTTCCTCCTCTGTGAATATTTTCTGTTTGAGAAGAGTTAGACGGGAGTACGACAGGAGTCCTTCACTCAGAGAGCAGTTAATGTATGGAATGGTCTCCCTGGAAAGGTTGTGGCAGCAGAAACCGGAGATAAGTATAAATTGGAAGTAGATCGGTACCTGGAAGTATTTGAGATCGAGGGGTATCCGGATGTTGGCAGGACTTTTTGGGAGCTTGAGTATTGATGGATGATTGGGTGCACAAATACGGAGTGTTGTTGGTGGTCTCGTCAAAGGGTGTTGTGTGTTTGATGGTGTGTGTTTTTTACCCAAGCTCATGCGCCCTTCCCTGAGGGGGCGGGGGGGGGGGAAACTACAAAAATAATAAAACATGAAACACTGTTCAAAAATAATAATAATTTTCAAACATTTTGCATTTTCTTCTTTTGACCTTGTGTTGATAAATTGGTGTGATGTAGTGCAGTCAGGATGGGCTGAACTCTCACCTACCACTTCCTTCCAAAACCCCACATCATATCTTTCAAGCACCTGGATGTATCGATCAACCACACTCCAGATGACAGCAAGGAGGTGCGAATGCGGATAGACATGGGAAATCCACCATTCCGCACTGTAAATGCATGTGTTCTACCCAATGTCAACCAAGAAACAAAAGCACAGCTTTCTCAGGCACGAATCATGTCAAGAGTACTGTACGGTGCCACCACCTTGTCGTTGAAGGCAAAAGACATCAGGCCATGAGACAGCTTCAGACGAACTTTATGGCAGCCCCTCCTCAACATCAAGTGGCACGATCATATTAGAAACAAGAGTGTAATGGAGAGGATCAGCAACCGATGGAACCTCAGCAGTAGTAATGTGATGGAAGGGAAGTTTTGTGGCTGGGCCACGTGATTCGGTACTGTGGCCTGGCAGCAGCTGTTGTGAATGGTTTTCTGGATGGATGTCATCGTTTGTAGCTCGACCAAAGATTCGTTTGGTTGAGAACATCCGAGAGTGGTCAGGGTGTTATTTATATCACTGAACTCAAAGTGGCAGCAGCAGAAATATGGATTGTGCCAAGAGGAAAATCAGCGGTTCTGGTGGTGTATAATTTGAGGAGGTGACCAGGGGCTTAACCCGATGTCGAATGATGATGAGAATGATGATGATGAAATAAGGCCGTTAATAATCTTCAAAAGGGGGTTTAAATGAACCCAAACACACAGTTTTGACTCAATGCACTACCTTGGAGTTCCCTTTGTCTGCGTGCAACGTTTGGTGCCACCAGGTGTCATGGTTTTGGAGGTATGGAGGAGCCACTCTGATTGACGGATTGACTGACGCACACTGATATTTATCGTTGGAGATTCATTAAACCCGAGGAACTATTCAGGTCAGGTGTGGGAGCATGTGCCAGAACAGCGCGTCACTGCGTCCACTTTCCACGGGTACTACAGGGGCCTCTGACTTGCCATCCCCCAGGCAGATGCCAGGCCCATCCCCATCTCCTTGAGATGCTGGTGAACCTGCTGCAACCACGAGGCACATGGTAGGCTGACTGGCCTCCTCTACTCACGACACTCCCTCGATGAGAGAATCTGGTGAGCAGGATCAGCATCAGGAAAACGAACCACATGTCCATACAGCCGCAACTGACGCTCACGGACTATGCAGGTAACAAATCTCATCCGGATCTCTCTCAGCAACCGCTCGTTGGACACAAAATCCGACCAGGGATAGCCAAGGATTCTCCGAAGAGACCTGGTACCAAAGGAATTAAGTCCCTGTCTCAGATCCTTGGTCAGAGTCCAAGTCTTGCATCATTAGAGCAAGATTGGATGCACCAAGGACCTGAAGACTCAGACTTTTGTCCTCCCGCACAGGTAACGGCAGCGCCACACCCAATGATCCAGTGAATCCATGACTCCCCAGGCCCGACTCAGACGTCTATTGACCTCTGACTCACAGCCAGCAGAGACATGAATATCACTGCCAAGGTAAGTGAATCTCTCCACGACCTCAACATCCTTACCACAAACAGACACATACAGGACAGCAGCATCCAAGATGTCATTGAAAGCCTGGATCTTAGTTTTGACCCAAGAAACCCGTTATCCCAGCGGCTCCGACTCCTCATTCAGCACCGCGAGGGCCCCCAAAAAGATATCTAAAGTCTCCGCAAAGACGACTGCATCATCTGCAAAATCAAGGTCAGAGATCTTGACATTCCCAAACGATGCACCGCAGCTTGATCTCTCCAACATCCTCCCAAAAATCCAGTCAATACAAGTGCTGAAAAGTGTGGGGGCCAGTACACACCCCTGACGAACTCCAGTAACAACTGGAAATAAGTCAGAGATGGCACTACCACATTTCACAGCACTCTCAGTACCAGAGTAGAGTTCAGACATCAGATCGATCAGTTTTGGTGGCGCTCCACGAAGACCAAGAATCCTCCAGAGGGCATTCCGATTCACTGAATCGAACGCTGAACAGAGAATAACATCGGCTGCAAGCAGCCCCTGCCGAAACTATCATCTGCGTTCGGTGAGCACACGAAGAGCAAGGATACGGTCAATCGTTGACCTCTTTGGTGTAAAGCCTGACTGCTCTGGACGCTGGTGCTCAAGCAAATGGTGCCAAAGCCTATCAAGAATTATCTGAGCAAAGACCTTGCCCGGCACTGAGAGCAGCGTCCCCCCTCGGTAGTTGTTGCAGTCTTGGCGATCACCCTTTCCTTTCCAGAGAGGGACAACAAGGCCCCTCTTCCAGTCAGTTGGGATGATGCCTGTGTTCCAGGCAGAGCACAAAGCTGCATGCAATGACATGAGTGCAGCATTTCCACCAGCCTTGAGAAGTTCAGCATGGATGACACAGATCCCTGGAGCTCTACACCGTTTCAACCGTTTCACTGCAGCACGTATTTCCACAAGCGAAGGTGGACTTCAGTTGAAAGGAGGGTCAGCAACAGGGATTGTAACACCCTTGACATCCAACTCGACAGCTGAGGGATCAGCCTGGTACAACCACTCAAAGTATCCGGCCCAGCGGGCCTTTAATTCAGACTTCACTGTCAAGAGCCTACCACTCTCTGCTCAAACTGCAGTGCTCCGAGGGATGGGCTTGGATGAACGCAATGCGCGAATTCCTCTGTAAGCCGGACAAGAATCACCTGTCCACAGGTGATGCTCTACCCCCTCACAGATTCCTCGCTCAGAGGCCTCCTTGTCCACCCTTAGTGCACGTACAGTTTTACGCCTCAGCTCCCTGAACAGCTCAGCTCTGCCATTCAGCCTGGCCCTGTGTCTCTGGTCAATGGTATCCAGTGTTCCTTGAGAGACAAAGTTCTTCTTTGCCCTGCGGTGAGTTCAAAGAAATCCACCAGCAACATCAAGTACGGTGGTCTTGAAGGCACTCCACAACTCTTCAGGATCCTCCAAAGCACCCAGACCCCCCCAATTGTCCACTCAGCCTGTTCGCAAACTCCTCAGCTACTCTCTCATCCTTGAGCTTGCCAACATCCAGCCTAGGCTGGGATGATGCAATTCTCCAGGATTTAAGGTGAAGCTTTAGAGTTGTTACAACAAGCCGGTGGTCAGTATTGAGGAACTGAGCACTCCAGTCGACCCTGCAGTTCTGGATCATCCTCCAGCGACCGTCAACGAGGACATGGTCAATCTCCTTTGCCACACCGCCAGCATTGGAATACCAAGTCCAGCGATGAGCTTTTGGGCACTGAAACCATGAACCGGCCACCCTAAGTCCATGACTTCTTGCAAAGTTAAGGAACTTTGTGCTATTCTGGTTCATAGTTCCTGACCCATGGGGACCAACACACACCTCATAACCATCCCTATCAGTTCCAGTCGATGCATTGAAATCCCCCAAGACTAGAAGTGTATCTCGTCTGGGGCACTGATCAACCACAGACTCGAGCGTGGTGTAGAATGCATCTTTCATGGTGAGATCACTCGCCTCAGTCAGAGCATAAACAGAGACCAGGGAAATGACACCTAAGGAGTGACGAATCCTTCGTCTCAATATACGCTCGTTGACCGGTGTATCCTCAATTCTCATTGGGGTCAGCTTATTGGACACAGCTACAGCAACTCCTTGAGTATGGTCACCATCAGAGCGACCAGACCAATAGTAGGTGAAACCACCCACCATGATCTCGCCGCAATCCAGTCTCCGAACCTCAGAGAGAGCTGCAATACCGATGTCCAAACGCTTGAGCTCAGATGATAACAGAGACAGGTGATCATCCTCTCTTTGAATCGGACATTCCAGATACCCACCCGAAAGGACCGCCTCAGGTTAACCCAAGGAGACCGCTGTCTGGTGGAAGCATTCCCACAACAATATGCACCATCGTTATATTTTATCTTCAAAACTCCGAATTACACTTCCATGGAATCATCACGGAAATTCTCTGAATTATATTTAAAGGAGATCTGAAAGAAGTGATTACTCGCTGAAAATAAACTTTACGTTCACTGTCTCGACGTGGGGGGAAAACCTGAAAATATGGGAAAAAATTTTTTTTATCATACTCAGTGACGTAATAGGTCTGAGTCTGGGAGGTCGGCGGTTCGAATCCCTGCTGGGTCATGGCAAATACTTTAAAAATGGTCCGTGCTGCTTCCTTGCCAACACTCAGCATTTAAAGTTACATTTTGGGAGACAGAGCAATCCAATTTATAATTCCCTTCTGATCCTGCTTTATAATTCCCTTCAAAATAACTCATATTATCATTATCAACCGGTTTGAACTGTGCGTCACAATGCTTGTTGCATCACAAAGACCATGCCTCTTGTTACCCTGGCAACCAGACAAACAACTGACATTTTCAAATTTTGTGGCTGTGCGATTCATACAAGCAGCGTTTTCCGATATCTCGTCAAAGATAATCGAGAGATAAAGGGGAAAGCAAAGAGTGTTGTGGAAGGAATCCATACAAGGAAGAGGAGCGAGGAGGTGATTGGGAGACTTATTAATATCTGAGATCAAGGTACTACATCCAGAGCTGGTTGATGTCCGTTATGAACAACAAATTCGTACGAATATTCTCATTACCCTCAATATGTTTGAACTCCAGCACGGATAAACTACTGATAGTGAAACAAATTCAGTCGGTGGTGGACGTTCGGATAGTATCATTAAAATGTCCTCATGTTATCATGTTATGGAAATGATGATAAATATCCCCGAATGCGTGAACCTGAATCAAATTGAACCCACACATCTCCCTCTAACTTTCAGTCGGTTTCCATGGTGATGTTTTGTTTTTGGACAGGTTATCAGATGTATATTTTGGTGTCTTCGTTTACCTGTTATCATCTCTTGGTCATTCAGTGCTGCCGCAAAATTCACATCGGTAACTTCTTAAATTATGTGATTTTGGGAACATTTTAATGACTACTTCATTGATTGTCCTTGCTTGTATCTTCAGCTGTTTATTGTTTATTCGGTGACGATGTGGTCTAAGTTTGGGTGATATTAATCTGATTTCCTCTCTTTTCTTTGCTGGCTCATCTTCTCACGGATGTTCTTCATTGTCAACCTCCTCTTCCTCTTCTTCACTGTGTCCATCATTTTCCTCTTCATTTCATCATGCTGCTGTGGCATTTCCTTTTCTCATTGTCCAGTCCTGTTGTGGAGTTTTCTGTTTTGTTTCTTCACTCAATTCTCCAATCTGTTCCCCAATTTCTGTTTCTGTTGTTGTGATAAAATTTGAAATCTCATCTGTTTCTGTTTTCCTCTCTTTTTCTATTTTCTCTGAAGCACCAGTAAGTTCTGTTGGTTCTTCCATTTCTTTGGGAGTTTGTACTCTGGGAATCTCATCCCAAACGTATGTCCCAGCGTTCCATTGTGGCATTGGTGAAAGGTTGCCATTTAAAGGTGACCAATCATTTATTACCTCTTCAGTTTGTTCATCTCTTATTCATAGTTCCTCCTCTGTGAATATTTTCTGTTTGAGAAGAGTTAGACGGGAGTACGACAGGAGTCCTTCACTCAGAGAGCAGTTAATGTATGGAATGGTCTCCCTGGAAAGGTTGTGGCAGCAGAAACCGGAGATAAGTAGAAATTGGAAGTAGATCGGTACCTGGAAGTATTTGAGATGGAGGGGTATCAGGATGTTGACAGGACTTTTTGGGAGCTTGAGTATTGATGGATGATTGGGTGTACATATACGGAGTGTTGTTGGTGGTCTCGTCAAGGGGTGTTGTGTGTTTGATGGTGTGTGCATTTTTACCCAAGCTCATGCGCCCTCCGCTGAGGGGGCGGGGGGGGGGAACTACAACAATAATAAAACATGAAACACTGTTTAAAAATAATAATAATTTTAAAACATTTTGCATTTTCTTCTTTTGACCTTGTGTTGATAAATTGGTGTGATGTAGTGCAGTCAGGATGGGCTGAACTCTCACCTACCACTTCCTTCCAAAACCCCACATCATATCTTTCAAGCACCTGGATGTATCGATCAACCACACTCCAGATGACAGCAAGGAGGTGCGAATGCGGATAGATATGGGAAATCCACCATTCCGCACTGTAAATACATGTGTTCTACCCAATGTCAACCAAGAAACAAAAGCATAGCTTTCTCAGGCACGAATCATGTCAAGAGTACTGTACGGTGCCACCACCTTGTCGTTGAAGGCAAAAGACATCAGGCCATTAGACAGCTTCAGACGAACTTTATGGCAGCCCCTCCTCAACATCAAGTGGCACGATCGTATTCGAAACAAGAGTGAAATGGAGAGGATCAGCAACCGATGGAACCTCAGCAGTAGTAATGTGATGGAAGGGAAGTTTTGTGGCTGGGCCACGTGATTCGGTACTGTTGCCTGGCAGCAGCTGTTGTGCATGGTTTTCTGGAAGGATGTCGTCGTTTGTAACTCGACCAAGATTAGTTTGGTTGAGAACATCCGAGAGTGGTCAGGGTGTTATATCACTGAACTCAAAGCGGCAGCACCAGAAATATGGATTGTGCCAAAAGGAAAATCAGCGGTTCTGGTGGTGTATAATTTGAGGAGGTGACCAGGGGCTTAACCCGATGTCGAATGATGATGAGAATGATGATGATGAAATAAGGCCGTTAATAATCTTCAAAAAGGGGGTTTAAATGAACCCAAACACACAGTTTTGACTCAATGCACTACCTTGGAGTTCCCTTTGTCTGCGTGCAACGTTTGGTGCCACCAGGTGTCATGGTTTTGGAGGTATGGAGGAGCCACTCTGATTGACGGATTGACTGACGCACACTGATATTTATCGTTGGAGATTCATTAAACCCGAGGAACTATTCAGGTCAGGTGTGGGAGCATGTGCCAGAACAGCGCGTCACTGTGTCCACTTTCCACGGGTACTCCAGGGGCCTCCGTCTCGCCATCCCCCAGGCAGATGCCAGGCCCATCCCCATCTCCTTGAGATGCTGGTGAACCAGCTGCAACCACGAGGCACGTGGTAGGCCCAATGGCCTCCTCTACTCACAAGACTCCCTCGCTGAGAGAATCTGGTGAGCAGGATCAGCATCAGGAAAACGAGCCACATGTCCATACAGCCGCAACTGACGCTCACGGATTATGCAGGTAACAAATCTCATCTGGATCTCTCTCAGCAACCGCTCGTTGGACACAAAATCCGACCAGCGATAGCCAAGGATTCTCTGAAGAGACCTGGTACCAAAGGAATTAAGTCTCTGTCTCAGATCCTTGGTCAGAGTCCAAGTCTCGCATCCATAGAGCAAGATTGGAAGCACCAAGGACCTGAAGACTCAGACTTTTGTCCTCCCGTACAGGTACCGGCAGCGCCACACCCAACGATTCAGTGAATCCATGACTCCCCAGGCCCGACCCAGACGTCTTTTGACCTCTGACTCACAGCCAGCAGAGACATGAATATCACTGCCAAGGTAAGTAAATCTCTCCACCACCTCAACATCCTCACCACAAACAGACACAGACAGGACAGCAGCATCCAAAATGTCATTGAAAGCCTGGATCTTAGTTTTGGCCCAAGAAACCCGTAATCCCAGCGGCTCCGACTCCTCATTCAGCACCGCGAGGGCCCCCAAAAAGATATCTAAAGTCTCCGCAAAGATGATTGCATCATCTGCAAAATCAAGGTCAGAGATCTTGACATTCCCAAACGATGCAGCGCAGCTTGATCTCTCCAACATCCTCCCTAAAATCCAGTCAATACAAGTGCTGAAAAGTGTGGGGGGCCAGTACACACCCCTGACAAACTCCAGTAACAACTGTAAATAAGTCAGAGATGGCACTACCACATTTCACAGCACTCTCAGTACCAGAGTAGAGTTCAGACATCAGATCGATCAGTTTTGGTGGCACCCCACGAAGACCAAGAATCCTCGAGAGGGCATCCCGATTCACTGAATCAAACGCTTAACAGAGATCAACATAGGCTGCAAGCAGCCCCTGCCGAAACTATCATCTGCGTTCGGTGAGGACACGAAGAGCAAGGATACAGTCAATCGTTGACCTCTTTGGTGTAAAGCCTGACTGCTCTGGACGCTGGTGCTCAAGCAAATGGTGCCGAACCCTATCAAGAATTATCTGAGCAAAGACCTTGCCCGGCACTGAGAGCAACGTCACCCCTCGGTAGTTGTTGCAGTCTTGGCGATCACCCTTTCCTTTCCAGAGAGGGACAACAAGGCCCCTCTTCCAATCAGTTGGGATGATGCCTGTGTTCCAGGCAGAGCACAAAGCTGCATGCAACGACACGAGTGCAGCATTTCCACCAGCCTTGAGAAGTTCAGCATGGATGACACAGATCCCTGGAGCTTTATCTCGTTTCAACCGGTTCACCGCAGCACGTATTTCCACAAGCGAAGGTGGACTTCAGTTGATAGGAGGGTCAGCAACAGGGTAACACCCTTGACATCCAACTCGACAGCTGGGGGATCAGCCTGGTACAACCACTCAAAGTATCTGGCCCGCGGGCCTTTAATTCAGACTCCACTGTCAAGAGCCTACCACTCTCTGCTCTAACTGCAGTGCTCAGAGGGATGGGCTTGGATGAACGCAATGCGCGAATTCCTCTGTAAGCGGGACGAGAATCACCTGTCCACAGGTGATGCTCTACCCCTCACAGTTGCCTCGCTCAGAGGCCTCCTTGTCCACCCTTAGTGCACGTACAGTTTTATGCCTCAGCTCCTTGAACAGCTCAGCTCTGCCATTCAGCCTGGCCCTGCGACTCTGGTCAATGGTATCCAGTGTTCCTTGAGAGACAAAGTTCTTCTTTGCCCTGCGGTGAGTTCAAAGAAATCCACCAGCAACATCAAGGACGGTGGTCTTGAAGGCACTCCACAACTCTTCAGGATCCCCCAAAGCACCCAGACCCCCAATTGTCCACTCAGCCTGTTCGCAAACTCCTCAGCTACTCTCTCATCCTTGAGCTTGCCAACATCCAGCCTAGGCTGGGATGATGCAATTCTCCAGGATTTAAGGTGCAGGTTTAGAGTTGCTACAACAAGACGGTGGTCAGTATTGAGGAACTGAGCACTCGGGTCGACCCTGCAGTTCTGGATCATCCTCCAGCGATCGTCAACGAGGACATGGTCTATCTCCTTTGCCACACCGCCAGCGTTGCAATACCAAGTCCAGCGATGAGCTTGTGGGCGCTGAAACCATGAACCGGCCACCCTAAGTCCATGACTTCTTGCAAAGTTAAGGAATCCTTCGTCTCATAATACGCTCGTTGACCAGTGTATCCTCAATTATCATTGGGGTCAGCTTATTGGACACAGCTACAGAAACTCCTTGAGTATGGTAACCATCAGAGCAACCAGACCAATAGTAGGTGAAACCACCCACCATGATCTCGCCGCAATCCAGTCTCCGAACCTCAGAGAGTGCTGCAATACCGATGTCCAAACGCTTGAGCTCAGATGATAAGAGACAGGTGATCATTCTCTCTTTGAATAGGACATTCCAGATACCCACCCGAAAGGACCGCCTCAGATTAACCCAAGGAGACCGCTGTCTGGTGGAACCATTCCCACAAAAATATGCACCATCGTTATATTTTGTTATCTTAAAACTCCGGATTACACTTCCGTGGAATCATCACGGAAGTTCTCTGAATTATATTTAAAGGAGATCTGAAAGAAATGATTACTCGCTGAAAATAAACTTTACGTTCACTGTCTCGACGTGGCGGGAAAACCTGAAAATATGGAAAAAATTTTTATCATACTCAGTGGCGTAATAGGTCTGAGTCTGGGAGGTCCGCGGTTCGAATCCCTGCTGGGTCATGGCAAATACTTTAAAAATGGTCCGTGCTGCTTTCTTGTCAACACTCAGCATTTAAAGTTACATTTTGGGAGACAGAGCAATCCAATTTATAATTCCCTTCTGATCCTGCTTTATAATTCCCTTCAAAATAACTCATATTATCATTATCAACCGGTTTGAACTGTGCGTCACAATGCTTGTTGCATCACAAAGACCGTGCCTCTTGTTACCCTGGCAACCAGACAAACAACTGACATTTTCAAACTTTGTGGCTGTGCGATTCCTACAAGCAGCGTTTTCCGATATCTCGTCAAAGATAATCGAGAAATAAAGGGGAGAGAAAGCAAAGAGTGTTGTGGAAGGAATCCATTCAAGGAAGAGGAGCGAGGAGGTGATTGGGAGACTTATTAATATCTGAGATCAAGGTACTACATCCAGAGCTGGCTGATGTCCGTTATGAACAACAAATTCGTACGAATATTCTCATTACCCTCAATATGTTTGAACTCCAGCACGGATAAACTACTGATAGTGAAACAAATTCAGTCGGTGGTGGACGTTCGGATAGTATCATTAAAATGTCCTCATGTTATCATGTTATGGAAATGATGATAAATATCCCCGAATGCGTGAACCTGAATCAAATTGAACCCACACATCTCCCTCTAACTTTCAGTCGGTTTCCATGGTGATGTTTTGTTTTTGGACAGGTTATCAGATGTATATTTTGGTGTCTTCGTTTACCTGTTATCATCTCTTGGTCATTCAGTGCTGCCGCAAAATTCACATCGGTAACTTCTTAAATTATGTGATTTTGGGAACATTTTAATGACTACTTCATTGATTGTCCTTGCTTGTATCTTCAGCTGTTTATTGTTTATTCGGTGACGATGTGGTCTAAGTTTGGGTGATATTAATCTGATTTCCTCTCTTTTCTTTGCTGGCTCATCTTCTCACGGATGTTCTTCATTGTCAACCTCCTCTTCCTCTTCTTCACTGTGTCCATCATTTTCCTCTTCATTTCATCATGCTGCTGTGGCATTTCCTTTTCTCATTGTCCAGTCCTGTTGTGGAGTTTTCTGTTTTGTTTCTTCACTCAATTCTCCAATCTGTTCCCCAATTTCTGTTTCTGTTGTTGTGATAAAATTTGAAATCTCATCTGTTTCTGTTTTCCTCTCTTTTTCTATTTTCTCTGAAGCACCAGTAAGTTCTGTTGGTTCTTCCATTTCTTTGGGAGTTTGTACTCTGGGAATCTCATCCCAAACGTATGTCCCAGCGTTCCATTGTGGCATTGGTGAAAGGTTGCCATTTAAAGGTGACCAATCATTTATTACCTCTTCAGTTTGTTCATCTCTTATTCATAGTTCCTCCTCTGTGAATATTTTCTGTTTGAGAAGAGTTAGACGGGAGTACGACAGGAGTCCTTCACTCAGAGAGCAGTTAATGTATGGAATGGTCTCCCTGGAAAGGTTGTGGCAGCAGAAACCGGAGATAAGTAGAAATTGGAAGTAGATCGGTACCTGGAAGTATTTGAGATGGAGGGGTATCAGGATGTTGACAGGACTTTTTGGGAGCTTGAGTATTGATGGATGATTGGGTGTACATATACGGAGTGTTGTTGGTGGTCTCGTCAAGGGGTGTTGTGTGTTTGATGGTGTGTGCATTTTTACCCAAGCTCATGCGCCCTCCGCTGAGGGGCCGGGCGGGGGGAACTACAACAATAATAAAACATGAAACACTGTTTAAAAATAATAATAATTTTAAAACATTTTGCATTTTCTTCTTTTGACCTTGTGTTGATAAATTGGTGTGATGTAGTGCAGTCAGGATGGGCTGAACTCTCACCTACCACTTCCTTCCAAAACCCCACATCATATCTTTCAAGCACCTGGATGTATCGATCAACCACACTCCAGATGACAGCAAGGAGGTGCGAATGCGGATAGATATGGGAAATCCACCATTCCGCACTGTAAATACATGTGTTCTACCCAATGTCAACCAAGAAACAAAAGCATAGCTTTCTCAGGCACGAATCATGTCAAGAGTACTGTACGGTGCCACCACCTTGTCGTTGAAGGCAAAAGACATCAGGCCATTAGACAGCTTCAGACGAACTTTATGGCAGCCCCTCCTCAACATCAAGTGGCACGATCGTATTCGAAACAAGAGTGAAATGGAGAGGATCAGCAACCGATGGAACCTCAGCAGTAGTAATGTGATGGAAGGGAAGTTTTGTGGCTGGGCCACGTGATTCGGTACTGTTGCCTGGCAGCAGCTGTTGTGCATGGTTTTCTGGAAGGATGTCGTCGTTTGTAACTCGACCAAGATTAGTTTGGTTGAGAACATCCGAGAGTGGTCAGGGTGTTATATCACTGAACTCAAAGCGGCAGCACCAGAAATATGGATTGTGCCAAAAGGAAAATCAGCGGTTCTGGTGGTGTATAATTTGAGGAGGTGACCAGGGGCTTAACCCGATGTCGAATGATGATGAGAATGATGATGATGAAATAAGGCCGTTAATAATCTTCAAAAAGGGGGTTTAAATGAACCCAAACACACAGTTTTGACTCAATGCACTACCTTGGAGTTCCCTTTGTCTGCGTGCAACGTTTGGTGCCACCAGGTGTCATGGTTTTGGAGGTATGGAGGAGCCACTCTGATTGACGGATTGACTGACGCACACTGATATTTATCGTTGGAGATTCATTAAACCCGAGGAACTATTCAGGTCAGGTGTGGGAGCATGTGCCAGAACAGCGCGTCACTGTGTCCACTTTCCACGGGTACTCCAGGGGCCTCCGTCTCGCCATCCCCCAGGCAGATGCCAGGCCCATCCCCATCTCCTTGAGATGCTGGTGAACCAGCTGCAACCACGAGGCACGTGGTAGGCCCAATGGCCTCCTCTACTCACAAGACTCCCTCGCTGAGAGAATCTGGTGAGCAGGATCAGCATCAGGAAAACGAGCCACATGTCCATACAGCCGCAACTGACGCTCACGGATTATGCAGGTAACAAATCTCATCTGGATCTCTCTCAGCAACCGCTCGTTGGACACAAAATCCGACCAGCGATAGCCAAGGATTCTCTGAAGAGACCTGGTACCAAAGGAATTAAGTCTCTGTCTCAGATCCTTGGTCAGAGTCCAAGTCTCGCATCCATAGAGCAAGATTGGAAGCACCAAGGACCTGAAGACTCAGACTTTTGTCCTCCCGTACAGGTACCGGCAGCGCCACACCCAACGATTCAGTGAATCCATGACTCCCCAGGCCCGACCCAGACGTCTTTTGACCTCTGACTCACAGCCAGCAGAGACATGAATATCACTGCCAAGGTAAGTAAATCTCTCCACCACCTCAACATCCTCACCACAAACAGACACAGACAGGACAGCAGCATCCAAAATGTCATTGAAAGCCTGGATCTTAGTTTTGGCCCAAGAAACCCGTAATCCCAGCGGCTCCGACTCCTCATTCAGCACCGCGAGGGCCCCCAAAAAGATATCTAAAGTCTCCGCAAAGATGATTGCATCATCTGCAAAATCAAGGTCAGAGATCTTGACATTCCCAAACGATGCAGCGCAGCTTGATCTCTCCAACATCCTCCCTAAAATCCAGTCAATACAAGTGCTGAAAAGTGTGGGGGGCCAGTACACACCCCTGACAAACTCCAGTAACAACTGTAAATAAGTCAGAGATGGCACTACCACATTTCACAGCACTCTCAGTACCAGAGTAGAGTTCAGACATCAGATCGATCAGTTTTGGTGGCACCCCACGAAGACCAAGAATCCTCGAGAGGGCATCCCGATTCACTGAATCGAACGCTTAACAGAGATCAACATAGGCTGCAAGCAGCCCCTGCCGAAACTATCATCTGCGTTCGGTGAGGACACGAAGAGCAAGGATACAGTCAATCGTTGACCTCTTTGGTGTAAAGCCTGACTGCTCTGGACGCTGGTGCTCAAGCAAATGGTGCCGAACCCTATCAAGAATTATCTGAGCAAAGACCTTGCCCGGCACTGAGAGCAACGTCACCCCTCGGTAGTTGTTGCAGTCTTGGCGATCACCCTTTCCTTTCCAGAGAGGGACAACAAGGCCCCTCTTCCAATCAGTTGGGATGATGCCTGTGTTCCAGGCAGAGCACAAAGCTGCATGCAACGACACGAGTGCAGCATTTCCACCAGCCTTGAGAAGTTCAGCATGGATGACACAGATCCCTGGAGCTTTATCTCGTTTCAACCGGTTCACCGCAGCACGTATTTCCACAAGCGAAGGTGGACTTCAGTTGATAGGAGGGTCAGCAACAGGGTAACACCCTTGACATCCAACTCGACAGCTGGGGGATCAGCCTGGTACAACCACTCAAAGTATCTGGCCCGCGGGCCTTTAATTCAGACTCCACTGTCAAGAGCCTACCACTCTCTGCTCTAACTGCAGTGCTCAGAGGGATGGGCTTGGATGAACGCAATGCGCAAATTCCTCTGTAAGCGGGACGAGAATCACCTGTCCACAGGTGATGCTCTACCCCCTCACAGTTGCCTCGCTCAGAGGCCTCCTTGTCCACCCTTAGTGCACGTACAGTTTTATGCCTCAGCTCCTTGAACAGCTCAGCTCTGCCATTCAGCCTGGCCCTGCGACTCTGGTCAATGGTATCCAGTGTTCCTTGAGAGACAAAGTTCTTCTTTGCCCTGCGGTGAGTTCAAAGAAATCCACCAGCAACATCAAGGACGGTGGTCTTGAAGGCACTCCACAACTCTTCAGGATCCCCCAAAGCACCCAGACCCCCCAATTGTCCACTCAGCCTGTTCGCAAACTCCTCAGCTACTCTCTCATCCTTGAGCTTGCCAACATCCAGCCTAGGCTGGGATGATGCAATTCTCCAGGATTTAAGGTGCAGGTTTAGAGTTGCTACAACAAGACGGTGGTCAGTATTGAGGAACTGAGCACTCGGGTCGACCCTGCAGTTCTGGATCATCCTCCAGCGATCGTCAACGAGGACATGGTCTATCTCCTTTGCCACACCGCCAGCGTTGCAATACCAAGTCCAGCGATGAGCTTGTGGGCGCTGAAACCATGAACCGGCCACCCTAAGTCCATGACTTCTTGCAAAGTTAAGGAATCCTTCGTCTCATAATACGCTCGTTGACCAGTGTATCCTCAATTATCATTGGGGTCAGCTTATTGGACACAGCTACAGAAACTCCTTGAGTATGGTAACCATCAGAGCAACCAGACCAATAGTAGGTGAAACCACCCACCATGATCTCGCCGCAATCCAGTCTCCGAACCTCAGAGAGTGCTGCAATACCGATGTCCAAACGCTTGAGCTCAGATGATAAGAGACAGGTGATCATTCTCTCTTTGAATAGGACATTCCAGATACCCACCCGAAAGGACCGCCTCAGATTAACCCAAGGAGACCGCTGTCTGGTGGAACCATTCCCACAAAAATATGCACCATCGTTATATTTTGTTATCTTAAAACTCCGGATTACACTTCCGTGGAATCATCACGGAAGTTCTCTGAATTATATTTAAAGGAGATCTGAAAGAAATGATTACTCGCTGAAAATAAACTTTACGTTCACTGTCTCGACGTGGCGGGAAAACCTGAAAATATGGAAAAAAATTTTTTATCATACTCAGTGGCGTAATAGGTCTGAGTCTGGGAGGTCCGCGGTTCGAATCCCTGCTGGGTCATGGCAAATACTTTAAAAATGGTCCGTGCTGCTTTCTTGTCAACACTCAGCATTTAAAGTTACATTTTGGGAGACAGAGCAATCCAATTTATAATTCCCTTCTGATCCTGCTTTATAATTCCCTTCAAAATAACTCATATTATCATTATCAACCGGTTTGAACTGTGCGTCACAATGCTTGTTGCATCACAAAGACCGTGCCTCTTGTTACCCTGGCAACCAGACAAACAACTGACATTTTCAAACTTTGTGGCTGTGCGATTCCTACAAGCAGCGTTTTCCGATATCTCGTCAAAGATAATCGAGAAATAAAGGGGAGAGAAAGCAAAGAGTGTTGTGGAAGGAATCCATTCAAGGAAGAGGAGCGAGGAGGTGATTGGGAGACTTATTAATATCTGAGATCAAGGTACTACATCCAGAGCTGGCTGATGTCCGTTATGAACAACAAATTCGTACGAATATTCTCATTACCCTCAATATGTTTGAACTCCAGCACGGATAAACTACTGATAGTGAAACAAATTCAGTCGGTGGTGGACGTTCGGATAGTATCATTAAAATGTCCTCATGTTATCATGTTATGGAAATGATGATAAATATCCCCGAATGCGTGAACCTGAATCAAATTGAACCCACACATCTCCCTCTAACTTTCAGTCGGTTTCCATGGTGATGTTTTGTTTTTGGACAGGTTATCAGATGTATATTTTGGTGTCTTCGTTTACCTGTTATCATCTCTTGGTCATTCAGTGCTGCCGCAAAATTCACATCGGTAACTTCTTAAATTATGTGATTTTGGGAACATTTTAATGACTACTTCATTGATTGTCCTTGCTTGTATCTTCAGCTGTTTATTGTTTATTCGGTGACGATGTGGTCTAAGTTTGGGTGATATTAATCTGATTTCCTCTCTTTTCTTTGCTGGCTCATCTTCTCACGGATGTTCTTCATTGTCAACCTCCTCTTCCTCTTCTTCACTGTGTCCATCATTTTCCTCTTCATTTCATCATGCTGCTGTGGCATTTCCTTTTCTCATTGTCCAGTCCTGTTGTGGAGTTTTCTGTTTTGTTTCTTCACTCAATTCTCCAATCTGTTCCCCAATTTCTGTTTCTGTTGTTGTGATAAAATTTGAAATCTCATCTGTTTCTGTTTTCCTCTCTTTTTCTATTTTCTCTGAAGCACCAGTAAGTTCTGTTGGTTCTTCCATTTCTTTGGGAGTTTGTACTCTGGGAATCTCATCCCAAACGTATGTCCCAGCGTTCCATTGTGGCATTGGTGAAAGGTTGCCATTTAAAGGTGACCAATCATTTATTACCTCTTCAGTTTGTTCATCTCTTATTCATAGTTCCTCCTCTGTGAATATTTTCTGTTTGAGAAGAGTTAGACGGGAGTACGACAGGAGTCCTTCACTCAGAGAGCAGTTAATGTATGGAATGGTCTCCCTGGAAAGGTTGTGGCAGCAGAAACCGGAGATAAGTAGAAATTGGAAGTAGATCGGTACCTGGAAGTATTTGAGATGGAGGGGTATCAGGATGTTGACAGGACTTTTTGGGAGCTTGAGTATTGATGGATGATTGGGTGTACATATACGGAGTGTTGTTGGTGGTCTCGTCAAGGGGTGTTGTGTGTTTGATGGTGTGTGCATTTTTACCCAAGCTCATGCGCCCTCCGCTGAGGGGGCGGGGGGGGGGGGAACTACAACAATAATAAAACATGAAACACTGTTTAAAAATAATAATAATTTTAAAACATTTTGCATTTTCTTCTTTTGACCTTGTGTTGATAAATTGGTGTGATGTAGTGCAGTCAGGATGGGCTGAACTCTCACCTACCACTTCCTTCCAAAACCCCACATCATATCTTTCAAGCACCTGGATGTATCGATCAACCACACTCCAGATGACAGCAAGGAGGTGCGAATGCGGATAGATATGGGAAATCCACCATTCCGCACTGTAAATACATGTGTTCTACCCAATGTCAACCAAGAAACAAAAGCATAGCTTTCTCAGGCACGAATCATGTCAAGAGTACTGTACGGTGCCACCACCTTGTCGTTGAAGGCAAAAGACATCAGGCCATTAGACAGCTTCAGACGAACTTTATGGCAGCCCCTCCTCAACATCAAGTGGCACGATCGTATTCGAAACAAGAGTGAAATGGAGAGGATCAGCAACCGATGGAACCTCAGCAGTAGTAATGTGA
Organism: Eptatretus burgeri; assembly: GCF_056783735.1. Lineage (NCBI taxonomy): Eukaryota > Metazoa > Chordata > Myxini > Myxiniformes > Myxinidae > Eptatretus > Eptatretus burgeri. Next base: position 97,436,299 of record NC_140967.1, read on the forward strand.
TGGAAGGGAAGTTTTGTGGCTGGGCCACGTGATTCGGTACTGTTGCCTGGCAGCAGCTGTTGTGCATGGTTTTCTGGAAGGATGTCGTCGTTTGTAACTCGACCAAGATTAGTTTGGTTGAGAACATCCGAGAGTGGTCAGGGTGTTATATCACTGAACTCAAAGCGGCAGCACCAGAAATATGGATTGTGCCAAAAGGAAAATCAGCGGTTCTGGTGGTGTATAATTTGAGGAGGTGACCAGGGGCTTAACCCGATGTCGAATGATGATGAGAATGATGATGATGAAATAAGGCCGTTAATAATCTTCAAAAAGGGGGTTTAAATGAACCCAAACACACAGTTTTGACTCAATGCACTACCTTGGAGTTCCCTTTGTCTGCGTGCAACGTTTGGTGCCACCAGGTGTCATGGTTTTGGAGGTATGGAGGAGCCACTCTGATTGACGGATTGACTGACGCACACTGATATTTATCGTTGGAGATTCATTAAACCCGAGGAACTATTCAGGTCAGGTGTGGGAGCATGTGCCAGAACAGCGCGTCACTGTGTCCACTTTCCACGGGTACTCCAGGGGCCTCCGTCTCGCCATCCCCCAGGCAGATGCCAGGCCCATCCCCATCTCCTTGAGATGCTGGTGAACCAGCTGCAACCACGAGGCACGTGGTAGGCCCAATGGCCTCCTCTACTCACAAGACTCCCTCGCTGAGAGAATCTGGTGAGCAGGATCAGCATCAGGAAAACGAGCCACATGTCCATACAGCCGCAACTGACGCTCACGGATTATGCAGGTAACAAATCTCATCTGGATCTCTCTCAGCAACCGCTCGTTGGACACAAAATCCGACCAGCGATAGCCAAGGATTCTCTGAAGAGACCTGGTACCAAAGGAATTAAGTCTCTGTCTCAGATCCTTGGTCAGAGTCCAAGTCTCGCATCCATAGAGCAAGATTGGAAGCACCAAGGACCTGAAGACTCAGACTTTTGTCCTCCCGTACAGGTACCGGCAGTGCCACACCCAACGATTCAGTGAATCCATGACTCCCCAGGCCCGACCCAGACGTCTTTTGACCTCTGACTCACAGCCAGCAGAGACATGAATATCACTGCCAAGGTAAGTGAATCTCTCCACCACCTCAACATCCTCACCACAAACAGACACAGACAGGACAGCAGCATCCAAAATGTCATTGAAAGCCTGGATCTTAGTTTTGGCCCAAGAAACCCGTAATCCCAGCGGCTCCGACTCCTCATTCAGCACCGCGAGGGCCCCCAAAAAGATATCTAAAGTCTCCGCAAAGATGATTGCATCATCTGCAAAATCAAGGTCAGAGATCTTGACATTCCCAAACGATGCAGCGCAGCTTGATCTCTCCAACATCCTCCCTAAAATCCAGTCAATACAAGTGCTGAAAAGTGTGGGGGGCCAGTACACACCCCTGACAAACTCCAGTAACAACTGTAAATAAGTCAGAGATGGCACTACCACATTTCACAGCACTCTCAGTACCAGAGTAGAGTTCAGACATCAGATCGATCAGTTTTGGTGGCACCCCACGAAGACCAAGAATCCTCGAGAGGGCATCCCGATTCACTGAATCGAACGCTTAACAGAGATCAACATAGGCTGCAAGCAGCCCCTGCCGAAACTATCATCTGCGTTCGGTGAGGACACGAAGAGCAAGGATACAGTCAATCGTTGACCTCTTTGGTGTAAAGCCTGACTGCTCTGGACGCTGGTGCTCAAGCAAATGGTGCCGAACCCTATCAAGAATTATCTGAGCAAAGACCTTGCCCGGCACTGAGAGCAACGTCACCCCTCGGTAGTTGTTGCAGTCTTGGCGATCACCCTTTCCTTTCCAGAGAGGGACAACAAGGCCCCTCTTCCAATCAGTTGGGATGATGCCTGTGTTCCAGGCAGAGCACAAAGCTGCATGCAACGACACGAGTGCAGCATTTCCACCAGCCTTGAGAAGTTCAGCATGGATGACACAGATCCCTGGAGCTTTATCTCGTTTCAACTGGTTCACCGCAGCACGTATTTCCACAAGCGAAGGTGGACTTCAGTTGATAGGAGGGTCAGCAACAGGGTAACACCCTTGACATCCAACTCGACAGCTGGGGGATCAGCCTGGTACAACCACTCAAAGTATCTGGCCCGCGGGCCTTTAATTCAGACTCCACTGTCAAGAGCCTACCACTCTCTGCTCTAACTGCAGTGCTCAGAGGGATGGGCTTGGATGAACGCAATGCGCGAATTCCTCTGTAAGCGGGACGAGAATCACCTGTCCACAGGTGATGCTCTACCCCCTCACAGTTGCCTCGCTCAGAGGCCTCCTTGTCCACCCTTAGTGCACGTACAGTTTTATGCCTCAGCTCCTTGAACAGCTCAGCTCTGCCATTCAGCCTGGCCCTGCGACTCTGGTCAATGGTATCCAGTGTTCCTTGAGAGACAAAGTTCTTCTTTGCCCTGCGGTGAGTTCAAAGAAATCCACCAGCAACATCAAGGACGGTGGTCTTGAAGGCACTCCACAACTCTTCAGGATCCCCCAAAGCACCCAGACCCCCCAATTGTCCACTCAGCCTGTTCGCAAACTCCTCAGCTACTCTCTCATCCTTGAGCTTGCCAACATCCAGCCTAGGCTGGGATGATGCAATTCTCCAGGATTTAAGGTGCAGGTTTAGAGTTGCTACAACAAGACGGTGGTCAGTATTGAGGAACTGAGCACTCGGGTCGACCCTGCAGTTCTGGATCATCCTCCAGCGATCGTCAACGAGGACATGGTCTATCTCCTTTGCCACACTGCCAGCGTTGCAATACCAAGTCCAGCGATGAGCTTGTGGGCGCTGAAACCATGAACCGGCCACCCTAAGTCCATGACTTCTTGCAAAGTTAAGGAATCCTTCGTCTCATAATACGCTCGTTGACCAGTGTATCCTCAATTATCATTGGGGTCAGCTTATTGGACACAGCTACAGAAACTCCTTGAGTATGGTAACCATCAGAGCAACCAGACCAATAGTAGGTGAAACCACCCACCATGATCTCGCCGCAATCCAGTCTCCGAACCTCAGAGAGTGCTGCAATACCGATGTCCAAACGCTTGAGCTCAGATGATAAGAGACAGGTGATCATTCTCTCTTTGAATAGGACATTCCAGATACCCACCCGAAAGGACCGCCTCAGATTAACCCAAGGAGACCGCTGTCTGGTGGAACCATTCCCACAAAAATATGCACCATCGTTATATTTTGTTATCTTAAAACTCCGGATTACACTTCCGTGGAATCATCACGGAAGTTCTCTGAATTATATTTAAAGGAGATCTGAAAGAAATGATTACTCGCTGAAAATAAACTTTACGTTCACTGTCTCGACGTGGCGGGAAAACCTGAAAATATGGAAAAAAATTTTTTATCATACTCAGTGGCGTAATAGGTCTGAGTCTGGGAGGTCCGCGGTTCGAATCCCTGCTGGGTCATGGCAAATACTTTAAAAATGGTCCGTGCTGCTTTCTTGCCAACACTCAGCATTTAAAGTTACATTTTGGGAGACAGAGCAATCCAATTTATAATTCCCTTCTGATCCTGCTTTATAATTCCCTTCAAAATAACTCATATTATCATTATCAACCGGTTTGAACTGTGCGTCACAATGCTTGTTGCATCACAAAGACCGTGCCTCTTGTTACCCTGGCAACCAGACAAACAACTGACATTTTCAAACTTTGTGGCTGTGCGATTCCTACAAGCAGCGTTTTCCGATATCTCATCAAAGATAATCGAGAAATAAAGGGGAGAGAAAGCAAAGAGTGTTGTGGAAGGAATCCATTCAAGGAAGAGGAGCGAGGAGGTGATTGGGAGACTTATTAATATCTGAGATCAAGGTACTACATCCAGAGTTGGTTGATGTCCGTTATGAACAACAAATTCGTACGAATATTCTCATTACCCTCAATATGTTTGAACTCCAGCACGGATAAACTACTGATAGTGAAACAAATTCAGTCGGTGGTGGACGTTCAGATAGTATCATTAAAATGTCCTTATGTTATCATGTTATGGAAATGATGATGAATGTCCCCGAATGCGTGAACCTGAATCAAAGTGAACCCGCACATCTCCCTCTAACTTTGCCTTGCTTTCATCATTGCTTTTATCCTCGTCGTTGAGCAGATCAAGATGCCACCGATACGCCAACGCGGAGATCGCATCAAGAGACCCATGAACGCCTTCATGGTGTTTGCGAAGTTAAACCGGCAACAAACGGCCAACATGATGCCAGGAGCTGTAAATGGGGAGGTGAGCAAAGCCCTGGGGGTGACATGGCGCTCCCTCTCAGACGAACAACAACGACCCTTCTACGACGAGGCAAACAGGTTGGACTGTGAACACCACAAGATGTATCCCGGTACGTTGGAGTTCAACATTCCCCGTTCCGGTAAAAAAGCCAAAAGAATGAAAAACAAACTTTCCATGAAGAACTTTATTAAAGGTTTAAATTAAAACGTAAAGTCGTTTTGGTGCTTTAAGCTTTTGCCCTTCACGTTCGTGAAGATGAACAAAAAATTTATTTCAGCAGAGAAATGTCGTTCAATGTGGGGGATGATGGGGTATGTTGAATAACATTTCACATTCTTTGTTCCCGTTGCCAGAGGAGTAGATGACACTTTCTAACAACGGTGCCTTGGTGAACTTCATATAAGTTGTGTGTCCCCAGGAACCAAGATATTTCATTGAATCAGTATTTTAGTCCCGGAGCAATCTGATCTTTTGTCATGGACTTTCCTTCATCACCGTCAATTATCTCCATCATGACAATATCATGATAAACATGATTTCCCAGAAAATTTAACCAAAACATAATCACTAACAACATCGATCACATCATCTTGATCACATTTGACCAATACAGGAGATAAACACCAACAATATCGATCACATCATCTTCATCAAATTTAACCAAAACAGGACATAATCACCCACAATATCGATCACGTCATGTTGATCAAATGGTTCTGAAGTTTCTGTGTGTGGAGCACAATAAAAGATTGTTGGTGCATTCAAACTGCTTCCCCTGCTTGAGACATTACATGGCGACGAGGATGGGATTCTTGTGAGCGCGTGGAAAGTAAGTTGAGCTATTACAGTTATCTGTTGACCGAGCAACTCGACATGTCCCTGCATACGCTACTCGATCACCATGTCCCTCGGCTATATTGACCAGTTCAACCTGCGCATTCTACAGTTCGACAGTATTCATACCAGGCTAACGGCATAGAGGATGATTCCAGGAAGAAAGCGATCATGATGTCGGTTTGGGCAGCGAGACATTTACGATTCTGAAGAATCCCACCATGCCCAGGACCATGATGGATTTAACACACGTCGAGCTTGTGGCAGCGATGAAGGAGCACTGCGAACCTCCACTCTCAGTCATTGTGAGTCGATTCAATTTTTACATGTGTCGCCAAACCCCGACACAGTCCATTTCGGCATTTATAGGTCACCTGAAACACCTTGCCCAGCATTGCCAGTTTGGTTCTCCATTTGACGACATGCTGAGGGACTTGCTCGTAGTGGGAGTGTAACAAGATCGAATTCGCCGGCGCCTACTTGCTTTACGGACTCTGACATTTTCCAGTGGTAAAGACATCGCTATCGCAATGGAGTGTGCAGACAAAAATGCTGCAGATATTACTCGCTCCATCGCGTACCAGCCTGGAGCTGACCTGTCATCTGTCAATCGCGTGGAACAACATCAAACCAGAAAATCCGACGCCAAAACGCCTGGAAACTGCTTGGTGGCTGGTGCAGGTAAGTGTTGTTTCCGCTGCAACGGTGAGCATTCTCCCACTACGTGTCGTTTCAAGAATTCCGCTTGCAACGACTGACACAAGGTGGGTCATATTGCCTCTGCCTGCTCGTCTCAAGAACGGACGGCAAGGAGAGACAAATGCAAAACCCACCTCCTTGACTCAGAGCATAACCAGGAAGACATGACTGATGGAGACAGCCCAAACAGCCACAGTGATGAGTCGTCTGACCTTTTCCACACAAATACTGGCAGACAGTCTACTCCTATACTGGTTATCATAGATTTCGACGGATGGACCATGGAAATGGAGGTAGACACGGATGCTGCCGTCTCACTCATGAATGAAGCAACTTACCGCAACCTGTGGGGGGATTCTGAACAACCCAGCCTCCGTTGGTCCCCAATACGACTCACTACATATACCGGAGAGTCAATACAAGCCAGCAGGTTGTGTGATGTCATAGTAACCGAAGCAACAACACTCACCAATTACAACTCTTGATCATCCCCGGGATGGACCCACACTTCTCAGACGAAACTAGCTCGATGTTGTCAAACTCAATTGGGAACACATCCATCGACTGCAGGCTTCTCCTCGCGGAGGTACTGCAGCACTTCCTCACGAGATACCCGGACGTCTTCAAGGATGAACTCGGGACATTGAAAGGTTTCACTGCTAAGCTCAATGCTGAGGAAGATGTGAAGCCAATTTTCTGCAAAGCACGCCCAGTTCCTCTCGCCTTACAAGAGAAGGTTGATGCAGAATTAGCCAGACTGGAAAAGTTAGGTCTCATTGAGTCAGTTCAGTACTCAAATTGGGCTGCTCCAGTTGTTCCTGTTGTGAAGGCAGACAAATCGATATGACTTTGTGGGGATTACAAAATGTCAATCAACAAATGTTCCACCTTGGACAAATATCCCATACCAAGGATCGATGACTTATACGCAAAACTGAGCGGAGGACAGTCCTTCACCAAGCTTGACATGAGATCGGCCTACCTACAAGTCGTTCTGGATGAGGATTCCAAAGAATATCTCACCATCAACATGCATCGGGAGCTCTACAGATACAACCGCCTGAGTTTTGGTGTCAAATCTGCACCAGGAATCTACCAACGTTGTATGGATAGCCTCTTCAATGCTGAACCACGCGTTGTTGTTTCCCAAGATGACATCCTAGTCACTGGCCGCTCAGAGCATCATCATTGTGACAACCTCGAACATGTGCTACGCATTATCTTCGACTCTGGACTACGCCTGCGGAGAAACAAGTGAGAGTTCATGGTTCCGTCTGTGACCCATTTGGGCCATCGTATTGATGCCGAAGGCTTATATCCCACTGAAGAGAAGATCAGAGCAATCAAAGACGCCCCAGTTCCGACCAACATTTCTGAACTCAAGGCTTACATTGGCATGCTGCAGCACAACAGCAGGTATATCCCAAACATTGCTACCATGCTTGGCCCACTGTATTGCCTGATAAAAAAAGGCATCAACTGGAAATGGGACATTGCAGAGTCATCAGCCTTCCAGAAGTCAAAAGACATGCTGCAGTCTTCAAATGTGCTAGTTCACTACGACCCAGACAAAGTCGTGGTCCTGTCGTGTGATGCGAATCAGTATGGGGTTGGTGCTGTTTTGTCACACATCATGCCAGATCGCACAGAGAGACCAATCACATTCGCATCTCGTACACTGTCCCCAGCTGAGAAGAACTACAGTCAGCTGGACAAAGAAGGACTTGGCATTGTATTCAGAGTTTAAAAATTTCACCAGTACGTCTTCGGTCGACAATTCACGATTTACATAGACCACAGACAACTGATTAGTTTGTTTGGTCCAACAAAAGCGACCTCAGAGATCTTACCGCCTCGGATCATACGCTGGTCACTTACACTCTCGGCATATGATTATGACATTACGTACAGACCTGACTCCACAATTTCAAATGCAGACGCCATGAGTCACCTGCCACTTCCAGACAGAGTGATTAACTCCCCTGCACTTGGCAGCGTGATATCTCATGGAATTTTTGAATGACAACCCAACCGATGCCAACCAGATACAGACCTACATCAGGCGTGACCCATTTCTTTCCAAGGTCATTCATGCGACTGGGCAATGGTGGGGCCTTCGACACGATGCTGACCCTGAATTGTATTAGTACAAGGCTAGGTAGAATGAACGAAGTGTCGAGAATGGCTGCTTGCTGTGGGGATGGCGAGTGGTCATTCCCCAAATCTTGCGCACAAAGATTTTGGATCAGCTTCACGATTGTCATCCAGGCATTGTAAGAATGAAATCACTGGCACAGAACTATGTCTGGTGGCCTCACCTTGACTCTGACATGGAACAGCGTGTGAAACATTGTTATCCGTGCCAAAGCAGTCAAAACGCCCCTGCAAAGTCGCCAATGCATCCCTGGGAATGGCCCACTGAACCATGGCAGAGGATTCATCTTGACTATGCTGGACCCATCGACGGCCGTATGATTCTTATTGTTACAAATGCTCACACGAAATGGATCGATGCCTTTGTAACACATACAGCAACCTCACACACGACGATAGAGAGGCTGTGCCAGTGCTTTGCCACTCATGGTTTGCCACGCATGATAGTCACTGGCAATGGAACCTGTTTCTCAAGCTCTGAGTTCACTGAATTCACCCACCTGAACGGTATAATTCACAAGTTTGTGAGCCCACACCATCAAGCTTCAAATGGACTCTCCGAAAGCTCTGTGAGTTTCGTCAAGTCTGGTCTAAATAAGATACACGGTGGAAGCCTTCAGACCAGACTATCACGTTTGCTTTTCACTCATCACATCACTCCCCACACCACAACGGGGGTGACACCACCTGAGCTGCTGATGAAACGACGTTTGTGTACACGACTGGATTGTCTAAGACCAGACGTGGTGTCGGTCGTGCATCAAAATCAGTGGAAACAGAGACTTCATCATGACAAACATGCAATGCAGCGCTCGAAAACATCATGGACCCGGTGCTTGTGAAAAACCTTGGTTGTGGAAAGGCTTGGCGACCAGGAAAGGTTAACAAAAACGAGGGACCATTGTCTTACAAGATCGAATTCGAGGACAATCGAGTCGTCCGGAGACACCTTGATCATGTCCGGTATCGGTCTTGTGATCCTGTCATCTTCACAAATGATGTCTTGCCACTCCCTGAACCTGTGAAGAGCGACGTTGGTGCTGCAGATGGTACTGCACCACTCCCTGAGGCTGACCCCAATAACGCTGTTGCAGCGCCACCAGCATCTGTTGGCTTTGTACCCCGACGAGCATCAAGAGTTCCAAAGGCGCCAATCCACCTTGATTTGTTGCCGTTACTCATATATTCATGATCTTTGTATTACTTCCGAGTGTCTTCATTACTCTTGTGTTCATCTTTAATGCATTTTCACACTTAATGGGAGGGGGGAGATGTCATGTATTCATGTATGAGATCAACCGGAAGTGCGGTCATCGCGAGGCAGGAACATGGCGGCATTAGGAGGCTGAGCTCATGAATGGTTCTGAGGTTTCTGTGTGTGGAGCACAATAAAAAAATTGATGGTGCATTCAAACTGCTTTCCCTGCCTGATACATTGCAGTTGCTGTTCTCAGAACCGCATGCATCCAACAGATAGTGGTCCCAAGACAGTTATTCCATTAATATACGTGTAGATAGTCCCTTCCCTTTTGTCTCGCGGGACAACAGGGGCATGCGTTGTGAGGATCTCAAAGCTCGGTTTGCTTACATCATTCCTTCTTCATTTCATTTCTAACTTTATTCCTACTTTTCGTTTCTGATTATTCCTAAGGTAAATCTGAGCCACGTGGGCCCTTCGCTGTGAGATGGGTCCTCAGCTAAGGGCCAACAAGCATTACACCCACACCCCTCCGTAGAAAAAACAGCCTGCCAAACGCACACACAGCGGTAGTTTCTGCCCAATGGATGGGAAATGTACTCAACATGACACCGACGCTGCACGGAACGCGTACCGAGGCCGATATGAGAAAGACAACCCCGTGCCACTCTGCGCGGGTTGAGAGTGTGCAAGGCACAAGCGGCGCGTTCCTTTCAACCCATTTCTGGACTAATTATATCGATCAGGTTTCGCCCCGTGCACACGATAGCAGAATCGGGCGAGCGCTGGCCACATGCGTCATGGCGGATCGGAACGGAAGATGTTGTATGGAACGTGCTCTCAAAGGCAGACCCGTGCGCTGCTTACGTCACTTTATCATACAGAGCCGGGCACGAATGGACACATATTACTGTCTGTGCATGGGTTTGCCATAACATCTTACCTTCTCGCCTCTACGGCCAACAAAACTGTGATCTGACAGAGGCATGTTGTACAGCTCGGACCATGTTGGCACACATGGAGTGGGCATGTTGGCCAGCGCTGGCGGGGTGCCCGAGTAGGTGTGCGGGACTGACGCCACTCTCGGCCGGTAGTCAGGGCATGGCCCGGGGGTTCGTGCAACGCGATTCATGGTGCGGAGTTCGGTGTGGGCAATTCGTATCAAGTCGTGAGGACGGAGGAAGACATCTTTGTGGCATGGGATCACCTTGCCGGAAGTGGAATGTTGCTACTTCCAGCCATCGCGGCCGGGCCGCGCAGGGGGTCGGGGCCAATCAGAGCACCCGATTCGGGTGACAAACCCGAGTTTCGGGTGCCCCCCCCGCCCTGCGCTGCAGGGCCTATAAAGGTCCGAGCGGATCCTCCTTCTCTCTCTGTCCTGTCTCACCTCCCGCTCAAGCTGGTCTTGACTCCGCCTTCTGTCGTCATCACTGGACTCCTCCTCCTCTTGTCCGCCTACACGATGCTGACTCCACCCTCCCAACTCAAGCCCCTCCTTCATGCCCACTGTCACGACACGAGCTGCCCGAAGCATGAGACGATGCGCCAGCTGTCAGGGGGTACTGCGCCATGGAGCATTCTCCCCAAACATATTGGTGGTGCGTTCGGGGAATGCTTATCAATTATACAGAGGTACCGAGAGACCATAGCCTCACTCATCTCCTGTCTTGCTTTCAATTCCTCTTGATCGGGTTTTCTGTGTCTGTGTGTGTCAGTGTGTGTGTGTGTCCTGACATCTGTCTATGTAAGTATGCCTGCAGAAGATCGTTATTATTATTTTCGGGTTAGGTCTGCTCTGCGTCCACTTTCATAAGTTGCTTGTTATTTCTACACCACACCTCTCTTCCCTATCTCTGCACAACACACCCCAATAAACCTATTCCCCGTACCACATACTTTTCCTCGCCCCCATTGTACATAAATTATTATTAGAAATGGTCCCTGCTCATTTTTGTCTTTTCCTCCATTGATCCAGCATGATCTGAATCTTAGCTTAGTCGGGACTTTATTCCCAACGATCCGTTCCTCTTTGCCAGTATGTCCTTGAAATGTCGCTCGGCTGCATCTGATCCGGTAAAGTGATCCGGTCCGGTAGAGTGATCCGGTCCAGACAAGGCGTACTGAGGGCATGTTCCCCGGTAATTAAATCACGTTATTTTTAGGTAACCGGATTAACTGACGGAGGACCCTAAGTCACGTGTTTGAGTTATTGGCGTCCACGGTGGGTTGAGCGACCTGCAACTCTGCAGCAACTCTCAGTATCTTTATGTTAATAATTTGTAATGAAAGCAGATCACACAAAACGGTGAAAAGAAAAACTGTGAAAGTAATTGCCAAAAAAAATGGACTCCTGCCGACTGTATTATCGTGCTTTGCAAAAGCAGACGAGAGAGCATGGTGTGACACACAATGAAGTTCCACTTTGTGCACGTTCCTTAACCTTTTCTTCATGAAATATAATCGTCTGAACAGTAGAAAAGATTAAGCTTAATGCTTTGCTAAAATAAATTCACTCAGTTATAAAAATTGCACATTTGTTAAAATTTTCAGATTTCACTCCAGATTTTGACACTTATTTAGACCACGAGATCCGAATGTGAAATTTGATGTAATATTTTGATGATATACTTCAATAAGTCAGTGAGAGTCGATTGTGTTTCCAAAGTAAGGTGTGCATGAATCGGCCAAACAAAATGGTGAATTAACACCCCAGCACGCTGAGAGAGAGCTGATCAAAGATGACGCCTTGATAAAGGACATAATTAAATAAGGCCATTAATTATCTTCAAAAGGGGTTTTTAAATGAACCCAAACACCTAATTTTCACTCACACACTTTCTTGGAGTTCGAAGTGTGCGTGCAAAGTTTGGGGTTCCTCGGTTTCATGGTTTTGGAGTGATGAAGGCGACACACACACACACACACACACACACACACACACACACACACACACACACACACACACACACACACACACACACACACGCGCGCGCGCACGCGCGCACATGCACACGCACACACACACACACACACGCACACACGCGCGCACACGCACACACGCGCGCGCACACACACACACACACACACACACACACACACACACACACGCACACACACACACACACACACACACACACACACACACACACACACACGCACAAACACTTTTTAGTGTCGATGAATAAAAGATCAACTCAGAAAGGTCGAGACAGAAAGAGCATTCAAAGTGAAGATTAATATTTTGACACCAGTTTCAATCCAATAGGAAAGATAATAACATTTCATGGTAATTTGAACACACGTTCCCTCTTATTCCAAATGTATGAAAATGGTGGATTGACCCCCGCATGACCCCCCTTCAGAAACCAAGATATAGAAAAATATTTAAACCCCAATCCAACTATACAAGATACCTGAGAATGTTCCCAAGAGATCACCTAACAGGATATGAAGTCAAACCTTTTGTGTGCTCAGTGTGCTACATTTCCCTATTTGTTGCCCCCTTTTGGAAGTTGGCTCCTCGACAATAAAAGCTGCTTATCAATCCCAACATCAAAAATAAGTTAATTTTACCACATCATCGCTGATCCCTGAACTGTTTTCATCTTCAGGATGGGTGTACAATCCCAGGCCAAGAACAGCAACAGCCTCAGTGGTTCAAACAACAGCAACAGCCTCAGTGGTTCAAACAACAGCAACAGCCTCAGTGGTTCAAATAACAGCAACAGCCTCAGTGGTTCAGACCGGAGCAACAGCTTCAGTGGTTCAGACCAAGCCTCCTGTTTCTCAGGGTAGTGACCAAAATTTGGAAACCTCTCAACAGCAGCCAAAGAGGTAAATATGAAAAGTTATTGTCTCGCAAGGATATGATTATAATTGATAGCAAAGATTGACACAAAGTTCATCTGTCATCGATCTTTCTGTTTTCTTTTCTCAGCTCAACATGCACGTGCATTCACTGCCTTTGGCAGGAAACCTACCCACTGCTGGAAAGATATTTCAGCATACATCCACACCTACTTCGAAATTTGATTGAATACTACAAGGAAAAAAGAACAGCAAGCAGATTCTGCTGAGGTTCTTCCTTCAGCTCACCTGAAACAGGCTGCTGAACGTCCTCTGATGTCACCTCACCTTAACCGGTTGGCTGACCTGCTTCCATGTGACACGTCAGCTCAACTTGACCAGTTGGCTGAGCCGCCTCCACATTATGCCTCAGCTCACCTTGACCAGTTGGCTGAGCTGCCTCCACATTACACCTCAGCTCACGTTGACCAGTTGGCTGAGCTGCATTCAGATTACACCTCAGCGGATCTTTACCAGTTGGCTGACCTGCCACCACATTACACCTCAGCTCACCTTGACCAGTTGGTTGAGCTGCGTCCAGATTACACCTCAGCCCACCTTGACCAGTTGGCTGAGCTGCCTCCAAATTACACTTCAGCCGACCTTTACCAGTTGGCTGAGCTGCCTCCACATTACACCTCAGCTCACCTTCACCAGTTGGCTGAGCTGCATCCACATTACACCTCAGCTCACCTTTACCAGTTGGCTGAGCTGCCTCCACATTACACCTCAGCTCACCTTCACCAGTTGGCTGAGCTGCCTCCACATTACACCTCAGCTCACCTTGACCAGTTGGGTGAGCTGTGTCTAGATTGCACCTCAGCTCACCTTCACCAGTTGGCTGAGCTGCCTCCACATTACAACTCAGCTCACCTTGACCAGTTGGCTGAGCTGCATTCAGATTACACCTCAGCTGACCTTTACCAGTTGGCTGACATGCCACCACATTACACCTCAGCTCACCTTCACCAGTTGGCTGAGCTGCTTCCACATTACACCTCAGCTCACCTTCACCAGTTGGTTGAACTGCCACCACATTACACCTCAGCTCACCTTGACCAGTTGGCTGAGCTGCATTCAGATTACACCTCAGCTGACCTTTACCAGTTGGCTGACATGCCACCACATTACACCTCAGCTCACCTTCACCAGTTGGCTGAGCTGCTTCCACATTACACCTCAGCTCACCTTCACCAGTTGGTTGAACTGCCACCACATTACACCTCAGCTCACCTTCACCAGTTGGCTGAGCTGCCTCCACATTACAACTCAGCTCACCTTGACCAGTTGGCTGAGCTGCATTCAGATTACACCTCAGCTGACCTTTACCAGTTGGCTGACGTGCCACCACATTACAACTCAGCTCACCTTGACCAGTTGGCTGAGCTGCCTCCACATTACACCTCAGCTCACCTTCACCAGTTGGTTGAACTGCCTCCACGTAACAACTCGGCTCACCTTGACCAGTTGGCTGAGCTGCATCCGGATTGCACCTCAGCTCATCTTTACAGTTGGCTGAGCTGCCACCACATTACACCTCAGCTCACCTTCACCAGTTGGCTGAGCTGCCTCCACATTACACCTCAACTCACCTTTGCCAGTTGGCTGAGCTGCCTCCACATTACACCTCAGCTCAACCTTTAACTGTTGGCTGAGCTGCCTCCAGATTACACCTCAACTCACCTTTGTCAGTTGGCTGAACTGCCTCCACATTACACCTCAGCTCACCTCAACCATTTTGCTGAACTTCCTCCAAACTCTCAGCTCACCTTAACCAGTTTGCTGAGCTGCAACCAGTTTCTGTGGTCAGAATTTCTCTGATCACCCCGAATGAACTTTCTGAAAAAAAGTCAGGAAAATATTTCTGCCTTGGAGACTCTGCTTGTGGGTTCTACTTTTGGGACCTTTGGAGTTCTACGTTGGATGGTGCTTGATGAGAGGTCAGTTCATTTGGTTCAACATCAGTTAAATGATCTATTATTTATTTCGATATAAGAAAAGCAATGTATTTATTTATTTATTTATCATTTTTCAGCAAGATGAAGAAAGTGCTGGAAAGAGCTTTCTTCCCATTCCGACATCTTCACATTTGAAAGGCATGACAGTTCATTCTCAAGACATTCGTTGAATTCAATAAATTATCTGTGAAATGATTGATGGAGTTTGTAACATGGGTTTTCATTTGACGGTTTGGGTTGGGTATGAATGTGAGGGTTAAATTGTTTATTGTGGTTATTGGAGAGGGAAATTTGCTGTTCGCTTTATGGTTAGCTTGTTATTCGACCAAGGTCAGTGAAATATAAGCTTACTGGTAACAGGGGCACTGCATCAGCAGTACAGCCAGGTTTCCAGAAATGATGCAACCAGCAGCCACAGGCAACATACGAAACACCATTGGAGAGGGAAACATGAATTTAAAAAATGTCCTTGTGTGACGTAATATGGACATAAACGCGATCCACGGACCATGTTGATCTCTGACCTGCACATCATGTGTTTGAACACACGTGGAATACATTTTTAAAAAGATCTAAATCGTCAAAAATTAAAATATCTCATTGGGTTTACGACGAAAATGCTCAAATATTCATGATAAAAATAACAAATAAATATTTTTCAAATAAACAATGCTTCACAATCGAATGTCAAACGGAATGGTGTTGCAGATTGTGACGTCATAATGTGCGAAACGGAACATCTTTGTCATGTAGACCGGATTACTCACGGACTGAGAGCACCACCATGCAGACCTCTGTTCTGTATATCGCGGTCGTGGGATATTTTGGCATTTTAAACCTTTCTTGGATGCCTTGGATGAACAGTTCTGAACACCAACCTCGTGAGGAACCATCGATCACCATCTTGAAAAGTCTCGAACAACCTGCTGTGGTAATGAAAAAGGGATGGGGGATTTGGGGTCATTCACTGGGGTGCTGTATGTAAATTATTTTTGTTTACACAGTCAAGGCTCGTGGAAGCGATCATAGAATTGAGACGTTCGGCCTCTCACGAGCACAGTCGGCTGTGCTGCCATTTAAAGAGAGGGAAGGGATGTAAGGGGAGCGTACTCCAAAGATAGACTTAACAAGGCACCACCAGGTGTTCGAGGAGGTAGATACGTTTGAAAGTTCATTCTAAAGATTGGAAGAACATTATTTGGTTATGGGAGGTGATTTCGTTGTGTTGGTTTTGCTGGGTGGTTTGGTTGTGCTGGTTGGTTTGGTTGTGCTGGGTGGTTTGGTTGTGCTGGGTGGTTTGGTTATGCTGGGTGGTTTGGTTGTGCTGGTTGGTTTGGTTGTGCTGTGTGGTTTGGTTGTGATGGGTGGTTTGGTACAAATTTTGTCCTCATTAAAACGTTTAATTGTGTTCAGTACTGAGAGTGGAACTCCATGTCTTGGTTAAAGCACCCCAACCCTCCCCTACTGTTCACTGCACACAACCATCAAGAAGACTAAAGTGATGGTTGGTATTTGATTGGAAACTATCGTTATACAATCCCTGGTTCTCTTACCACATGATCTTGAATGCCCTTTTCTAACATGTCATTTCCAGGTTGGTCCTGAGAACAAAGTTCTAAAAACTTGCTGAAGAGAACGACCAACATGGACTCACCCATGGCGTCCACAAAACCAATGGATGTGTCCAACGAAGGAGTTTCCTGGAAAAAGATCAACTCTTGATGATCCATCTGAGCAGAGTAAGTAGATGTTACAGATGATTGATAAGTACATATTACAGATAATTGATTGTTTTGTATTTTGTAGAATTGAATGATGAATAATAATTTTAAAACGTCAAGGGTGAGGGTCAGGTATCCAATCAAATGGGTCAGGGTCAGGTATCCAATCAAATGGGTCAGGGACAGGTATCCAATCAAATGGGTCAGGGATCCAATAAAATGAGTTAGGGTCAGGTATCTCATCAAATGCGTCAGGGTCAGGTATACAATCAAATGGGTCAGGGTCAGGTTTTCAATCAAATGGGTCAAGTATCTCATCAAATTGGTCAGCGATCCAATCAAATGGGTCAAGGTCAGGTATCCAATCAAATGGGTCAGGGTCAGGGATCCAATCAAATGGGTCAAGGTCAGGTATCTAATCAAATGGGTCAGGGTCAGGTATCCAAACAAATGGGTCAGGGATCCAATCAAATGGGTCAGGGTCAGGTATCTCATCAAATGGGTCAGGGTCAGGTGTACAATCAAATGGGTCAGGGTCAGGTGTCCTATCAAAGATGGACCTGTTGGAACCCGGTAATCTCTGTGAGAGGTTATGAAGTGGCAGTTCTTGTTATGTCTCTTATTAATTACGTAACACACCAGTACACAAATGCCACACAAAATACACCACAAAAAACCACACAAACACCAAACAAAACAAGTCCTGGTGAGGATCTGCAATATCTGATTGCTCTTTATGTTGTTTTCTTCACATAAAAGTGATTGCTCAGTACAAGTCATCATGTCGTGTTATCAAATAAATTGATGTGGGCCGGGGACCGGTGGCGAGAATGACCGCGAAGTGGGGGAAGTTACGTCGTCTCCCACCAGACTCCTGGAATTGTCGGCCATTGCTCACGGATAACTCCGTGAGGCGGTGGGTTGCTTAACCGACCGTGGATGCCAATAACTACACCACGTAGTGCAGGATCTTTTTGTCTTGAACCAATTTACCTAATTAACTACGCGGTGTCATCTACCGGGGAACCACGCCCTCGGCACGTCTTGCTCGAACCGGGTCACACTACCGATTGCGGTAGAGTTCCACCTACTGACTACCAACTCCGGTTCAGGTGCAGTCGAGTGGAACTGCCAAAGCCGTGCCGGCTTGGATGAGCAGATTAACGGGAACAAATACCCGGCGAAAACTCAGATACGAACCATGCTGGACCAATGAAAGAAAGGACAGAAACGAACTGGGAATATTTCTGCAATTGTTTTATTTACAGCAAGCTTATCGCGGATATACATGAGATTTACAATGATCGAAAACACTTACGCAGTTGTACTTGGCAAATGGTGCCACACACACAGACGAAAATAAAACCCAGGTGAATTCCAAGGAACCTCGCAGCCAGGGAGAGAGACGAGCTGGGGTCGCGGCTCGGCTGGGTACCTGCACGTTGGAGGGAGGGGGTGATCCGTGGTGCGGCACCAGCCAATGGTCGTGCAGATCGGCCCGCAGTCATGCGTGGGGCTCGTGTCCGTGGATCCTAGGGTGGGGATCAGGGTCGCGGACAGGACCCAGCGAGAGACCCAGTCGAGGTCGGGTGTCCTCGGGCGTTATCAGAATCGACCAGACGGATCGCTCCACCAACGAAGAACGGCCATGCACCACCACCCACAGACTCGTGAAAAAGCTCTCAGTCTGTCAATCCTCCTCATACACCAATGTCAAGACTCCAGCAAAACTCCAACGAATGCCCCAGCGAATGCAGAACTCAACTGAGCCTTTTCACTGAACTCCAACGAACACGCGTCTCAGAGGGTCCCTTTGTAGTCCATCCCCCTCCCTCAGCGAGGTGGGGCCTTGGTCAAAACTGATGTCACTGTCCGCCCTAATTGGACAGGGCCTCCATGGTCCGCCCCTTCTCGGCGGAATTTCGGCCATGCCGGGAGCCCGCCCCCTCCACGCGTGACTGCACTCTCCAAAAAAAAGTGACCTCACAAAGATTTCGCCTCGGAAAGCGAGAAAAAGGTACTGTGGTTCAAATAAGAGGGGAAATAAAGATTAATTACCCTAACTAAAAAAAAGATCGCAACACACCCCTTCAAATTCCCACTATACACAAGGAGGGATTCTGTCCACACATATACTGAACGGCATAACTAACTTCAGGGCACCTGTATGTTTGAATGCATATGGTTCCGAGAACCGCAATAATATAATGGTGTATTAATGGAAGAGGTTGACGGATGGGATGTTCACACTGAGACTTGTCCCGAGAGAGACGGTGATGGCGATACTGAGGTGGATGGGATTGGGAGAAGCAGAAGTTGTTCTGGTGGAGGGGATGTACAAGGTGGTTGATCCTGGGATGTTGGATGAGTTCAGTGTGAACATCAGGTTGAGGCATGGAAGCTCTCTCTCCCTCTCATGTTCATCATGGTGATGGAGCTGATCATCAGGAGGGTAAAAATGAAGGGTATTTGGGGAGGATGTTGCATGTGAATGATCTGGTTGTTGTGGTGGAGAGTAATAGCCCTTGATCCAGACCCCAACATTTTCATCATCGGTATCAATCAGACACCGTGAGGCTAATGGTGTTTTTTATCAAGGCTCGTGTCCCTTGAGATGTTAAATGTTTGATACCAGTGTGAAGCTCTTTACCATCTCGGTTTTAACACTCGGTAAACAACCCTAACCCCCTCAGGTCACCGATTGCCAGATTTTTCACCCACAATGCATCTTGGGTCATCATTTTATGGTGTATTAAGAATGTATTCAAGTATTTTCATAAAATCTTTGTATGTTGTTGCCAAGGATATTAAATTCCTCATATAATGGTATAAAATTATCCACCAGTGATGAATATAATGATCACAATGACCTTTCAAACGTGGTTGAAATAACCTCCGAAAACCGCTGAAAATGAAGTTTTTAAAAATCATCTCGTTTATGATTATGATTTCTGAATTAATCATATGTTTAATAACTTAAAGACGTCTTAAACCCAGATCACGTGATTCATCAATAATTTATCACAGGAACCCTTTCCCAACGTTTTGATCCTATTTACAATCATATCTGACACCTGTTAACAAGTTTGTTCCCCATTTTATACAAAGACCCTCAAATGACGCTTCTCGACGATTTTATGAATGAAATTGGAATGTAACATTCTTGGTGAAATTGATTCAAGTTTGGGGACATCCATCCATCCATCCATCCATCCATCCATCCAACAATGAGGACCATACTCTGTGCAGAGCATTGGTGCTGCCTCAGCAGTCTCCTTGGCTATTGGACACAATTCTGGGCGGGTTGCCAATTCGACACAGGATACCAGCAAGCTGGCACTCATTTTGTCTCGGAAGGATGACAGGCAGAGTCAACCCCACCTGGTATTAATTCAACAGCGATTGGGATTTGAACTCAGGATACTCGGATCCCAAGACCACCTCCCTAACCATGAAGCCAACATCAGGCAAAAGTTTGGTGACCCAATGACTCTATGGTCTGGTTAGTGACCACGTGGTACACATTTGGGAAGCTTGCACCTTTTGGGACAAGAACAAGCCAGTAGCTGCAGTACAGCTTGGGGAGTGGGTTGTCCATCTATCCAATGTACTGCCAGCTGGCCATGTCCATCCTGGGTCTCCCAGTACCAGCCTCTCCTCCCCCACTGCCCCCCACCCCCCATGGGATTCGGTGCGTGCCGATGGACATAGAAACCGGTACACTGAGAAAAAACATCACAGAATCGTCGGACAACATCCATGAATGAAAATATAAATAAATGAAAAAAAAACATGAAAAATCAAATGCAGGTGAGTTACCTGTGACAATGGGGGAAGCACGGTTTTATTTGTATGCTTACACAATGTGTAATCACACCCCACCAGTACACAATCAACTGACAATGATCCGAAACATTTTGGGTGAAAAATCTGGCATTCGGTGACATAATCTGCATATGTGGCTATCTGAGGGGAACAGTGACTGAGGATGGTGATTTGGAGGCAGAAGTATGGAAGAGGATTCAGATAGGTTGGAGTGCTTGGAGGAGGGTGGAAGGGAAAATGGCAGATAGAAAGATATCAGGAGAATTGAAAGGGAAAGTATTAGTGTCTTGTGTGATGCCGGCCTATCTTTATTCTCGAAATGGTGACACTGACAGACAACAACAAGGTTTGCAAGTTTGTGAGACGACTGGATTAGGATTGCGAAAGTGAAGAGGGTGGATAGAAGGAGGATGGATGAAACGAGGGAGCAGATTGGTGTGCACATGTGCTTGACAGGGAGATTGGTAAAAAGCCAGCTGAAGTTGGCTGAACACTCGGTATGGATGGAGGAAGAGAAAATGGTAAAGAAAGCACATTTGTTGAGGAAGCAAGGTAGGAGGAAAGTAGAGAGACCAAGGTTGAGATGGGAATGTTGTGTGAGGATGGATATCAAGAAGGTGGAGATGGTTGGAGAGTGGACTGAGTTGGTTGAGGACACGAAGCGAAGTGGAGGAGTATTGAAGTCAATGCAGGGTAGAAGCTTGTTGCTCATGGACCTCATCCACGTCACAGCAGCTCGGTCTCGGCATGCATGCATGCGTCCATCTGTCAGCAATTGTCCTTTGATTGCGACCACGAATCGAGTAATTAAGCCACCCCTACATGACACTGATGCTCAAAAACAAAGTTTTTCAGCATAAGTATTGGGACACAGTGATTGATAACTCATTCAAATTCAGCAGGAATTCCCAAGTGTTGGATTGTCAATCAAACCAAAGATTGTTCTTGTTAAGGATATTGAATGAGTTTCATATCAGTAATGGCATTTGGCATTTTGGTTCTTTTCCATCAATCTTTGATTCAAAGTATTCTCATTTTCAATTTGATTTGAATGTTTGGGTAATTCGTTAAAGGAGAATGATAATGAATCGGAAAGACCCAGGAAGATTGTCCGGTGTGTATTACGGACAATCGTTCCCCTGATTTGTACCTTGTATGAGAAACGTGACGTGTAGAAGGTTCACACGATGTAAAACCCATCACACACACTTCACGTTTCTTTGAGTTTTAATTGTTCAGACATTCCCCTTGGTGCTCCACTTCCCTTGTTCTGTTCTTTTAGACAATCATTTGTCTCTAATTAAATTCACATGTTTCACACTGATGTGAAAAGATTGTGATGAACCCTTTTTGAATTGGCAGTGGATGAAAAATTTCCATCTTTCACTTGGACAATAAAAAAGAATGAAATGAAATCACTCCGTTTTGTTGCATCATTCCTTCCTTTTCCCACACCACAATCCTCCAGACTTGGTGAAGAACAATCTGCTGTAGAGATTGGGGGAAAGTAAAGATCTCGGAGAACAAAACCTCAACGGAATCTGTAAGTTTGGAGGAAATGAATTGGGGGGTGTGGGGGGGGGGAGGAGGGAATGGGGAAGGAATTGTGGGATTGGTGTGGGGAGAGTACCAAAAGTGGTGGTGGAGGTGTGAGGGAGAGAGGAGGTGTGGGAGGGAAGAGAGTGAGGAAGGAGTGTTGGGGTTGTGGGAGGAAGATGGGAAGTCCAATGAAGGACACCATGTGGTATAATAACTAGTCTCCATTGGTTGAGGAAGAATAAACTTTTGAACGGCCGACGACTCCAGTCAGACCAAATGGATGTTTTTTTGAAATCACCTTTTTTATATTATTATTTTTTAGGTTCTTGCGCTAGACGAAGTTTTCCAACATGTTGCCATTGAAGGCTCCAACAGGGACACCTCCAGGGCAGACACAAGCACCACTGAAGTGTCCCACAATGGAGTCTTCCTGCACTGGGAATGATCATCTGGAGGAGAGCCCTGCACCTGGTAACGATGTTTTATATTTCCTGTGAACTTTCTTTTTGATCCTTCTTTATGTCATGAAATTGTGCTCAATCATTTGTTCACAGCAGGTCAACAGGTTTATTGGAATGAATTGTTGATAAATTATTTTGTGTTCGGGTTCCTTGTGATTCATGTTTTAACAAGGTGATGTTAGCTTCATTATCATCACACTCTCACACTTGGGGAACGACTGTCACCATTTAATACCACAATGAGGAACTTAATAAAAACAAGAATCAAACTACGTTGGGTTTCCCTCCATCTGATCTTGTTATTAAATATATTTTTCTTTGTATTGACACGTGTCTCCCTCATCCCATAGAATTTCTGGAGGACATGGAAGACGACAACTCGAAACAGGACCTGGAGTATGAGGAAGAGGACGACGTGGTGGTTGTTTCTTGGGAAATCGTGCTTCATGATGTGATAACTCTCATGGAATGTTTATTCGTTTTTGATTCGTTCAAACGATTCTACAGGATCCTGAAATTGTCATTGGGAGGATTTTTCAATCGTTGAGAAATCAGTAGAAGAGGAACAAGGGACGGCGTGGATCCGAAATTACTGCGATTGTGCATCGGAATTCTTTTGAGACTGGTGACATGACGCAAATTTATTGGGACTGGTGAGAGGAATGATTTTGACAGGAAATGGAACTCTGTCCTCTCTGATAATTTTATTTCAATAAAAATTAATATCATTGATGATGTTGAGAATCCCCTTTTCTCATCGGGACTTTCCAAGTGCCGCTGTGGCTGTTCCAACACCCAATCATAGTCACCTCCACCACTGAAAGTGCTTTCACGTCTGATTGTCTGTCTGTTTGTATGGAGGATATCTCAAAAAGTTGTGGACGGATTCGAATGCAAAATGGTGGACAGCTTGGGTGTGTGGCAAGGACGAAATGCTTAGATTTTAGTGAAGATATTAATCGTGATCCTAGAATTTTAAAAGTAATTCTTCACTAATGATATATCGGACCAAAAAGACATATTGCACGAATTTTCAAAAAGTTGTGGACGGATTCTCACGAAACTTGATGGAAGAACAGAACAGAAGAATCATGGAACTCGATCAGATGCTGCAAGGCCAGAGTCATCATGCAACTCCACTGGATGGCATCAGCTTACATGTCTTGAAAACTTGCTCTGTTGCTCTTGCACATCCTCTCTCTCTCTCTCTGCCCTTTTCACTCCAACATTTGGCCGAGATCATCTTCCATCTGCTTGAAATGCAGTTACATCATAACATGACATAAAAAATAGGGGCAATACCCCTGGGTGCTCACCTTGTTGCAACTGGATAAGAAAACCAGGGAACCACTGAAGGTGTGGATAACCCACAAAATATTTAACGAATAGGAAAGTAAATACCTGTGGATTGTTTTTAATGCCGTGAACAAACTTTGGTACATCATGGGTGATGAAGGTTGTGGTCAAGTTTCATCAATATTGTGTGTGCAGTTTCCAACAAGAGAGAAAATACCGATTTGGGGGAGGGGGGCAACCCCCCCCCCCCCGTAAAACCCCTGAGACCATGCTTTATTCAATGTCTTGAACAAACTTTAGTGCCTCATGAAGAGTGAATGTTGTGCTCAAGTTTCATCAAAGTTGTGTTTGTAGTTTCGGAGAAGAAAGCAAATACATATCTTGGTGGGCAACCTACCCCCTGATACCCTGCTGGATGCCAATTTTTTTTTCTAGATGTCGTGGACAAACTTTAGTAAATCACAGGTTTTGAAGGGTTTGGTCAAGTTTCATCAAGATTGCAAGTGTAGTTTCTGAGAAGAAAGCAAATATCTATTTTGGGGTAAACCCCCCGTAGACACCTTTAGGGGCCAATTTTTTTTAATCCCATGAACAAACTTTGGAACATCACGTGTGTTGAAGGCTGTGGACAAGTTTCATCGAAATTGTGTTTGTAGTTTCAGAGAAGTTGCACATGTTTGTGGATAGACGGACGGACGGAATGACTTCGCGCCATCCCATAATCTCCCCGGAACTAGAGAGACATGAAAGAAGTAAATAGACACCTGAAATTTATTCATTTCATCTGTATAAAGCAAGTTTTACTTGGTGATTTGTACTAATATTCAACTATATATTTGCAGGAACGAGTTCCTGGGTCTTGTATGACAATGAACTATGCCTCGAACCAGGGAGCACACAAACTGCGATTTTGAAAGAGGACGAATTGTTGGCCAATCGGAAGGTGGAGTTAGCCAGCATCAGATCACTCAGAACCTTGGAATTCCACTTTATACGGTCAATCAGATGATTGTGCAATTCACCAGCGAAGGCACGGAATCTACAGCTTCCTGGTCTGGGCAATCTGGGCCTTCAGATAGGTGTCTTCGAGCTGTCAAGTGGAACATTGAGAAAACTCCCCGTTGCAAGGCAGGTCCAAGTTAGCTCAATAATTGTCATGTGGTACCGTCATCAGTTGGGCTACTATGGGAGAGAGCAGCGAGGAGAAAATCTCTTCTTGGACCACCCAACATTCAAAGGAGAAAGAAGTGGGTTGACGAGATGGCCAACAGACCCTTGGAGTTTTGGCAAAACTGTCATTTTTTTTCAGATGAGTCCCAACTTGCTCAATTTTCTGAGAGTGGACATGTAGATTTCCCTTGTGGAGTGGGTCTGGAGACTTCCCAGTCAAGAGTTCTCTTTGAACCGATTGCAGCCAACTGTCAAACATAGTGGTTTTTCAATGATGGTGAGGGGAGGATTCTGGAGCACTGGTCGATCAGAGATTGTAGAGTGTGTTGGCTTTCTGTGAGGTATGTAGAGTGTGAGGTATTTGCTCTGCTGCGTGCTGTTCTAGTTTGAGAGACGTCATCCGAGATGGAAGAATTGAACAAAGCTTTTGCTTCAGAGCAAAATGACCATCCATGATGGACAATGACTTTATTTTTATTATTATTATTATTTATACATTCAATGTCAAAGTTCGCATAAGAGCGAACACACAGAACATATAAAAAGGGCAGCAGAAGACATGAGGGATGGGAGAGGGAAGCACAAAACAGTGTGGAATAGACACATGAGGAGATCTGTGGAAAGGAGAGGGATGGGGCAGGGTACACGGGATAAACACGATGGACACTACAGGGACTTTCAGGAAGGAAAGCAGGGAATATAAAGGAACTGGGTTTGGGTTGGATTAATGGGGGTAGAAAAGATCCTGCTTTTGGATGGGGGAAGATAACAGATGGTTTGAAGAGCTGGAGGGAAGAGTGTGATTGAATAGAGTGAGGGGGTTTGTTCCAAAGGTGGGGGAAAAAAAGAG
The DNA here is from genome assembly GCF_056783735.1 of Eptatretus burgeri. Lineage (NCBI taxonomy): Eukaryota > Metazoa > Chordata > Myxini > Myxiniformes > Myxinidae > Eptatretus > Eptatretus burgeri. The sequence continues at coordinate 97,462,151 of NC_140967.1, forward strand.
GAATGACACAATGAAGGTGAGCAGTGATTCTTGATTTTGGTAGTTCAACCAGAAAGGGGTTGATGGCAGACCTTGAGCGCCCTGTAGAAATATGTTCGGGACAGACAGCAGACTGAGCGGGGGTGGGGTGGGGGGCAAGGCCGGAGAAAAGATGGTAGAAGACAAAGACCACCGACCTGCCTGCAGTGAGAGAGTGAGAGACCCAAAGACTCAGCCTCATCACAGCAGACACCAATGATCTAAATGCCTTGGTTTCCACAGCGTGAAGCTGAGAAAGGTGAGAGGAGGGAGCACCAGCCCAGAGGGGAGAGTAGTACTCCATCAGGCTGTGGATGAAAGCTTTGTATGTGGTCGAGTTCAGGTGTGCCAAGGAAGGACTTTGCACGATGTAGGATTCCCATCACGACTGGCTCTGGAGGCCACCTTGGAGATGTGGCTTTCCCGGGAAAGATCATCGCAGATATTGACGCCCAAAAGTTTGAATGAGAAGCCTTCTTCAAGAGGACTGTTGAGAAAGTAGATGGGGGCTTTTCTTCCAGACGGTCCTTTCAGAGAGACAATGTGAGAGTGTGAGATTTGCCAGGCTTGAAGGACATGTCCCACGTATTGGACCAGCTTGTGATTTTACCCAGATCTTCAGAGAGTGAAGAAGCTGCTGCTTGCCGATCTGAGGGATGACAGATGGTGTGGCAGAAGGTGGAGTCATCAGCAACGAGATAAAGAGAATTTTCCAGTCAGACAGATCATTGATGAAAACCAGAAAAAAAGCACTGGGCCCAGAACACTGCATTGAGGAACTCCAGTCTGTAAAGGAAAAGGGGATGAGAATTCCATCAAGAGCCACACATTGACTGCGACAGGAGAGGAAGTCTGCGAGCCATGAGTTGAGAATTCCTTGGATACCATAGGAAGAGAGTTTGGTGAGCAGGGCAGGGTGCCAGACCGTATCAAAAGCACATGATATGTCTAGGAAGATGGCTCTATTCTCATGTCTGGCAATGAGGACCTCCATCCTTTGTTGGGAAAGCAGGAGCTGAAAGTCCAGGGAAGAGTGACCTGGTCTGAATCAAAATTGATGATCAGAAATCAGACCTTTGGAGAAGAGGAAGGATTTAATGTTGGAAGCGATGATGGCTTCCCTAACCTTGCTGATGATTGGGAGAAGGCTGATTGGTCTGTAGTTGCAAGGATCTGTTTTTGCACTTTTTTATGCAGAGTGGTAATGTTTGCTGATTTCCAAGCAGATGGCAGATGACCTTGAGTAAATGAGAGGGCGAATATAATAGAGATAGGGTGAGCAAGAGCAGCTAGTTTAGGGTTTTAGGACACGTGGGCTGATGCCGTCTGGACCAGTTGCAGAATCAGAGTCGAGATTTGACAGCAAGCTCTCCACCTTGTCAGGAGAAAAGAACACAGAGTCAAAGAACAACTGGGTGTGACTGGGTAAGATGGGTAGAGAAAGCGTTGGGTTTCGGACACAAGATTTAGAAACAAACACAGAGTTAAGGCATTCAGCCTTTTCACGTCCAGTGTCAGCTCTGCGGCCATTTTGAGGTAAGGACTGGGACAGAGGGGAGAACATTCGCCAGAAACATACTTAACTGGACACCACCAGGATTTGGAGGAGGGAGACTGGTTTGAGAGTTCAGACATCAGACTTGAGATTTGAATGATGTTTCCTGGCTCTCCTCAGGGTAGACACGCACCTGTCCCATGCTTTATGTAAGAAACTGAGATTGCCTTCAGTTGGATTTGCCTTCTATGAGGCGAAGGCAAGTTGTTTCAGGAGAACTGCCTCGCCGCAAGCTTCAGTGTACCATGGGTGGGAGGAAGGGTAGGACAACTGAATATGAGAGGGGATAAATCTGCGCATGAGGGAAAGTAAGTTCCTTTTAAAGAATTCCCAGGATGAGTTGATGTTGGAGAAAGTAGATATGGGGATGGGAGACCAGTCTCGAAGTTTGATGGCTGCTTGAAGAACCTGCCAGTCAACCTGAGTGAAATGCCAGACTCAACGGGGCTGAGGAGGTTCTCTAATAACAACCAGAAAGATGTCTACTTTCACAAGGACGTGGTCAGAAGAACTGATTGGAGCCGAGGAAGAATAGCAGACGTTTTCTTGGAAATTGGTCAAAATGAGATCCAGAAGAGATGGAGCACCATTGGTTGAGATCTGGGTCTGGACGTTGACCGATTGAGTGAGTCCCAATGAGTCGCGGAAGACTTTTGCTGAAAAGCCTTGGTAGGTGAGGGAGGTACCCACACCCAGTCAACTGGCATGATGGCAATTGAAGTCACCACATATGAGGAAGAGAGAGTTCAGATGAGAGGATAGAAGTTGGTCCATGTTTTCGGATAGTGAGGTGGAAATGGAATCGTCACTTGGTATGACAGGAAACAGGAAATGACTTGGTATGAAGATAGATATTAAAAAAACAGAAAGGGACCCACAAAAGTCTGGAGTGCAAGAACTTTAATAAGCCTGGCGTTGGCTTCGCGGTTTGGGTGGCTGGCTTGGCATCCGAGAGTCCTGAGTTCGAGCCCAGTCTGCTGCTGAATCAACACCAGGGGGTTGACCAGCCTGTCATCCTTCCGAGGTCGGCGAAATGAGCAACAGTGTACTGGTAACAGGGGCACCAGTGTACTGGTAAACATCAGCAGCATAGCCTCATCCCTTACCAATGATGCAACCAGCAGCCCCAAGGCTGCACAACTGGTGTATGTGTGTAGAACCCTTCCAGTACACATGGGAGAGTTTTTAAGCCTTCTGGAAACAAAATGCACTTTTAAACATCTGCTAAAATCGAAATTTTATTTTAAACAAAGCCACTCCCACTCACCCATCCCACTTACACCTCTCCCCATCCCAGATCTCCACACAGTGCTAAAGTAAAATTATTCTCTCCCAGCATCACTTCAACTCTCATCTTGTATATGTATGTATGTATGTATGTATGTATGTATGTATGTATGTATGTATGTATGTATGTATGTATATATATATATATATATATATATATATATATATATATATATATATATGTATATATACATATATGTTTATATATATATATATATATATATATATATATGTATGTATGTATGTATGTATGTATGTATGTATGTATGTTCCCAAAATACAGCCAAAACGGTACATGACAGCGCAAAAATTTTCGTGCCACCTTGCTCACCATTTGCCTGTGGTGTGCAGTATCAAGTTTCATTAAAATCGGTCAACGAAAAAAATTATTAAAAAATCAATTCCCGATTAAGTCAAGTACTCTTCGGGATTATTTGATCAATGCAAACAAACAACCTCAGCGGTATGGTTCGTTGGAGCTATCTTCTCTTTTTTTTGAAATGGTTTATTGAAAAAAATCTGAAACATTTGGTATAGACAAAGAACGATTTATTTTTAAGCATAAAATAAACATCGCTATTTTGATCTACTCCTTCCGTGTTGATTAATAAATAAAATTGTGTTTTGAAGATTAGCGCAATAATTTCTTCGACTTTCTTTTCTGGTTTTTTTTTTTTCACATTGACGCGCAACATCAAGTTTCATTCAAATTGGACAACGAAAAAAATTATTTAAAAAAAATCAATTCCAGATTCAGTTAAGTATTCTTTGTGATTATTTGATCAATGCAAACAACCTCAGCGGTATAGTGAGCTGGAGCTATCTTTTTTTTCTTTTGAAATGATATTTTTTTCATCAACCGCTGTCACAACGGGTTCACAGGTCGTCTAGTAATTCATTAAAGTTACGACAAGCAAACATACTGTACTCAGTAACCCACAGACTAAACGACATTATTACCTGTTTCCCTGTAACAATGGACAGGGAGGTCAAAGGGCACAGGAAACGCAAGGTTCTAGTTCACAAGTGATGGTGGGTTTGCAGATCCAGTGCAAAAGACATGAGAGTTTTTTTTCTGTGTACGAAGCAGGAAACAATTACAGGCAATGAGACACTGGTTTCGACCTATTTGAGTCAGTGTGTAAGCAAGATGTCAAAGTTCATGCAAAAAGTAAATGAGTTTCACGCCAGGCAGCCAAAAAGTACCATCAATGCCTGTGTCACGTAAATATGCTTTCGCCACCTTTGAAATAAGTATATAAAAGTCAGTGTGAGCCTGGTGCATTCTGGGGGCCTTGAGGGTTGTGCTCGATGTGCAGCGACTTACAAACATTCGAGGCACAAACAAGACTCCCAGTTCGAATGATCGGATCATCAACTGAGTCCCACTCTTCCCAAGAGCACCCCAAGCAGCTTTGGATAAGTTAGCACTGCTAAAACAGAGAGGTATGTGTAAGGGGAGATTGGATACGTGCAAACAAACACAGAAATAAAATGGAAAAATTCAGGGACAAGAATAGTGCACAAAGTGAGGAAACAAAAGAGTTCTATGTTCAGTGCAATACGCTATCGGGTGTACTGACCTACCAAAGTGAATAATTACACAAATCGTCATACTCGGAACTGCA